>NC_137119.1:19733850-20328850 GCF_949357685.1 Gobio gobio
TTTGATTGACACCCTCCTCATTAGCATGTTGCGTATTTAAATGAATAAAATAAAATAAATAAAATAAATACCAAGCTACGTTAAAAAATGAATAAACGGTTAAAAGGGGGAAAAAAGGACAACTTTCAGTTTAGCGTTTCCTTAAAATTTTTTTATTTATTCCACCAACATTCGTTTTATTTATTTAATTATTTATCTCCTCGCACATTTAATCATCTATATATTAATTAATGCTGGAATTTGTGGATTTATGTATACATATTTATGTATTTATTTGCACACTTATTTATTTATATTATATATTTTTGTAGAATTTTGAGGATTTATGTATTTGCATATTTATTTATTTATTTGTTGTTTTTGCAGTTGTCGTCCTCCATAAATTCGATGTCATTACATGTAGCATAAATAATAAAAATCATTAAAATGATTAACAGCCCCCTCAGTCAAAACCTAGTAGCTCACTACCTAGATAGCATTTTGAGCCTGGAACAGCGCCTCACGATGTTTTGAGAAACCGCCTTCGTTGCATCTGTCAATCAATCCTCACAGAACTAACTCTGGAAAAAAACACCACTGTCTGTATTGATTTAGCGCGTATCTGAGGAAATTCACATTATCTTCGCGTGTTTTGGCAGAAGTAAAGTGTGTGGCCAAAGGTTATCAGATTAGATTTTAAATTAGATATCGATTGTGTTCGGATCTGTGAACAACTGAACTCTGAGGTAAAATGTTTTATTATCCAAACGTGCTTCAGCGTCACACTGGCTGCTTCTCTACTATCTGGTATGTACTTCATTATAAACACGATTACGGATTTAATAAATAATAATAACAAGTACAATGTTTATTTTTTTGCCGCTTGTTTGATAAGGTAACGTTACCACCCTGAGGTAGCTTTTAGAAACTGTTTAGAAGTTTTTTAGAAACTCGCTAACTTCACAAAATATGCAAAAAAAATTCTAATACAATATGTTAAATATGTTATAAGTTAAAATAAACTTAAAATATGTACAGTAGAAAATACATTTAGACAGAGACACTATAATTTGTGTCAACAGGACGTTTAAGAACAGTGGAATATGTCAAAACACCGAATGAAGTTTTTGTTTGTTGAAACTTGTTTGTTTGTTTTGTTTTCAGGCTGGCAGCCACTAAAGGCATCAGGATTTCCAGAAGAGAGTACCTCAAGGTCAACGTCATGCGCACTTGGTTAGAGAAATCTTAGTTTCTCCTTCAGAATATCACCATATCGATGTGACTGATTATGTATGATACTCTTTCTTTCAGGTTTTGTCATAGCTTTAAAATGTTAATCAGTAAGTTGTGTTTGTGTATATGTTATAGTGAGGACATTGTGGATTACGTGATGGTCCAGGTTCTTCCAGTCCATCCCAGTCTTCCCCGGCCCCGTTTCTCTCTTTACCTGTCCTCTCAGCTTCAGTATGGCGTAGTCATCGTCTACCATCGCCAGTGTGCTATTTTGCTGGGTGAGATAGTCTTCATGACTGTAGAAGCATTGACTACAACTGTAGATTGTACTGTTTTCCTTAACATTTATTCTAAAACACACCATTTAAAGACTGCAATCCTACCAAAACTGATCAAAGGAACATACACAAACAGTTAACTCTCCCTTGTGAAATAGAAGTACACGTTAGCATACGTTTAAAAGAATATACGTCAAGGATTAGTTCACTTTAAAATGAAAATTACCCCATGATTTACTCACCCTCAAGCCATCCTAGGTGTATATGACGTTCTTCTTTTTTGATGAACACAATCGCTTATATTCATAAATATCCTGACGCTTCCAAGCTTTATAATGGCAGTGAAAGCTCAAAAAAGCACATCCATCGATAATAAACATTCTCCACACGGCTCCAGGGGGTTAATAACGGTCTTTTGAAGCGAATCGATGGGTTTTTGTAAGGAAAATATCCATATTTAGCACTTTATAAAGTAAAATATTTAGCTTCATTTTTTAAATTATACTTTAAGATTTGAAATATGCTATATATTCACAGAGGGTGTGCAATACAGGACCAACAAAACAATGCAAAACATACATGCAAGTTGTACTTGATGTAACACTTGTGTTGTCAGCTGGTCCAAATGAGTCTATCTGTCTTCACATGACCATATGAGGGAAGCCCATATGGACAAATAGCACACAACATTATCTTGTATTGATCAGCTGCTTATCTCAGAGAAACCTGTTTTTTCTCAGCAGAATATAGATTTGGCTGCTTAAGTTATTAAAATTTAAAACGGCTGCCAACACTCATTGCATTCAGGAACAGATTAATGCTGTTGTGAGGTCTTCTGTCTGTAGTCTAACTATAAAACATATCGTCATGTATTGAGTGCGTTTTGCGAGATTAGCATGGAACCGATAAGCTAGGGGACCATTCAAGTAAACTGAGATTGAAAGCATTAATCAAAATGACACTGAGATTTCAGAGAATAGCGGACGTGCGTTTGTAAAAATGTGCAAACAGATGTACTCGCTTATATGGAAGTGTCTGAAGGTGGACAACCTGAACTTCATCTATGGAGGTATTTAATTTAGGAACAGGAGAAAATTAAACAGAATTCATTTGAATATCAAATGACCTTCTCACTATGTAGACAAACTTCAGCTACCAGTCAAACCCAAGTCATTTTTAAAAACTAAGCTGCAAGAAATCATCAGGGTTGTGTATGGTATGTACAGACCAACGTCTATTTAATATTCAGTTAAGTGTCCCACCCTTATAAACGATAAATATGCCAGTACACAGAGGTTACCTAATCATTACAGAGGACATCTAGAAACAGTATTAAAGTCTTAAAGGTACAGTAGCAAAAACAATTAGTTTGTATTTGTTGTTAATTTAAAGCAGTGTTTTTTATTTTTTTCAAGGATCAGAGAGAGGGTTGGTATTGGAGAGGGGAACCATTAGTAAATGGTTATTTTAAATGAAATAACAACTAAATTAAAAACTAATTATTTTTTTGGGTGTGCAAGAAACCTTTCCTTACATTATACACTATATTGCCAAAAGTTTTGGGCCGTCTGCTTTTACATGCAAATGAACTTTAATGACATCCCATTCTTAATCCATAGGGTTTAATATGGAGTTAGCCCACCCTTTGCAGCTATACCAGCTTCATCTCTTCTGGAAAGACTTTCCACAAGGTTTAGGAGTGTGTTTATGGGAATTTTTGGCCATTCTTCTAGAAGCACATTTGTGAGGTCAGGCCCTGATGTTGGACGAGAAGGCCTGGCTTGCAGTCTCCGCTCTAATTCATCCCAAAAGGTGTTCTATTGGGTTGAGGTCTGGACTCTGTGCAGGCCAGTCAAGTTCCTCCACACCAAACTCGCTCATCCATGTCTTTATGTACCTTGCTTTGTGCACTGGTGCGCAGTCATGTTGGAACAGGAAGGGGCCATGCCCAAACTGTTCCCACAAAGTTAAGAGCATGAAATTGTCCGAAATGTCTTGGTATGCTAAAGCAGTAAGATTTCCTTTCACCGGAACTAAGGGGCCAAGCCCAACCCCTGAAAAACAACCCCACACCATAATCCTCCCTCCACCAAACTTTACACTTGGCACGTTCTCCTGGCGACCACCAAACCCAGACTCGTCCATCGGATTGCCAGACAGAGAAACGTGATTCATCACTCCAGAGAACATTCTCCACATCTCTAGAGTCCAGTGGCGGTGTGCTTTTCACCACTGCATCCAACGCTTTGCTACTCGGCCATGGAAACCCATTCCATGAAGCTCTCTACGCACTGTTCTTGAGCTAATCTGAAGGCCACACTGAGTTTGGAGGTGTGTAGCTATTGACTCTGCAGAAAGTTGGGCTGACCCCGTTCTGTGATTTGACGTGGCCTACCACTTCATGGCTGAGTTGCTGTTGTTCCCAATTGCTTCCACGTTGTTATAATACCACTAACAATTGACCGTGGAATATTTAGTATTGAGGAAATTTCACAAGTGGACTTATTGCACAGGTGGCAAACTATCACGGTATCACGCTTGAATTCACTGAGCTCCTGAGCGACCCATTCTTTCTCAAATGTTTGTAGAAACGTCTGCATGCCTAGGTGCTTGATTTTATACACATGTGGCCATGGAAGGGATTGGAACACCTGAATTCAATGATTTGGAGTGGTGTCCCAATACTGGGAATATAGTGTAGCTAGAAATTTTAATTAAAACATTAAATGCCAAAAGAGTGGAGAATATAGTGAATGCGTTTTCCTATTCTAACAAATGAATGCAGGCATAGTATTCCATTACATTGTCCACAAAAGTGTTTTTATTATATTGAAATTGAGTAAATTGTTTTCTGTTTGATTTCCCCACAGAGGAGGTCCAGCAGACCATCGAGCGCTTGCTTCGCTCAAAGAGACACTTGAACATTGACATGCCGGACACTGATAGGTCAGATTCAGGGTTGTCACTGTCATGTTGTGTCACTAATGTAATTCATTCTGACACAGACACTCATATTGTCCTTTATACACCCGTGACAGCTGTTTATATCACTACTGTTGCTGTTCTGGGATTGTGTTTCCTTCTAGGTTGGTGCTGAATGTCCCTGACTCTCTGTTCCAGCTAGAGGAGGCAGAATGGGCACTGGAACCGTTTTTTGGCGTGATGGGGGTTGATTGTGAGCTGCCTAGTCCTTACTTGTCATCTCAGGTGATGAACTGAAGCATATACTTATGGTTTGCATGAATTATGCATTGGAGCCATATCTAGAGACCAGAATATCATAGAGACTTGCATCCACTAGCACCATGCAAAAAACCCTCCCTTCTAACCTCAATACCATTGATCTAATACTTTAGATCATAAAAGTGAATTTAACACAAACACATCACTCATCTCGACCTTTTCTAAGCAGTTCAGCCATGAATTTATTGTTTATTGTCACAGCAATTTATGGGGGCCTCACCTTCTCTGGTGGTCAGAAAGGAAATTACATTACCTAAAGGTGAGATTTTGAAATATCGCAAGAACTGATGTGGTTCAAAGAGTTGATCTTTATGGTTTTCACCTAATCTGTCCCTCGCTTTCCTTTTTAAGACCTCAATGCTTCTCCTGAATCAATCACCATCAAAGATGCAGAGCCGGTGCCTGTGCTCGCAGCGGAGGTGATTTTCACTGTACATGCAACTCACTCCTCCATACTGGCAGTGGAAAACACACAGAGAGCTATATTTGAATCTGTGTCCGCAGCCTTTGCTCACACCAAAAGCATGACGGCACTTCTGAACCATTTGCCCCCACAAAAAATGTATACAGCTCTTTGTGAAGTTTTAGATGAAAACAGATCATCTACCCACATGAAGCTTAGTCACAAACAACACCAGATGATATTATTCATTCCTTTTTATCTGTGTTTATTGTACCACACACTTCATATGCTGTATACCAATCTCATGTTTCTGATCATATTCCAGTTTGGTGGAGCAGAGTTACCTGAAGCCACGGCTCAGGAGATTGACATGCTCATGGAACAGCAAGATCAGTTCCATCTTGGTGGTGAGATCGATAGATAAATGGATGGACTGATAGATTGATACATATAAATATTGACCACATTGATCTCTTTTTTTATTTTATTTTACAATATACATATATATATATATATATATAGATACACACCGATCACCCAACATTATGACCACTGACAGGTGAAGTGAATAACACTGATTATCTCTTCATCACGGCACCTATTAGTGGGTGGGATATTAGGCAGCAAGTCTACACAATGGGTAAGCGTAAGGATTTGTGCGAGTTTGACAAGGACCAAATTGTGATGGCTAGACCCGTGTTTCCCAACCACGATCCTGGAGGCACACCAACACTGCAGATTTTGCATGTCTCCTTAATCAAACACACCTGATTCAAATGATCATCTTATTATCAGAGACTCCAAGACATATGCTGCGTCCCAATTCGCCTACTTATACTACGTCCTAAAAGTATGTACTCTTTTTGTGAAGAAAAAGTACATACTTTTGAGTCTGTAGCAGAAGAGTATGCAAGCTTTGGGACATACTACATCGTCATCTTTAACAGACTCTTTTGCTTAGTTACGTGCGTCCGGTCACCGTTTAAACTGCCCTGTCAATCATCGTCACAGTTCAAATCCTCCTCATTAAATTTAATTTCCTACCGTATCGGAGAGAAATGTAGTAGCACGTTGATCTGCCATTCGTGGGTCTTTAATGCAGAGACTCCTCTCATGTGTTTGCAAAGTTATCATTCTTTGTCAGCCAAACGTATCATTACAAAAGTTCACAATGCTGCTGCAGGTGAAATATAATGTTGCTAACATTGAATAAATATCTTTTTGTCAGGTTAAATACTGATAATTGCTCACTCAAACCCCTTTATCTTTCCCTCTCCGCCAGACTCGCGTAACCGTCATGTTTGTAGTTTTTTAACACTTTTTATACGCGTTTGTAGTTCTAATCGAATCCTCGTCCATCTCGCAATGGGTTGTGGGCAATATCAGCCGTTAGAGTGCGCATCGATCTGCACTTCGGATTCTGACCGGAAAAAGTAGACCATCGGGAATCTTTGGAATTCTCTTTTCAACATACTACGATTTGGGACATACTAATTCTTTTTTCGAATACTATTTAGTACGGATAGTATGCGAATTGGGACGCAGCAATAGATATCCATAATAAAGGCTAGATGTCTTAAGGTGGAGTCTCTAACGTCATCACCGGCGGCCATCTTGTCACATGCAGGGCTCTGTGGTACCTGATGATCTGCATGAACACAAATACTCTTATCTCACTGAAATCTTGACTTATTTACAAATGATTTGGTTTCTTACAAACGTTTTTAAGGTGGCTATAATTATGGATGCTTGAACAAATTATGAATAATTTTTCATAAGTATGCAGTGTCATAACTACATCTCTGACGTTTATAACAAACCAAAAAGTTTGAAAATCGGTAGAAAATTGAGCAAGTTATGGTTATTTAAAAAGTGCAAGCACCATGAAAACACAATGTTACGAGGGAGCAAGCTGCCTGTGACAAGATGGCCGCCAGGTGCGGACGAGACATCTAGCCTTTATTATGTATATCTATGCTCCAAGACCTGAAATGGGCGTGTTGAATAAAGGAGACATGCAAAATGTGCAGTGTGAATGACGGAATACCGTTTCCATGAATGGCATGAATAGCTGTGGCCTCTTTCAGCAGGATAATGTGGCCTGCCACAAAGCAAAAATGGTTCAGGAATGGTTTGAGGAGCACAACAATGAGTTTGAGGTGTTGACTTGGCCTCCAAATTCCCCAGATCTCAATGCAATCGAGCATCTGTGGGATGTGCAGATTCTGCAGAACAAACAATTCTGATCCATGGAGGCCCCACCTCGTAACTTACAGGACTTAAAGGATCTGCTGCTAACATCTTGTTGCAAGATACTACAGCACGGTTTCAGGGGTCTAGTGGAGTTCATTCCTCAACAGGTCAGGGCTGTTTTGGCAGCAAAAGGGGGACCAACACAATATTAGAAAGGTGGTCATAATGTTATACCTGATCATTGTATTTGAAGATATATTACCAATATACATTGCAACTTATGCTTACATAACATTTGAGTTATTTCTTATATATTTTTAATCTAAATAAATATACAGTATATAGACCAAAATATAGTTTTTTTTCTAATATTTTGGGTTTCTTAACCCAAAATATAGTATTTTCTTGCCCCTTGGCATACATTTTGTAATAGATTATGGCATTTGGAGTTTTAAATGAAACATATTTTGAATTTAAAATAGATATTTATTTAAGCATTGCTGTTTACAACATACATTTAGCATACACTATCATCCAAAAGTTTGGGGTTTGTAAGATTTAGTTTTTAAAAATAAGTCTCTTATGCTTACCAAGGATGCATATATTTGATCAAAAATACAGTAAAACAATAATATTATTAAATATTATAACATTTTAAAATGACTGTTTTCCATTGGAACATATTTTAAAATGTAATTTATTCATGTGATGGCAAAGTTGAATTTTCAGCAGCCATTACTCCAGTTGTGCTGCTTAATGTTTTTGTGGAAATTTACTTTTGATCAATTCAATGCATCCTTGCCGAATAAAAGTAATAATTTATTTTTAAAAATCCTAACCCTAAAGTTTTGAATGGTAGTGCAGACATCCCAACCTGAAAAAAGCCATTTCAGGGAGGTATCCCGAAGACCCTGTCTCGCATGCTCGCTCTTGCTCGCTCTAGATTGCGGGAGAATTTAACTAATTAGCGGGCATCAGGGAGCCGCTATCAATATGCGGGAGACTCCCGGAGCTTCCGGGAGACTTAGGATGTCTGGTAGTGTATTAGAAATATATTGGTTCTGCAGATTTCCCCCAAAACTCAGCACAGATAAGATACTGTCTGGGCTCATTCGTAACCTGATTACTTAGTTGACTGTAATTGTCAGCCACAAACACATTTTCTAAAAGTCTGATGTTTTTCTCTATGCTCCCTCAGATGAGGAAGATAAGGAGAAAGAGAGGGCGACAGAAGGGGAGAAATCAGGATATATGGATCCTGCTATGGTCTCTATAGAACAGTGAGTAACATAAAGAGGAAATGAGGGACATAAAGATGAAAAGGTTAAGAAGGAAATACTGCTGTTGATTCAAATTTGGTTAGTCACACTGCACCCAATTCTGATATGTTTGTCAAATCCAATCTTCTGTCTGCACTGAAATTTAGCGAGACTTGCTTGTTCAGAAAATGTAGGCAATATCTGGTTTTTCTATGTGATGGTAATGACTTAATCTTCAGCACAATGCCAAGAGTTTCTACAACAACTGAGTGTGTCATTGTGGAAATTTTGCATCTCTTCTACATGTCTGTCATGACATTTCAAAGCAGTTAAGAGGCGCAACATAAGCTTAGAGGCATTACTGCAGTTTACAGATGAATGCATAAGTTGTGTCTGAAACCGTGCACTCACTCACTATATAGTGGATGCCACATAGTTCATTATATAAGAAAAGAGTGAGCAAATATGAGTGAATTTTGACAAAATACTTTGTATGAAATGTTAGGGACGGATTAACGCATAGTCTAACCTAGGCTGCAGCCTAGGGACCTCTGTTCAGCGGTTTTGACAAATATGTTCTTATTAATCTATTTCTACAGTACTAGTATTTTCTAGTGTTACTGGGCAGAGGTTTTAAAATAGCAGGCAATTGACGAGCGCATTGTGCACATGATAGATTTTAGGAGCAGTTCTCATGTTGTGTCTAAAAAACGCGTGGAAAACACCGGCCGTGCTGCTTTCTCCTTTTCAAAGCACTCGGGAGCTCTTCATAACGATGGATGACAAACTGGCGCTTGTCAAGAACATGACTATTTAAGAGCATGACTATCAATATTTAATCTGACTATGCCCAATGTCACTGAATCAGAGCGCTGTCAATCACTGCCTTATTCGATGCCCATTGTTGCCTGTAAATTTGATTGACAATGTTCAACACAATTGGTTCCGAGCCCTATCAATGCTTTGGCAATGTAAAGACTTTTTACTTTGGCAATAAAGCTACTTGAATCTGAATTGGTCAACCACTGATCGATTTTTTTTCAAACAGCAGAGACCAGACTACAGACCAGATCTCACACGGAGTACGTTTACATGGACAACAATACTCCGATATTAACCTGATTATGACAATACTCTGATTAAGAAGCTACCATGTAAACAGCGATTTCTAATTACCTTAATCCGGTTAAAGTCATACCAGAAGTAAACGCAAATCGAATTAAGACATGTGGAGTATGCCTATTTTAGTCTTAGCATTATCGGAGAGCATTACAGACATGTACACACCGTAGTTGCACTATTAACGTTGAGTATGAGTTTTTGCCGCATTTTGTGACAGGACAGAAATGCACACCAGGCAAGTGCAGAGGGGAAGGCTTTGGGGGCTCGAGACCCTGCCCTTTTTAAAAATGAATCAAAGTGCCCCTCTCAACAATCATCAATAATATTGTGGCCAATAAAACAGAATTTGAATTATAATTAATACAACAACGCGTACAAAACAAAGCGCTCAAATGTCGGAAAATTCCTGTTTATCTTTTAAGTATCTGCCAGTCTGAAATGTCATTTTCATTGACGTGTTGCTATGGTGCGTATGTCTTGCTGGTCTACTTATTCTGACACTGCCTCCTCTATATTTATTTCTCTTTGTTGTAATTATTCTGCTCATTGTGAAAATAAAATACAATAAGCTTGTATCTGTAATCCCATATTCATAATTGTGAGCAAACTATCTGCTTACAACAGCGGTCGGGAACCTCTAGGCTCGCGAACCATATTTTCGTGAATGATCAAGCTATTATATGTAGCTAGCTAGTATGAGTAACCAAATTCTTTCTCTGTGTTTATTGACTGTATTAATAATGCTAAAGCTGACACTTCAAATTAACTTAAATGAAAAAAAACAACAACAAAAAAACAATCTCAAGTTTGACAAAAAGTAGTCTCTGATAATGTCTAAATATAGGCTATATCCAAATGCAAAACCTAATACAATTATATTATTACTTCGAAAGTAGTAACAGAAAGTAATGTACACAGCCATGTTTATAGATGTATACAGGGAGTGCAGAATTATTAGGCACGTTGATTTTCTGATCATATTTTTTTTCCAGGCACATTTGACCAATTCCAAACCACAGTAATCCTAATAACTACTATTGATTTAGTATTTAATAATGTATAAGTGATATATAATTGTTCATGAAGGCTGGAAATGAAAATCACCTTATATTCAGGTGTGCAGAATTATTAGGCATGTTTTCTTTTACAGATAAATTGAGCCAAAAAAGAGATTTAACTCAGACTGAAAAGTCAAAAAGTATTAAATGCCCATGAGAAGGATGCAATACTAATGCAATACTAGACATTGCAGTTAAGGCATGACCATTGGACAGTGAAATGCTCGTTGGGTCAGCAGGGTCAGACAAAAACAGGCGGTGAAGAAAAGACACCTGTTAACTGCAAAAGAATTAAGAATTAAGGTGAAGAATTAAGGGTGAAACCATCAGGAACCCTTTAGTCTCCAGCGCCACCATTTTCCAAAGCTGCAACCTACCTGGAGTCTCCAGAAGTGCAAGGTGTCAGGATCTCAGAGACTTCAGTTAGGTAAAGAATCCTAAAAAATGACCCCCACTAGATAAGAATCACAAGCTGAAGTGTTGTAAAATACATAAATACAGTCGTTTTGGGAGTTCATTTTTAGTCCATCTCTGCAAAACGGACTTCAGGATGGACTAAAATGAACTCCCAAAACGTACTGCCAGATTCTGGAAGATGAATTCTTCAAACAGTGGTACTAGAGGATGTGGTGCTGGTCCTTCAAGAGTCACTCTCAACCTATCTGTCCATAAAGTCTATAAAAAAACCTTCTTCATGTATTTTACAACACTTCAGCTTGTGATTCTTATCTAGTGGGGGTCATTTTTTAGGATTCTTTACCTAACTGAAGTCTCTGAGATCCTGACACCTTGCACTTCTGGAGACTCCAGGTAGGTTGCAGCTTTGGAAAATGGTGGCGCTGGAGACTAAAGGGTTCCTGATGGTTTCACCCTTAATTCTTCACCTTAATTCTTAATTCTTGTGCAGTTAACAGGTGTCTTTTCTTCACCACATGTTTTTGTCAGATCCTGCTGATCCAAAGAGCATTTCACTGTCCAATGGTCACGCCTTAACTGCAATGTCTAGTATTGCATTAGTATTGCATCCTTCTCATGGGCATTTAATACTTTTTGACTTTTCAGTCTGAGTTAAATCTCTTTTTTGGCTCAATTTATCTGTAAAAGAAAACATGCCTAATAATTCTGCACACCTGAATATAAGGTGTTTTTCATTTCCAGCCTTCATGAACAATTATATATCACTTATACATTATTAAATACTAAATCAATAGTAGTTATTAGGATTACTGTGGTTTGGAATTGGTCAAATGTGCCTGGAAAAAAAATATGATCAGAAAATCAACGTGCCTAATAATTCTGCACTCCCTGTATATGGCTATACAGCCATCTATAGCCAATACCTATTTCTGTTATCCTCTATTAAAAAAAGAGATTGAATCCCCTCACTCGAATAGCCATTAGCATATTAGACAAAGCTTTCGGTTTTTTTTTTTATGTAGTTCATAAATCTGGCATGTGGGACAAAAAAAGAGCGGTCAGACAGACTCTTGGTTTGGTTGAGACCCAACAAAACATCAGTTAAGACAGACAATGACAGTTGTTGGGCCAAATGTCCTTGACCTAGATGAAAAATAAAGAATCCCTTGACTGCACAGTTTAATGGAGCTCATAATGTTTGCCTGAACTGGCCGCTGGTATCAAATGGGGTTCTCGTCGTTTTGAACCATCACTGAATGCATGTTTGCAGACTGAAGAACAGTGAGTTCATCGTGGATGAGGGGAATGGGCGTCCTACCGAGGTCACCTTAGATAGAGTCGCTCTGGAGATGACCCCTCCCCCCATCACCATGCCACCAACCACGGACGCCAGTGAGCGAGACGTCGAGACGGAGCGCTCCAGTGAGGTTTGTGTGTGTAGCCATGTCCACATTACCTTGCCCATTATGCTCTAGCATTACATAATCCATATGTGTTCTCAAGCGTGAATGCCTTTGTAGCAAAGGCAGTTACATTGGCCACGAGTCCACAACAATGTATTTAAAAACCTCTCACTCTCATTTTTCCTCTGTGTTTTTCCCTCTTTCTCAGACACAGCAATCTGTGCCTCCAAAGAGGCGAGGTCGCAAGCGGCAACTGGTCTTCGCCGACCAAAACACACAGATTACCCAGGATGCAATGCGACAACAAATCAACAACCCTCTGATTGAAACCCAATCTCTGGTGGGAGCTCAGTGATAGATAACTAATCTAATCAGTAGTGCTATAAATCTTTAGGCACCTCATGATTTAATTTGATGTCGTTTCAGGTAGTCGTGGTGTAATTACAAAAACGATTCTTGATGCATCTCAATTTTTCAGTAACAGCATAAGGGTGCAAATCTTTAAAGAGTTTAACTGGCACTCTGGCATCCTTATAAAAGCCATACTAAAACATGCTCTAACTGCCCATAGAAATTACATTTTGGCAACTTTTTATCATCGTCATCGCGTTTGTTTTCGATTGTCCAATCGAACTTTACTTCTGACTTTACATCTACTTTGGTGTTGAATCAATTTTTTACCCAATCAGAATTTTAATCCAATTTTAATCAGAAATGATTTGCTTATGTGATTCTCTTTCTGTCCATCTCTCTCCATCTTTCTTTCTCTTTTTTCCTTAGCCGGATGTACTCCTAAGTATTTCTGCCTCTCGGAAGGCATCGGCAGCAGTTCTGCTCAGCACACCGTGTAACAGTACGTTGTAACACACAGTGGCCTGGCACCTCTCATAAATTATATGCTTCCTCATATATACACTTGTTTTAATATCATATGCTTCCTCATATATACACTTGTTTTAATATCATTGTGCATAAAGTCATCTACAGCTCTAGAAAACAAATATTTTTTTATTCCAACACTTACAGCACAAATATTTATCAACCAAACAGGGAAACTACTGCATCAGCTCCTTTAACTCACACTGAGTTTAGTAGATCTTAATAATGAAACCATTGGAGCATCAAAAGGCTCAGCAGTTTTATCAGGAGTCACCCTTAAGGCCCGCTCACATCAAGGACGATAACTATAGCGATAAAGATACAGTTCTAAAAATCCTCACCAAAACTGTACTGATAACGGCACAGAGAAACAAAATAGTTTTTTTTCCAGCTGATGAATGATAAAGCCAATCAGAATCCATCCTGTTTTAAAGAGCTTGATCATTTAAAACGGTATGCGACATAACCGCAGCGCATACTTAGAATAAACAACGATATTGTGTGTTGGTGTGGACACTAATATAGTTATAGTTATCGAACAGGTCTTTAGCCTAACACACTCCACTGTTAT
This sequence comes from Gobio gobio, assembly GCF_949357685.1. Lineage (NCBI taxonomy): Eukaryota > Metazoa > Chordata > Actinopteri > Cypriniformes > Gobionidae > Gobio > Gobio gobio. Next base: position 19,747,889 of record NC_137119.1, read on the forward strand.
AACGATTGACATGCCTCCGGTCCTTGCATTGCAGTGCTCATCCACCCTGACCTCCAGAAGCTATGGAAATCCAGCAGCGTTTCATCCACCATCCCCCGTCCCTCCAGGAAACGGCAGGCGCAGGAAGAGGGTGGGCTGTTGGAGATGGAGAAAGAAAGAGCAACGGAGAGAAGTCGGGAGTCTAGCAGAGAGGTGAAGAAGTCTTAGGTTGCTTATCTGGTCTTGTCAGAGTCAGAGACTTGATTTATTAAACTTACAGAGTTCAAGTTTATTATGATGCACACATTTTATAAGCATGAACACGCAGGGGCGTAAATTTCATCTAACAGTTGGGGGGGACAATAAACATAAAAAAGGGGACACAAATAATACAGCCAAAATCGTACTTGTAAGGATATGTGTACCACAAAAACCATTTTTTTTTACTTATTTGGCGTTTTTTTGTGCACTGAAAATGATCTAATCATTTTTCTTTTCTCTGTCATTTTATCTGACCAACAACGCAAATCGATAGTTGTTTAAATATGAGTAAGGTTCACCACACAGTCATATTATATTTATTAAATCATCTTGCGTCCTCAACATAGGATATTCACAACATAGGATATTTAGCTATTCAACTGCAGCAGGCCCTCTGATCTGCCACTAAGGCCCAATCCCAATTCTATTTTATACCCCTTCGCCTTCCCCTACCCCTACACCTACCTGTTCCCCTTGCCCCTTGAAACAGAGTGCCAAGGCGTAGGGGTGAAAATATTCCCCTAAGAAATGGGACACCACTACTATACCATTACACCTCATCATACCCCGTTTCTTTTATTATAAAATCCTGTGACATTTAACCAGTATGAACAGCAATGAAGTGTGTAGGCTATATCTAACAGAAATCAGGCGCGAGCACGTTTAACAAATTACTCACTCCCAACAGAGTTTTGAACTGTATTTGGACTTAATAAAATGGCGCTCGTTTTCAGTTCAAAAACATATGAGCCAGAGTTTCCTAAGATGATACAGAATGATACAGAACATACAAGACTAGTGAAGCCGCTTTTCCATTGGACCAAACTGTTCTCTTTGTTTATTAACCGTTCCATTCCGTGCTGATCCGAGCCGGCCAGTACGGATATGGTTTTGTTATCTACTGTGGTGCTGCGATAATGTTCATACGTTATAAGTCAAGTCAGTCGTTGCCTTGGTAACGCGAGAGTTTACAGATGATATGTAGAATATCGACTGCGTTATGAAGGATGACCAGATATATATTTTTTAACTATTATTAATATGTGTTCAAATCCCGCAAATAGTGCGTTTGCAAAGCTACGGAGAAACGGCAGCCAAGCGACACACAAGTGATCGATCCCGAGTGGCAACACACACACATTCTATGCAGCACGGTAGTCGGTGGAGGGAAACTCCTCATACCCCTTCGTTCGAAGTGTGGTCCTGAAAAATCTTCGTTTGAAGGGCTATCTGGCCCTTCCCCTTACCCCTACCACTCCAGCCAAAAAAGAATCGAGACACCCCTACCCCTTCATGTGAATGCGCAAAACGAAGGGGTAGGGGAAAGAGAAGGGCTAAGGGGTAGAAATGGGATTGGGCCTTATTATCATATTGAGCAAAACCCAACACAGATCTGACAGAACGGCCTGCGCATGTACTTTTTCCCCTACAATTAGTGCCAATTCGGGGGCGGATTGCTTGAATTTTGGGTTCATTAGCCTACACTCACCTAAAGGATTATTAGGAACACCTGTTCAATTTCTCATTAATGCAATTATCTAATCAACCAATCACATGGCAGTTGCTTCAATGCATTTAGCGGTGTGGTCCTGGTCAAGACAATCTCCTGAACTCCAAACTGAATGTCAGAATGGGAAAGAAAGGTGATTTAAGCAATTTTGAGCGTGGCATGGTTGTTGGTGCCAGACGGGCCGGTCTGAGTATTTCACAATCTGCTCAGTTACTGGGATTTTCACGCACAACCATTTCTAGGGTTTACAAAGAATGGTGTGAAAAGGGAAAAACATCCAGTATGCGGCAGTCCTGTAGACGAAAATGCCTTGTTGATGCTAGAGGTCAGAGGAGAATGGGCCGACTGATTCAAGCTGGTAGAAGAGCAACTTTGACTGAAATAACCACTCGTTACAACCTTGTTATAACCAAGTGTTAAGCAAACATTTAACCCAGCCGCTGGGTTTAAACAACCCAATTGCTGGGTTAAAACAACCCAATTGCTGGGTTAGTTCATTTTCAACCCAACTTGGGTTATTTTTAAACCAGCATTTTTTAGAGTGTATATTGTATATAGTCAAAGAGCCGCTATCAATATGCAGGAGACTCCCGGACCTTCCGGGAGAGGTGGGATGTCTGTATTTAAATACATGACATACAAGTTTCCATAGTTTATCATAAATGCTTCTCATTAGACATTAGACAGTACACTTTAACCATATTTCAAAGTAGACGTCTTTATAAAATTACATAAGATGGTACATACGCAAGTCCTACTTATATGGGTTAAAAAAATCCCTCTGAAGTTCAGCTATCTGCATTTAATTATTTTTCACAAGATGTCTTTAACTCACTTCCCTTTCTGTGTGTTTTGTGAATGTTTAGGTGGTCAGGGAGTCTAGTGAGGCTGCTCTGCTTCTGTCCGAGATCTCAGGTAAAAACCAAATGCTCCTCTTTTCGTATTAAAATCAATGAGATTTCAGTGTGAACTTTTTTTTTTGTGATGTATAAGACAGTAGCCCCTTTCACACAGCAATTCCGGTAAAACTACCAGAATGACTTTATTGGTTAATAAACAAATATGCTGTTCACACAAGTAAAGGCGTTCTGGCTTTTTACCGGTAAGAGACCATTCACACATCAGCAGCAAAATACCGTTAAATTATGTGATGTCAGACATCTTTAAACGCTGAGGTGTTGTCTTCATCCGCCGCATGAGGAGAAGCACTTTAGTTTCATTATCTGTTCAATTTGACAAAATCTTTTTGACGTCTGAGTGACAGGCATAACATGAAGCATTGGTCAAAGATGGTTATTTAGCGCATATTGAAAAATTGTAAAAAGCGCGGAGTAATCACGTCATCTTCATAAGTCTTTATGATTGGCCCAAAGCAGACTTCTTTCGTCCGCTCATTCTGATTTCATACGTGAATATATTTGTAATCTTCATTCCCCTTTCACACCGCGCACATTACCGGTAATTTACTGGTAAGTTTACAATTTCCCTTGCTGGTAAATTGCCGGAACCAATTTACTGGTATTTTTTAAAAGGTCCTTTTCACACATGATCTGTTATCAGTAATTTACCAGTAAAGACTGTATGTGTGAAAGGGGCTATTGTCCAAGTACTTTTTGCTTTACTTTAGCCTCCATGCTCAAAATGTCAATCAAACTACAGTCAGGTACCAAATATCCCCACAAGGAAAGTAAAATCTGAATTTTTGGTCCCCGTGAGGAAAACAACTTATAAATCATGATAAATGTTTTTTTTTGAAAATGTAAAAAAATGCAGAATGTTTTCTGTGAGGGTTGTGTTTAGGGGGAGGCTTAGCATTGGTGGAGAGAATATACAGTTTGTACAGTATAAAAATCATTATATCTATGGACAGTCATGAAAATCCAGAATGTGTGTGTGTTTGTCCAGCTGGTTCAGACATGCTGCTGGATGTGTCTAAAGGAGACAAGTCTCAAAGTGACCTCATCACTCCCACCAACAGATGGTGAGCAATTGCAAAAGGAAAAACAAAAATAGAGACGTTACTAAACACTAAATGTCAGAACATGCATCATATTCAGGATGGCAGTTGTACGTTATGCGTCTTGCTGGCACATGCACACATTGTAAAAAGAACTGTTGGTGCAAGTCAGTCCTGTGAAATAAACATCATGTATGTAGGTCTCCTATAGAAGAGGCTCCTGTTTCTATGGAGGTGATATTAGAGGAGCATGTCGAACTGCCACAGGGAGAGACGGAGCCCGAGATGAGTGACATCACCACCGCTGACCTGCTCAGGTTCATTGAGTCACTTAGTAGCTGAACATGTCTTTGTGTGTGTATATTGTCTGGTGTCTTCCAGAAGTCCATCAGATATGTTTCAGTCGTTTCTTTCTGTCGTACAGACTGATCATTGGCTTCATCAAGCGCTTTGGGAAGGTCTCCTTTCACTCACTGCTGCCTCCAGAGGCCGAGCGCAGCACTACAGCTCATCTGTTCTACAAAACACTGGGTAAGACGTGAAGACACCCCGTGTTGGTGTTTTTTTTGTTTTACCGTCTCTGTATGTATGTGACACGTGATCTGTTTGTTCCACAGAGCTGCTCGGTGGTCTGAAGTTAAGTGTATGTCAGACTGAACCATTTGGAGTCATCGCCATTAGCATGAACCGTTGAACATACACACCCAAGTGCAAACATACACTATTAGGTTGTTTCACGCACAGACAATGTTATGTTGAAATATATTAAGTCAGTTCAGAGGCCAGTTTAAATGCCTAGATTGTTGTCTTGTATTCATAACAGAGAAGTACAGAAATACTTGTACATAATATTTGATGATTATGAATAATTGGTTACTGTAATTTTATATTATATAACTGTAAATTATCTTGCATAGCAGTTGTATGGTCTTAGAGCGATGAAGAGTGTTCTTTTTTAAATTAAGTTTAAATTTTTTATATTTTTTTGGTGGATTTTTATGATGTTTTGAACTTTTTATGAAGTTTTAACGTTTTCATATATATATATACACGTATATGACCTTTTTATCTTTTTAATCACTTAAGAAGTGGTTTGCAATGGATTCATTAAGTTTTTAGCAGTTCTCTAGTTATGGAAGAAATATGTTGAATAATTTTAACAGAATGTGTCAGTGCCAATTTCAATATAATAAATGTATTCAAAAGTGAATAAAATTATTGTTTGAATATTTGCCGTGAAAAAAAATAAGCATTTGTTGTCAGCCGTCAAGTTATGTTCTACATTGATTCATCTGTCACAGCCATAGACTTCATACAAATTATTATTCTTACAGATTAATATAGTCAAGTCACCTTATTTATAGCGCTTTAACCAATACAGATCGTTTCAAAGCAGCTTCATACTGATAACCAAAAAAATAATGATTCAATTATGCAAACGGAATTCAATTCTGCTGTAAACCATTTCTAAAAAGACAACAGTAAGCAGTTATTCAGTTAAAATCAGTTCAGTGCTGATTCGGCTCAATAACTGTTAATAAATTATGGAATAAGTTCAATTTACATCCAGCTCTGTTCCATTCTATAAATCTGATATTGTCAGTGCATTCAGTTCAATATACCGTAATAATATACACCAATCAGGCATTATATTATGAACACTGACAGGTGAAGTGAATAACACTGATTATCTCTTCATCATGGCACCTGATGGTGGGATATATTAGGCAGCAAGTGAACATTTTGTCCTCAAAGTTGATGTGTTAGAAGCAGGAAAATGATTTCAGCGAGTTTGACAAGGGCCAAGTTGAGATGGCTAGACGACTGGGTCAGAGCATCTCCAAAACTGCAGCTCTTGTGGAGTGTTCCCGGTCTGCAGTGGTCAGTATCTATCAAAAGTGATCCAAGGAAGGAACAGTGGTGAACCGGCGATAGGGTCATGGGCGGCCATTTGATCAATGGTGGCTCATTGATGCACGTGGTGAGCCAAGGCTGTCCCGTGTGGTCCGATCAAACAGACGAGCTACTGTAGCTCAAATTGCTCAAGAAGTTAATGCTGGTTCTGATAGAAAGGTGTCAGAATACACAGTGCTTTGCTTTTTTTTGCATATGAGGCTGCATAGCCGTAGACCAGTCAGGGTGCCCATGCTGACCCCTGTCCACCGGCGAAAACCCCAACAGTGGGCACGTGAGCATCAGAACTGGACCACGGAGCAATGGAAGAGGGTGGCCTGGTCTGATGAATCACATTTTTCTTTTACATCAAGTGGATAGCCGGGTGTGTGTGCGTGGCTTACCTGGGGAACACATGGCACCAGGATGCACTATGGGAATGAGGCAAGCCGGCGAAGGCAGTGTGATGCTTTGGGCAATGTTTTGCTGGGAAACCTTGGGTTCTGCCATCCATGTGGATGTTGCTTTGACACGTATCACCTACCTAAGCATTGTTGCAGACCATGTACACCCTTTCATGGAAACGGTATTCCCTGGTGGCTGTGGCCTCTTTCAGGAGAATAATGCGCCCTGCCACAGAGCAAAAATGGTTCAGGAATGGTTTGAGGAGCACGAGTTTGAGGTGTTTGGCCTCCAATACATTCAGGGGTCTAGTGGAGTCCATGCCTCGACGGGTCAGGGCTGTTTTGGCTGCAAAAGGGGGACCAACACAATATTAGCAAGGTGGTCATAATGTTATGCCTGATCAGTGTATACTCCAGGCCTACCTAGGGTGCACTTAGTTTTAACATTTCCACATTCGGAGGTAAATGAAATTCATTATAGTACTGGAAGTAGCGACAGATCTTTTCCTTTGTATTTTAACATACTTGACTCTTTCCAACTGTTGATTGGAAAATTAAAATGAGATAAAACATAAAAACTAAGATACATATGGTTGAATAACATGAATTTACAAAATAGATAGGGTGTATTTCCATTTCAAGATGACTTTAAAGTAGGGGTGTATGTGTATATTGTGTCTGTGTGAGAGAAAAAAATCTATACAGGGAGTGCAGAATTATTAGGCACGTTGATTTTCTGATCATATTTTTTTTCCAGGCACATTTGACCAATTCCAAACCACAGTAATCCTAATAACTACTATTGATTTAGTATTTAATAATGTATAAGTGATATATAATTGTTCATGAAGGCTGGAAATGAAAATCACCTTATATTCAGGTGTGCAGAATTATTAGGCATGTTTTCTTTTACAGATAAATTGAGCCAAAAAAGAGATTTAACTCAGACTGAAAAGTGAAAAAGTATTAAATGCCCATGAGAAGGATGCAATACTAATGCAATACTAGACATTGCAGTTAAGGCGTGACCATTGGACAGTGAAATGCTCGTTGGGTCAGCAGGATCTGACAAAAACATGTGGCGGAGAAAAGACACCTATTAAACGCAAAAGAATTAAGAATTAAGGTGAAGAATTAAGGGTGAAACCATCAGGAACCCTTTAGCCTCCAGCGCCACCATTTTCCAAAGCTGCAACCTACCTGGAGTCTCCAGAAGTGCAAGGTGTCAGGATCTCAGAGACTTCAGTTAGGTAAAGAATCCTAAAAAATGACCCCCACTAGATAAGAATCACAAGCTGAAGTGTTGTAAAATACATGAAGAAGGTTTTTTATAGGCTTTATGGACAGATAGGTTGAGAGTGACTCTTGAAGGACCAGCACCACATCCTCTAGTACCACTGTTTGAAGAATTCATCTTCCAGAATCTGGCAGTACATTTTGGGAGTTCATTTTTAGTCCATCTCTGCAAAACGGACTTCAGGATGGACTAAAATGAACTCCCAAAACGTACTGCCAGATTCTGGAAGATGAATTCTTCAAACAGTGGTACTAGAGGATGTGGTGCTGGTCCTTCAAGAGTCACTCTCAACCTATAAAACCTATAAAGCCTATAAAAAAGCAGGCTTCATGTATTTTACAACACTTCAGCTTATGATTCTTATTTAGTGGGGGTCATTTTTTAGGATTCTTTACCTAACTGAAGTCTCTGAGATCCTGACACCTTGCACTTCTGGAGACTCCAGGTAGGTTGCAGCTTTGGAAAATGGTGGCGCTGGAGACTAAAGGGTTCCTGATGGTTTCACCCTTAATTCTTCACCTTAATTCTTAATTCTTTTGCAGTTAACAGGTGTCTTTTCTCCGCCACATGTTTTTGTCTGACCCTGCTGACCCAACGAGCATTTCACTGTCCAGTGGTTACGCCTTAACTGCAATGTCTAGTATTGCATTAGTATTGCATCCTTCTCATGGGCATTTAATACTTTTTGACTTTTCAGTCTGAGTTAAATCTCTTTTTTGGCTCAATTTATCTGTAAAAGAAAACATGCCTAATAATTCTGCACACCTGAATATAAGGTGTTTTTCATTTCCAGCCTTCATGAACAATTATATATCACTTATACATTATTAAATACTAAATCAATAGTAGTTATTAGGATTACTGTGGTTTGGAATTGGTCAAATGTGCCTGGAAAAAAAATATGATCAGAAAATCAACGTGCCTAATAATTCTGCACTCCCTGTACTAAAATACTAAACAATACTATACATAAATGTTGAATATAAATGTATAATAATGCAATGGGGGAATATTTGTGGGTCCTCCTGGTAATGCCAGATGTCTTATGTTACCACTAAAAAGTGGCCTACATTAATTTAAATATATCTATTCAGTGATATTCGTCAGCATATTCATCTAAAATAATTCTGTATTTATGAATGAATATTTATATTCTGGTGTCACCATTGTTCTGTGCATTGGGTGACCAGCATCAAATTCATCCCCAGTGTAAAACCAAATTTAGCATTTTAATCAACAGTACATTTTTTGGTAACCTTTTACCATGTCTTGGAGTATCGCAATAATACAAATTGTAGTATCGAATCGTGACATGAGGGTATCTTTACACCCCTACTTTAAAATGTAGGGGAAGTGAAATTCAATTACCCCTATCAATTTTAGTCTACAGGGGGCAGTGTAGGACCAGTGTATCAATTAACCCTCCCAGCAGAAATCCCTTTGTTATGCCCTGTTGACAGTGATCTCATACAGGTCATGATCTCATGCCTGCCTGACCTCACGCTGTTAAACTAGAGTCATGAAGCAGTTCTCACAAATGTAACACCAGCCAGAAACAACAACAGACAGACAACCAGCAGCTGGGCACAATAAAACCCATGCCAACCTCTCTGTTGCACTGATTACGAAATGCGAAGTGTGATGTACGCAGAACAGACATATATGGTTAAGCAATAGTTAGCATACAGATGAAGAGTCACGGTAAAACTATGAACGGTCAACAACAGCTTCACACCGTCGTCCTCAGACAACCGCTATCCCACCCCATAGCACAGATGCTGTGAATTTCAAAAGGGCTATGAGGAATATTCAGTATCTGGCCTGCTCACAGTCAAGGGAACCCCAATCAGATGTTTACATTACCGTCTTAACAAGTGATATATTGACATTAAAGGGATAGTTCATCCAAAAAAGCTAAATTATGTCATTTTCTCACACATATGTTGTTTCAAACCTGCATGAGTTTCTTTCTTTTGTTGAACACAGAAAAAGATATTTTGAAGAATGTTGGTAACCAATCAGTTGACGGCACTTATTGACTTCTATAGTATTTTCCTTTACCTACTATGGAAGTCAATGGGTGCCGTCAACTGATTGGTAACCAACATTCTTCAAAATATATTTTTCTGTGCTCAACAGAAGAAAGAAACTCATACAGGTTTGAAACAACATGAGGGTATTATAGATTTTTTTCGCCACAGAATAAAAAATAATTGCAACTTTTCACAATTCTGATTTGTTTTCTAGCAATTATGACAATATCACGCAAATGCTAGATATAAAGTCAGAATAGCGCGAAAAAAAAAAAAAAATCCCTCAGAATTGGACTGTATAACTCGCAATTGCGACTTTATATCTATTCTGAGAACTAAAGTCAGAATTGCGAGATTAAAAGTCGCAATTATCTTTAAAATGTTTAAAAGCTTCCATATGAGGGTGAGTAAATGATGACAATTTTCATTTTTTGGGTGAACTATACCTTTAAGAATATGACATCACAATTAAAGGGATAGTTCACCCAACAATTTAAATTACCCCATCATTTACTCACCCTCAAGCCCTCCCAGGTGTATATGAAATTCTTCTTTAAGACGAATACATGGAGTTATATTAATAAATATCCTGGCCAGTCCAAGCATTATGATGGCTGTGAAGGGCAGCCCAAGATTTGAAGGCCAAAAAAGTGCATCCATCAATCATAAACGTACTCCAAAAGGCCTTCTGCGAATCAATGGGGTTGTGTAAGAAAAATATCCATATTTAACACATTATAAAGTAAAATATCTTGCTTCCGGCAGACTGCCTTCTGTATTCAACTTACCCAGAAAGTATAACGCCTCTCGCAGTTCAAAATGCTTACGCTACGTCGGACATCATCGTCGCGCCTGCTTTTTTCATAAGTTGAATACGGAAGATGGTCGGACGGAAGCTAGATATTTTACTTTATAACGTGTTAAATATGGATATTTATCTTACAAAAACCCATCGATTCAGAAGGTCTTTACTAACCCCCCAGAGCCGTGTGGAGCACTTTTATAATGAATGGATGCACTTTTTTGGGCTTCAAATTTTGGGCTGCCATTATAAAGCTTGGAAGAGCCAGGATATTTATTAATATAACTCTGATTGTATTCGCCTGAAAGAAGAATGTCATGTACACCTAGGATGGCTTGAGGGTGAGTAAATCATGGGGTAATTTTCATTTTTGGGTGAACTATCCCTTTAAGAACATCATTATAATTTACCCTACGTAAAAGGGTGTAAAATACTTATTGACAGAACAAGAAGTTTAAATTTAGGGCAGTATTTACTATTGTAGCACTTAGTGAGCACAGCATACTGGAATGTTGCGTATCCTGATCAGCTTGTATTACTGGAAAAGAGGACAGAAGTTCATAGGCCAAGCTGAAGGATCCTGCATCACTGTGATGCGTGCCACACGATCATGAACACGCAGAGTTATGAGGTGACATGTTATCTGAAGGCATTCAAATGTGGCACTTTGCTGTAAGAACACAGTAAATCGCTCAGTTCTAGTAATCACCTGTCAAACAGGAAAACAAAACTACAATGCATGCTTAAAGTGTCAGGATCACTTAAATGAATTATTTTTCCATACAGAGCAATTCCATAAGAATACCTTCCATAAGATCAACTTAAAAGAATGATTCTCCAGCATTTACCAGGTTGCTGTTAAAAGAATTGTGAAAGCATTGGCATCTTTATACATTGCTGTGCCATTTTAAAAGCTTCCTAACATATTTGTGACTTAATTTAGTTAATTTGTAATATCTGGTGCAAAATATAAATGCAGGGAGTTTGGTTGGTTAGTTTTAGTGTTTAGTCTAAATTGTCAAAGCAAAGGCTCCACAAGTTGGTTAGTTTTTGTGAGTTTAAATAAAGATAATCCCCACTAAGTTAGTTAACTAACTAACCAACCAGTTAGCTAACTATTAATATTTGGTGAAAAATGTCATGAAGAGAAACCACTGACTTACTGAGTGAGTGAGCGAGCGAGTGTGCGAATGAGTGAGCAAGCGAGTGTGTGAGTGAGTGTGTGAGTGAGTGAGTGAGCAAGCAAGCGTGTGAGCGTGTGAGTGAGTAAGTGAGTGTGTGAGTGAGTGAGTGAGTGAGCGAGCGAGCGTGTGAGTGAGTGTGTGTGTGTGTGTGTGAGTCAGTGAGCGAGTGAGTGTGTGAGTGAGCGTGTGAGTGAGTGAGTGAGTCAGCGAGTGTGTGAGTGAGCAAGCGAGCAAGTGTGTGAGTGAGCGAGTGTGTGTGAGTGAGCAAGCGAGTGAGTGTGTGAGTGAGCTAGCGAGTGTGTGAGTGAGCGAGAGTGTGTGAGTGAGCAAGCGAGTGAGTGAGCAAGCGAGTGTGTGTGAGTGACTGAGCGAGTGAGTGAGCAAGCGAGTGTGTGAGTGAGCGAGAGTGTGTGAGTGAGCGAGAGTGTGTGAGTGAGCAAGCAAGTGAGCGAGTGAGTGAGTGAGCAAGCGAGTGAGTGTGTGAGCGAGCGAGCGAGTGTGTGAGCGGGCGAGCGAGCATGTGAGCGAGCGAGCGAGCATGTGAGTGAGTGAGCGAGCGAGTGAGTGTGTGAGTGATTGAGTCCGTTGGTTGGTTAGTAACAGTATTTAGTGCAACATGATTCAATCATGGACAGTGGTTCCACATGATTAAAACAAGTAAAACCTAAAAAAAAAATCAACCATGTACAACTAACTAGAATTAATGGTGTTCATTTAACTAAATGAATGGCTTTAGTTTAATTTAAATTAATGGTTTTCATTCAATTAGAATTCATCAAATAGTCCTACAACTAAAGGCATTACATACTCCGCAAGAACAGAGACAAAAAGTTCTCGCTCCCAGGGCTGCGAGAACAAACTGACGTATTTTTTTTCCTCGCAGCCCTGGTTTGGGAGTTCTCGCAGCTTGTCCTCGACACATCATCTGAGCAGAACCTTTTTCTTGTGGGTGTCCGAGAACTATTGTGTGATTGGTCAGAAATGTAAAATGTGCGGGGTTATTGCGGAGAAACGGAAATGTTCGGCAGCTGCTTTTCTCGTGAAGTATGGAATGTCCTGGCCAGAACGAACTTTGTTCTTGCCACCTCAAGAAAACTAATTTCTTTGTTTTTGTGGAGTATACCAAGCTTAATGCTTATTGTTTAGTCCTGTGATTTAAATAACTACAAACTAATTATTACATTTCTTTACATTTGATGTTCAGTGCTGGCAGTCCAGAAGTGATAGGCCACCTGGTTCCACCCAGAACGCTATCATAGTGCTTGTTTTATTATTAAAGCAATTTGAATTCTTGTTAGCAGGTCCTCAACCCAAGCACATGCTCACCACAATGGTAACCCCCCACAAAAACACTAACATTACCAACAGTACAGAACATTAAACATTAAAAAGTCTCTCCGCTTTCTCATCTTGTTAAAAATGCATAAAATAACACTTTGAGTGTAGTTAGTTGGGAACACTTTACAATAAGGTCTCATTTCTTAACATATTAACCAACTTGAACTAACAATGAGCAATACATTTGTTACAGTATTTATTCATCTTTTTCATTGGTTGTTCATGTTAGTTCACAGTGCATTAATTAATGTTAACAAATTTGATTTTAATAATGTATTAGTAAATGCTGAACTTAACATTGACATAGATTAATAAATACTGTAGAAGTATTGTTGATTCTGAGTAGAGTCTAAAGTAGTTAACTAAAGTTAAGTAATAAAACCTTATTGTGTTACCAGTTAGGTAGTTAGTTATATTTGGTGCAAAATTGAATGGGAAATGCCACAAATTTAGTTGGTTGCTATGTTCATATAACATATCAATATAATAAGGCGAATAACCTTTGTGGTATCAATCTAGTTTTAGTTATAGATAATAATCCTTAATATCAATGTCGTTGTTTAAATTAATATTGGGTGCAACATTGAATGGGAAACTTGAGAAATGTAGTTGGTTGCTATGTTCAAATATAATAAAGTGAAGCCCCAATGTGGTATCAATCTAGTTTTAGTAAGATATTTACTTAGATATATAGATAATTCATATCAATGTTGTTGTTTAAATTAATATTGGTTGCAACACTGAATGGGTTGGTTGCTTTGTTCAAATATAACCATTGTGCTATTATTAAACTAGTTCTAGTTAGTTAGATATAATATCATTAATATCAATGTTGTTTTTTTAAATTAATATTGGGTGCTACATTGAATAGGAAACCCCACAAATATCAATATTGTTTTCCATATTAATACTGGGTGTGGGGAAACTTCACAGACATAGTTTTTTAGTATTTGGTGAAAAATTTAATTAAGTAAAACTCCTACAAATTTAGTTCGTTTTTCATATTTTTAATAAAGTGAAACCCCACTTAGTTAATTAGATAATATTTTTTTACTAAAAACTGGTACAAAATGTGGCGCAACATTTCAGGAAGTGAAAAAGATTTAGTCAGTCGAGTAATTTTTTTTAGTTACTGGTGCAAATTTTCATAAAAGGCAATAAGCAAAAATCACAGAGCTAGTTAGATGCTAGTTAGTTGGTTCGCAGACTAAACTGAAGTAGCACACGCATGCATTGGGAAAGGGAAAGATGATTTAATAATATAAACAACTCTCCATACTGTAATTTGTCAGCCTCTGACAGACTAATAAAGCTCACACGTCAGCGCCACATTACACACATTCACACAGACCATTTAAATCTCCACTGGACTTCTGAATGTTCTCAGAGAGTCAAGCAGCCTCAACCCAACAGCAGACAGAAGCACCTGGGAAGACTTGTCTACATCTGATTTGATTGGATCTCAAATTTGACAAACATCAGTTGATTTGAGGAGATCAGGGTTATAATTTCAACCAGAGAGGAATCAAAGACATCGACTCAATGATCATTGACGAGAGGAAAGAAATCAAAGAGCAGCAACATCTGCCAGTTAAAGACAGCGGTGTCAAGCTGGCAGGCCAAGAAAAAAACCCAGAGGTTCAGCATGGGGTCCGGCACCAGGAGAAGCAGGTGAATGGTGACGGCCCCTTAGACTCCCACACCAATGACAAAACGGTGCGAGCCGAGCTGGACTGGACGGTGCCCATGTGTGTGCACCTGCCCATTGAAGTTCTCAACCATGAGCAGGCGTTTCCATTCCTGAACACGACACTTGCCGACCTGGGCATCGAAGAGTGAGTTTAAACTTACAGATGTAATTGTATGTATTCAATTTTGGGTGTAATTCTGTTAATATCTCCATGTGTACCCAGATCAGCGGTGAAGGAGCGTGTGGTGTGGGTGGACACTAAGCGCACACGGGTGAAGGGGAAGTCAGGGAAGCTGAAGAAGGAAAAGGAGGTGACCGTTCTGGAGGTGCGTGTGAAAGCGCAGCACCCTGGAGAGCGTCAGAGTCAGGAGATTCTCTACAGCACCGAGTCCCACACCGATCGCTCCTTCTGCAGAAGCGGGGTGGACATCCTCCCGTGGAGACACACACAACCAGGTAGGGACATGGAGGAGCTAAACCAGTTTAAACTGGCAAACAATTTTAAATGTTACACTTTTGTTGGATCAAAAGAGAGAATAAAGCTAATATTGCCAGGGATTTTAACTAACACTAAGGGTACGTTAACACGACAACGATGAACCAAAAACTGAAACGTTTTTCTTTTGAGTTTTTCACGTACAGACCACAGCGGTCAAAATGGATTCAAATTCAAATGGATTCATGAAAACTACTAAAAACGCTGTATTTTGCATGTCAGGCCAATAGTTGGCGATGTTACTAAAGAAACTACATGTCTATAAACTGAACAAAACGCAATGCGAATGAAGTCACCGTTTTCACAAATTTGAGTTTTTGTAGTTTACACTGAGACAATAAAAGTCTTGTTTTTTTTAAGCCCCCAAAACACATCGTCGTGTATATGTTGTCTCATGTAAACAGCCCCTAAAACCGTAAAAAAACATAGACTGTAAAATAATATGGACATAGTGTCCGTGATGTCACCCATAGGATTCTGAAGAGCAGTTTTGAAGCGTAAAGTAGGGTCGAGCTGGCCGTTGCCATCTTGGCAGCGCATCATCGCGCGTCACTCCCAGATAACAGAAAATGGGCACAAAGGCGGAAGTGGAGCTGAGGTGACACGATGACTAACAGACAGCAGATAAACGGCTATCCACCTGTCACTCAAAGTGGCCACGCCCTTAATTATGCAGAACTTTAAGGCTTTATATAATGTAAAGGAATGAGTTATAAAAAAAATAAAAAACCCTCACAGTTATTATGAAGGGCAAAATTAGCTATATAGACCAAAACCACAATTTGTACCAGGCTGTAAACATGATTTTTTTTCTGCTGTAAAGTTGGGCATTTTAACATGGGGCTCAATGAGATTCTGCTCCCTTCTGGAGCCTGTCCCTAGTGGCCAGTCAATGAATTGCAGTTTAAGTCACTTCCGTATTGGTTTCAAGAGAAACTGCGGGAGGTTGCCGCTTGTAAAAAACCCATTTGTTACTTGAGATAAAGTCTGATTTTCAGGAGGTTGCTAAAGCAACACTTCTCATTTGCATTTAGTTTAACTTGATATACCAAAATAAACTAAAACTGAAATAAAAATGTATAAACTTTATAGACATATAGCACCTAAATGTATAAATCACCAAACTTAAACATTACACTTGTTAACATTAGATTAGTACAACAGAGACTATTTAAACAGCTAACACGCATTTTCATATATGGAAAAATTTATAAAAGCGCTTTAACAAAAATATGACCATTTCACCTGAAACATCTTGGTCCATAAATACATTCATTATACGATATATAATAAATTGAGAGAGCAGTCTAATATTTTCTGACAAAATGCCGCTTAACGTGTCCTGAATTGATTTGTAAAGTTCATTGAACTTTAGTTACCTAAAACTAAAACAATTAAAAATTATTTTCATTAATTGAAATGCTGAAATATGATACAAAATGAATATTAAATGAAACGACTTAAACTTGGAAAAAACATGAAAATCAGAAAATGTCACGTTGGCAACTAACTAGGTTAGATGCTAAAATAAGCATTCAAATTACTAAAATTCAAATGATTTATAAATATTATAATAGTAAACTTCAGTAAAGTTCTCAATGTATCTGTATACGCAGCCCTAGAAAACTGGGCTGTGATGTTTGCCGGATTTTACAGCGGTGTTTCAGTTGAAAGTCAAACCTCATTAAGATGCTGCTTTTTTCAATGACTTTTGGCTGCTCAGATTGATTTGTTCTGGCATGTGGATAACAGTTTCATTAAGTAAATCTTTCTGAGAAATTACTTTAAGTAATAGGCTTCCGGCGCACAAGAAATCTGCAAAATACACACACAAAACAACATTAACACTGCATAGTCAAGAAAGAGGAACCATGTACACAAAGACCCAATTAAATTTAACCGATCTGATTTCATTGTATATTGTTATTGCCGACTTCTACAGCACAAATGCTTCATCTCGACACTTAATAACAACTGGTATTACTACAATCCAGCTGAAGTCATTTTAATCAGCATTTTTTCAGTCCGTCGGTTTCCATTAGGCTTCCGTGTCAGGGCTTGTGGTAATATAACGCTCCATTCCTGACAGTTAGCTAACAGATGACATCTGCAGATCAGTGAGGTGAGCTAACATAACGCTCGTGGCTGCTGAGTAAGTGTGTTTGGTATTCGCACGCTCAGCACTCTCTCCTGCGTGTTTGTTGAGCGTTTGATGTTCGCTTTCTCCCTCGACATGCCGGGTTTGTGTGTAGCGCTTGTCTGATGCACATAAAAATAACCTACTATATAAATATGACAAACAATGTTCTTGTGTCTCCCCCCCTCCCAGCTGAAAATGAAATCCAGCCGGTGGAAATTACTCTGGCCTTGGACACAGTGTCAGAGTCCAAGTCCAAATGGCCAAAGACAGAAGAAAAACGAGACTTGCCAGGCGAGGAGTGAGTGGGAGACGTTTGACAGCTAGGCTAAAGCAATCTAACACCCCACTGTCCTCACATGACACAGAAGACTATTCCCAGGTTCTGGACATTTTAAACTTTTTTTAAAAAAATTGTGCTATGCTGCAAGTGGAGGATTTTTCATTTTACGTGGCAGTATAAGTTTTGTGGGTAATATTTGATAAAGAGGTTTCAATCGCTTGCTATTTTTGTATTTCTGAATAATCCGCATAAATTTAATCTAGGACAGCTTAACATACACAAACTTTTACCTATATAATCTTATCTTTATTACAAGACTGTTTAAAAGTATGGGATCAGTACGTTTTTAGAAGAAGAAAATAAATACTTGTATGACAGTAAAGACATTTAAAGACACAATATGTAAGATTTTTGGATTAAAATATCCAAAAACCACTAGAACAATATAATGTAATATGTAATATATTTTGTTGACTTGTGTACTTACATTATCCCAAATGTTACCAAGAATGTTTAAATCCAGAGAAATAAGCGATTTTAACCATGACACGAACCGTACCCGCGTTACCCTCGATTTCCGTGGAACCATGGAAACACTAAAGACGCTTTAATATATTATATGTTTTATTGGACAGGTGAGAAACTGTTTGGATACATTCATCGACAGAAAACAAATCATTGTTTTATAGCTCAACACATTTAGTCTTATTGTTTAAATCTCGTTTTCATGATTTACTGCGAGTACCATGTTTTACCATGCCTAATATTGATCTAGCTCACTGCCGTGTGCAACAAGTGTCTCATCGGCGAGCGAACGCACGGAGTAGCCTTATAACATAACTTTTAACACACTCAAATCTAATATGATAAAACGGTGCTGTGTAACCCCACATACGCATGACTGGAAGTGGTCGTCTGCGGAATAATAAAAGCTCTGTGAAATCAAGGCGTCATATAGCTATGCCCTTGTTTTGAATAAGTGACCTCTAGCGGCGAAAAATTACATATTGTGGCTTTAAGATGTAAAAAAAGATTTCTATTACAAATAAATGCTGTTCTTTTCATCAAAGAATCCTGAAAAAAAAAAATGTATCAGGGTTTCTATAAAAATTATTAAACACCAAGAAGTGATTTCTGAAGGATCATGTGACACTGAAGACTGGAGTAATGATGCAGAAAATGCAGCTTTGCATTAAAGGAATAAATTGCATTCAAAATATATTCAAATATAAAAGTTATTTTAAATTCTAATAATATTTTAGAATTTTTTGATCAAATAAATGCAGCCTTTAAAAACATTAAAAAAATCTGACCGACCCCAACTTTTTGAATGGTAGTGTGTCTGTTTTGATTGAATTTGCTGATATAAAATGACATTACTGATGCAATAGAGTTCAAATGATCCAGGAATGAGGTATAAACTTATTCTGCAACATTAAACCCTGTACTTATAAACTGCATTTGTCTATAATAATAAAAACATGCTTTTTCAGAAACATGGTGGATTCTTTAACTAATTCTGGATAACAAGTTCAGCATATTCATGGAATATCCCCAGGACACGCATACCAGAAATAAAGAAACAACAGTGAACAATTCATAGAAATATATTTCTTTCACTGCAAGGCCAAATCAAAGCTTCACACTCAGATATTAAGCCAGAATTTCATGGAATATAGATGGGTAAGCAGAAGATTCATTGAGACATACAGAAAAAAACTCTTAGTAAAACAAAATATAAGTGACAAGAAACATAAGTGAACTTAGCAATAAATTAAGAGAAAATAGTCTCAATGTCTCTGTTGCAATACAGAAAGCAGAGTGCGCCAGTGAGCGCATGTTCTGCTAACTGAATCAGCCCATTTCTAATATAATAAAACATTTATTATCTATTTGGCTAGCTTTCACAAGAGTGGAATGCCTTCCGCAAGGGGAGGGGCTGGATCGAGGGCGGGCGCTATGATTGAGTGACAGCCATGGTCATTTTGTTTCTCTGTTCATCAGGAAGTGACATTACCGCACTTTGAAATTCCTGAGTGTGTTGCTGGGCCAGACCTCGGAGCAAAATAAGCAGGCTGTTTTGTGTTTCTGAAAGAATAAATATGAGTAAATATAAAGATTATGAATTCTGAAAATCAAATACATTTTTTTTTTATGTAAACACTTACCATTATCAACATCCTTCATGCCCAACAGATGAGCGGCAGCAGACATTATTGGCCTGAGCTGACTAACAACCTGGAGTGAGAAATAAAACACAATCAGTCCATTGATAGAACAAAATTCAATAAGGAGCTGTGAGCCGAGAATGCTGGGAGTGAAAATGAGCTTTTACCAGCACAGGGTTGTGCGAGTAGAGGAAGGTCAGGCAGCTGTAGATGGTCTTGTTCTCCTCCATGTCCTCCTTCAGAGGGAGACAAGCCACAAGAGCAGGAAAGACCTGCGAGAAAAGGATAAAAATGGGTATTATAACGTGGTATATTTTTGTTGTAATCACCCATAATTAAAGTGCCCCTATTATGATATTTTAAAGGTTCCTATTTTTGTCTTGGAGGTTTCCTACAAAAGGTCTACATGCATCCAAAAAACACAAATTCTCTCATTATATACATTGAAGCCTCAATTCTTTTCTCACGATGTCTGAAACAGGTCGATAAAAGATTTGGTTTCTCCTTTCTGAGAGCCTACTCTGCTCTGATTGGTCAAACGGCCCAGTCAGCTGTGATTGGTCTACTGCTTACAGCTTGCATCAAAATGAAAAACCCATTACCATATCTGAATTTCTCAGCACTTATATAAATAGTGATACAAACAGTAACAACAAATCGGTTTTACCGTATCAAAATCTGCTTTCTCAGCGCAGTGTCTTCTCGACACGATCCAAATTCTTCCAGGCCTCAGCTACAGTGTTTGTGGACGGGTCAAAGAAGATATTGTTTGTGGGCAGACCATAATGAAGACCACAGGTGGGCATTATACAAACTTCCATTTGTCGTGAATAGGGTTGTCACAATATATCGCAATACAAAACTGCAGTCTGCAACAATATGTATCGTGGACAATATAGTGACGAGCTATATTGTGTATAGTTCATCTAAAATGAAAAATTACTATGTGAGAAAAAAAAAATTTCAAGTTTACAGAGATTTAGTGTCAGTACTGTAAACTACTATCTATAATGTTGAATATAAATGTTTAATAATGCAATGGGGGAATATTTGTGGGTCCTGACAATGCCAAATGTCTTATGTTACCAGTAAAAAGTGGCTTACATTATTTTAAATATATCTAGTCAGTGACAGAGTGCAAGTATATTCGCCTAAAATAATTCAGTATTTTCCGCTTCAGAATCATGAATATTTTAATTCTGGTGTCACAATTGTCCTGTGCACTGGGTTACCAGCACACAGTTCAAGCCCATTCATTTCCACCACCAATGTAATACCAAAATTTGCATTTTAAATCAACAGTACATTTTTTGTTAACCTTTTACCATAATTATCGCAATAATATCATATCATGATTTCAGTGTCGTGATATGTATCGAATCGTGACATGAGGGTATCCTTACACCCCTAGTCGTGAACATTATCTTTGAAACTTTGCAGACATTTTACATTCACAAACAGCTATAATACACACTACATGAAAGATAATGTCCAAAAAAAGCATAATAGGGGCACTTTGATAGATACGGAGTAGATTTAAAGTGTTAGTTCACCCACAATTAAAAATTATATCATCAATTACTCACTCTCAAGTCAT
The DNA here is from genome assembly GCF_949357685.1 of Gobio gobio. NCBI lineage: Eukaryota > Metazoa > Chordata > Actinopteri > Cypriniformes > Gobionidae > Gobio > Gobio gobio. Next base: position 19,768,918 of record NC_137119.1, read on the forward strand.
TCCAAACCCAGAAGACTTCACAAATGAAGATATTTTTGATCAAATCTGAATGAGTGCTGTCCCTGCACTGAAAGTCCATTCACCCAAAACTCTTGAACTCTTTACATTTTTATAAAGAGATCGTAAAATAAATCCATACGAGTCTTAAGGGACAAGATTCACTTTACGTAATGAACAGATTTAACTTAGGCTTTTATTCACACATAAACACTGATCAGCAAACATGCATAGAGCACTCAAATCTAAACCATACTTGCTTGATGCATGAAAACAAAGCTCAACGGTTCTTGCAGAAGCTCAAACTTGCGGCGTAACATGAGAATGAACCATATTGGTTCTCATGCATCAAGCAAGCATGCTGCTGTCAGGCCTGGTTCTAAGCACCCTCAAACGCAAGCAAAAGCACCCTCAGTTGATACTGTAATAATACTGGCAAAATAGATTCGGTAGATTTGCAAATTTGTGTCCGAGCTACGGAGAGCGTCAAATGCATCTATTTAAAGCGTGTGAGTAATGTAGCCAATCACAGATAGTTGTTGATCTCTCGAATCTCACCACTCAAAACGCCAACGTTTTTAGGCTATTCAGTGCTGAGTTAATGCAGGCTCGCGAAACCTCTCATTAACAAAGTCAAGACACGATGTAAGTAAGATTTATTGTTGACAACATTTTTATAACGGAACTTTGTGAGATCGCGACGAGCTGACAAAGCAACAGCATTTTAGTGATCGTAGCGATCTTGGCATGCTTTCGAGGCTACAGTCTATAACATTCATTGAATAAAACTATTGTTGCTCAGAGGACCGACATCCAATTGCATGCCGCAAAGTTTCGGAATTGACATCTAAATATAAATGCCACTCTGCACGAGACAGAAATATCCTCCTGAGACACAGATTAGAGGTTTTGACATTATATTTTAGCGAATTTCTCTGACAACATATACAGTTTTAAGTCTGGATATTCTTTTGAAATATAAGACATTCTTATGAAAATGTTATTACACGTCTTTTTACATTACATATTGTCCCAAAACACATTGATATGCAAATTAGATACAGTGTATAGATGCATTGCCTAGAATGGGAATGGCATTTATAGCCATGAAAATACTAGGGATGCACCGAATCCACTGGTAAATATTCTGCCAAATCTGAAACCGAATACCAAGTCCTACTCCCATCCTCAGTCCATTATCACAGTAAACACATTAATGAAGTAAACAACGTCCACAGCAGTGTAGGGATGCTCATATTGACCGTTTAACCGTTAACCAAAAGTAATAACTTTGACGATTAATACTATCAGTTAAACGGTTTAAATGTCTTTTTAACACTTTTTTTTTCTTTGTTTGTTTGCTGCATGGTTAAAGAAAAATATGCTGTTTTGTTCACTCACAGAGTGCGTCGACACGTGCAACCACATGTCTAACCAGACATATTTCGCAAAATGAAGCAATGAGAAAGAAGAAGCCTACTGTGTGGGACCATTTTGACAGAAAGGGCGATGAAGTGTGGTTTTGGTCAAGTTTACTAAAGTAAACATTATCACGCATGTTATTCTCGCCGCTGTTTCCTGATGTTTCCAGTCAGCAGAGGTTCGTACTGCAGAGACAGACGAAAGTATAAACAAGGCTTGAGAGGGTGTTTTCTGCCGCGGGTTTAACTGTCAACAGGGTGCGCTCCAGACTAACCCACATCACTTAGACATGTTACTTTAAATAACACATTTATTAAAACACAATCAAGGTGTGAATTGAGGTAGGCCTGCTATTTTTATTTGACGAAAAAACTATTCCGGTTCTTCAAAGCTTCAAACGGATTCAGTGTATTTTCGTTTTGTAATCTTAATTTGGTAATTATTTAAGTGAAAAATATTTAGTGTAGGCCTATTTATTTTATGCTTTTTATTTATATTTTTTCTGATCTGTATGCTGCTTTTTTCCCTTTTTAACGGATAACAGACACTCGTCAAACGTATTTTTATTTAATGCCAATTCAATATTATAATCTTATCAGTTAACTGTTAATAATCGGATAATGAGCAGCGGTTGTCGGTTGGGAAAATTAACCGAAAAGAGCATCCCTACAGCAGTGTATTTTTTAATTAATTTTAATTAAGAATAGGCAACATTATGCCAGGATGACTGTCCTTTGCCGTACCTGAAGTTGCTGCATTTTGGCTGCTGTCTATAGATTCCTTCATGCACAACTCGTATTCTTTTGGATGTTTCATACCCAAATGTTTTAACAGCGCCTATTGTTTGGTGTCCTTGCCACCACGAGACCAATTGGCATTGCAAATTGAACATGTAGCTCGACTTGAATCGCCTTGTTTGACTGAAAGTACTGCCAAACAACACGTTTTCTGTTCACGAGTTCCATTTTCTCTTTCTCACAGCCTACTGCAGTCGAACGGTCCACCTAGTAACACCTTCCCATAATCAGTGGCGGAGTCGTTACGTTCAACCAGCGGAGAGCACATAGTGCAAGCCTAGGGTTCAGCAGAAACCGAACCCCGTCAAAAAGCCCAATATTCGGCCAAATCCTGGATTAGGTTCATCCCTAGTTTATACACATATTGCATAAAGTAAAATGGTATATCAAATTATTCTGTATCTTTCATAACATTGAGAATCATCTTTATACAAAAGTTTGTATAATCCCATTGCTTGTTTATTCATTATTGTGTATAATTTATTATTGTTTAGTCTTAATTTTCTCAATAAATTGGTTCTGGGGTCCTCTACAAAGCAGAGGATATAGCATATAACATAGGAATTAAAACTAAATCTATTTGTTTTATGCTCCAAAAAATGACATGTTAAAATACTAGTAACGCATTAAAGCGATGTAATGGCAGACTAATAGATTATTTTGTAGCAAAATATTTTGGAAATTCCAATTATTGATAAGTGTGATGACTTAATAAATGTATCACTGTACACTGCTATGGTGGAGCTGTTGCTTAGCCTATCTACACTTTACTAGAGCACCCTCAGTAATTTCAGAAGCACCCTCAGTGATTTGATTCTGTAACCAGGCCTGGCTGCTGTCCTTCAGAGTTAAGCTTAAACCCTGAAAAAAAAAATTAACCTGCCTGTAGCCTTAGTAATCATGAAGATATTGATTCACTTTTTCAGGTGTGTTTGATATGGGAGCTAAACTCTGCAAGACAACTGCACTCTAGGACCGACGTTGCCTATCCCTGGTATAGATACTAAAACGAAGGCAGTAGTGACCTGTTCGAGCGGGACCCCCTCCACATGGCTCAAGATCATCCTGCACAGGGCAGCACACAGGTTGTCAATCACTCTCAGGTCGGACTCTTTAGAGAGTAGGTTGGAGAAGAGGGAGAGCATCATGGGGTAATCACTGAAGCACCGGAGTTAAGGTTCACAGAACCATGGAGATAAGAGAACGGGTATACATGCACACAGGGATCTGTGGAGATAAGAGAACAGGTATACATGCACACAGGGATCTGTGGAGATAAGAGAACAGGTATACATGCACACAGGGATCTGTGGAGATAAGAGAACAGGTATACATGCACACAGGGATCTGTGGAGATAAGAGAACAGGTACACATGCATACAGGGATCTGTGAAGGATACGAGGCAACGATGGGTCCAGCGGCCTGTGCGAGAGCTCCCAGTGCAAACACACTGTTATTGCGCACCTCTGCATCACTGTCTCTCACTCCAGCCACAAGCACAGGCAGCAGCCGATTGGACAGCCGGCCAGCAACCGCCCTGCCTCCAGCCACGCTCGTCAATGAGTGCAGGGTTTCTCCGATCGTACCAACAGAGAAGGAGCGGTCTGCCTCCGTGCATGAGGATTTCTAAATAATAATAAAAAAAACAGCACAGAGTAAAAAGGGTGATGCTAGAAATGCTCAAGAAATTGACATTTAATTTATTGAGGATTTAAAAGCTTTTTAACAAACTTTTTTATTTTGTTGAAGAAATGACCAATGAAGACGATATGATGATAATTAATGATTAAAAAATTTAATAAATAAATAATATAAATAAATAAATATACACTACCATTTTAAAGTTTGGGGTCAGTAACTTTTATATGCAAAGGATGCGTTAAATTGACCAGTAAAGACACTAAATGTCTTTATTGTCTTCACTGATCAATTTAATGCATCCTTCATGTGACATTAAAGACTGGTAATGTCAGCTGAAAATGTAGCTTTACAATTTTTTGTATTTTATTCATGTGTTGGCAATGCAAAAAAAATACAGTTACAAAAAAGTCATGAATAAATTAATTATATTTTAATATTTTAATTAAAATATATTAAAAAAAATGTGTTTAATAATATTCACAATGTTACTGTTTTACTGTAAAAAATCTAACCGACCCAAGACTTTTGAACGGTAATGGTGTGTGCACACCAAAAGCGAAGCAAACATTCGCATTGCATTACTTGCTCTAGTTTACTCGCGGGATAACTTGTTTTTCGCGTCACATCATGCAATGAGTGTTTTCACGCACATCATCAACAACATTTCTTTCTGCCATTTTTTCCGTCATCAAACATGTTGAAGATAACAACTATTGCTGCTCTGTATCTGTTGTGGAAGTCCCAAATATTCCGGAGAGCCAGAGGAGTACACAACTCTGTAAATTTCATTGCCTTCTCGAGGAGGAACTGAGGATGACGGATGCCCAGTTGGCTAACCTGTCAAACCGGACGTGTCAATAAGCTCTTCACTGAATGGCGTCATGCAAATTTTCGGTTCAAGTTGAAAATTTTCAACGTGCGCAGGACACGCGATTGAGGCAAATTTGCATCTATTCGAGCCTTTGCATTGATTTTGTATACAATCTACTTGCGCAAATAATTACATTTGCGTTAGGTGTGCACACACCATAATATACATTTCACACATTTTGTATCATGCGTCGCCCACTTCGCGTCATTTGCGTCGCCCGGTGCGAATTTGCATCTATTCGAGCCTTTGCATTGATTTTGTATACAATCTACTTGCGCAAATAATTACATTTGCGTTAGGTGTGCACACACCATAATATACATTTCACACATTTTGTAGTTTTTTTACGTTATAGAATATCAATTAAAATTAAATGCCATTTAAATGAATCATTCATGATGGAAATATTGACTAAAATTGAAAAAAAAAAAATCACTTAGCAAAAAAATTTGCAGATTTTTAACCATATATACTCCTATATATCACCTATACCTTAATTTAATTTAATGCATTTATTCATTCCAGGGGAGCAACAACATATCTGGTACATTTCTGCAATGCATGCATTTTGCCTTAAAGTATGCCTTAATTAAAGTAAAAAACATTCTCAAATGGAAGTCGCATCACGGTCTGTCTGAGAGACTGCCGATAGAAGATGCTTTTGATTTGATTGGGCCTTTAGGTATGTATGACCTTCATCAGTGAAATGAGAGAATAAGAGACTCACAGCTTTGCTCATGAGGAGGGGCAGCAGGTCATTGAGGTGAGGATAGAACGTCTCAGCCGGTACAGCTGAGGCTAAAACAGGAATCCCTTCACCGGCAAACTCCTGCAGCATGGCATCATACTCTGCCTGAGACACAAACACTCAATTATTCCACTCAGTCACAGTCCTTTTAGGTTGTTTAGCTTTTAATTGTGTCATTGCTGACAGTGAACTGTGACTAAATTATGAAAACTGAAATACTCTTAAATACCTGCTGCTCGTCATCATCTGCTTCATCCCCACCTACATCCTGACACACGGTCTGAGAGAGACAGAAAGAGAAAATGAGATCACAAGCATAAGAAATAACCAGCCACCCCCTTATGACTGCAGACTTATGTAACACTTTGAAGAAGTGAGAATAAGCGGTTGTTTGAAGCCAGTCTGTGTCAGTGCTATAATTCATTTTGACAGTATAAGCCTTTTGCTTGGCTTAAAAGGATTCTCAGAGGATAATTGTATACAGTTTTTCTACTGCCTAATATACACATTCTTTTTTGGTTATCACAACACAAAATTACTTGATGAAATTATGTTAACTGTTGACCATGTTACTTCTAAACATGTTGGTCATCTTGTTTTTCTAATGACAGTATAATATATTACATATAAAATGGTTGTACTATAGAAGTGTAAGGGGACTTTTAAATGTTTTTATATGTACTTTATAATATTTTTACCTTTAAAAATGTCTTTAGTAAATTCGTGTATGTATACATGTAATAATTTTAATCATTTTGAGGATTATGATTTATATTATATTTGGAATATAATGTTTTTAAAAAAAAAAACTTTTTATATTTTGTATGTTCGCGTCATTCGTGTCACACACACGTCTGGTGCGCTATCCTTCTGGGGACTCGCCATAGGCGTAATGGTTTTTATACTGTACAAACCGTATTTTCTTTCCCCTTACACTGCCCCTGCCCCTGCCCCTAAACCTACCCATCACAGGAAACATTCTGCATTTTTACATTTTCATAAAAACTCATTCTGATTTATATATAAGCTTTTGTGCCCATGGGGACCTCAATTTAGGTCCCCACGGTGACACGAGTCCCCATGAGTCTGTCTACAGTCAGGTTGAAGTCCCCACCAGGCTAGAAAAACATGTACACATGTACACACACACACAAACTTATTATGTGAATGCACCAAACAATGTGTAAGAATTATAAATACAAAGTCAGAATATTTCATATTTCAATGTCATTCTAATATCGGAGTTCCACAAGGATCTATTTTAGGTCCATTGTTTAATATGCATGTAAATGATTCACTAAATATTTTATATGTTATTGATTTGGTAAAATCAATATGTTATTTGCCAAAATGTATGCTGATGATGTTATGTATGTATATGTAAAAAAAGTTAGGCTACATAGAAATTGTCAATTACGTACTAAATCAGGTTTACATCCTAACGTCAAGAAAAAGTTTGTTTGTTTTTTATGGATATATCGCCACATTATATCTGGTCAGATAACGGCATTCATTTCAGGGCTCGATGCCTAAAGATGTCTTCAAATTAAATCCTGACCTTTTTCTTCAGTACGTCTTTGATGGCGTTACTTATTTCGGCCAGTCTCCCTGGAGCTTGAAGCGCCTCCCCCTGGCAGGATTTAATCACAGCATTCATGGACTCCAGAACAGCCATCACCACCTGTCTCTCTCTGTCTTGTCTCACCGCCTCCAGAAAACAAGGCAAAACAACCAGCAACAGCTTATGCAGAGCTAGAGAGATATAAAGAGAGATATGCAAGAGTTGATCATAGGATTCAGTGTAATTGAAAACTACAGGTTCTTTCACCTTCACATTGACTGCAGCTCATTTAACTAAAGAAGTGGGTGGAAAGGGAATGATAAGGAGTGAATGAATGAGAGGGGCCTTGAGGCACTCCACAGCAATGCAGTCAGAGTTAAAAGTTAATCCTCTTGACAAGTGGCACTCCTCCTAATCTTTCTGGTAGACATCAATAATGAGACAGACACAGAACAGATGAAAGGAAGCAGAGAGCAGCGTGATGTGAATATAAAGGAGAGTGCAAATCAAAAATCAGACACATGTAGATGTACGTGCCAGAGGTGGGAAGTTTGAGCTAAATCTTCTAATGGTAACAGTATACAAACAAAAGTTTCAACTAAATGTTACATACATAAAAAATAATCATTACTGGACAGTTATGTAAATAATCTAGTAAATCCATTTCATTTTATCAATGATAAAAATAAAAGTTATTTAACTTGATTGACAGAAACCAAAAGATATTACTTCATTCTAATGATATTCAAACATAATGTCTGAAATACTTCAAAATTGATTAATTGAGATTTACTCTTTAAACTATTTATTAAAAGTAAAAAAAAAAAATTACTAGACAACAAATACCAAAATACAGTACATGGAAGATTGGAGAAAAAAAAAAATTCAGTATTCACATTATTTAAATAAAAAATGTTCTGATTGTAATAGGGATGGGCGATATCTTATCGTTTGCGATATACCGGTAAAAATTCTCCCCACGATAAGAATTTGCCTTCCCGCGATAATAACGATAAAGCCTAGTTGATGGCGCGACCCATCCGCACCGTGCCACCGCTGGCCGTCTCTTGATGCCCTAAACGTTATTACTTTATGATGGCCGCGGTGGCTGCGTTCGTCACTCTGTATAGCTGAACGGGGGTTGGAGAGAGAATTTCTTGTGGTGCCCACGCAGCACTTGGTGCTCTACGCGCAGTGCTTGATAGGAGCTGCGGCACTGAATCCGCATCTCACGTGCAGAGCGAAAACAACTATGGTGGAAGCTGCGGAAGAGTTCATAGCTAAACGAGGGGCTACCTGAGGGCAATCTGAGCCATACAGATGTATTTTCACTCGCTGAGCACTTGGACTGAGCGCTTAAGAGATTCGCTCTGTCTCAATCGATCGGTAAAGCACACTATTTCAGTTCAACTCAATGAATGCGCAGTGTATATGACGCACATTAAACACTAGTGTGAGGCGCGCGACTGAGAGCGCTCAGTGTTTCACACACACTCAAAGAGAGAGCGAGAGAGTCTTATACCAAACAGAATTGACGTGCTACATGTAAACAATATCCTTTGTTGCATTTTCCTGTAAAGTAATGGCGTTTATTTGGAATTATTCAGCCTTTCGTGAACAGGAAGAAAGGAATGCACAAACGGGAATCTCATTGGCTGGCGCGCACCTATTACTGTGCCTGTTTTGATTTCAGCCAATCAGTTGGAATGAGCGCTGACAACATGATTAATATTCATGAACCCAGAAGCTCATTATTCCTTAGTGCAGTTTATTTTTATTAGTAGAATAATTCGTGGTATTATTATATTATCAACTCAAATTACTGAAGTTCTATCATTAAATCATTATTTTCAACTTTTTTGTAATCTGAAGACATTTTTGGGATAATTACTTTTGCTGTTTCTGCTATTTTTACCACTGTTTGCACCATGTATGCATAAATACAGAATCGGTTTACATGTAAAACTTTTCATTGATTTAAAAATTATTTTTGTTTGTATTGTATGACGTTTTTTAGCACAGTTGCACTATTTAAACATTTCCTGCACTTTTACAGAAGACAATTATATCTGCAACTTTTCCCTTTCTGAAAAGGCTGGTGTGGAATTTTACATAAAAAAATTATTAAAAAATTATTAATTAAATATATATATATATATATATATATATATATATATATATATATATATATATATATATATATATATATATATATATATATATATATATATATATATATATATATATATATATATATATATATATATATATATATATATATAAATAAAACATGGGGAATGATACTACATTTATCGTCATTGATATCGTTATCGCATTAAATACTAGAAAATATCGGGATAAATTTTTAAGTCCATATCGCCCATCCCTAGATTGTAATAATTATATTACAATGTATAATATTTCCAATACCATTCAAAAAAATTAAGACTTTAAAGTAAGGCTTTATTTTATTTTTTAACCTCTTCTGCTCATTAAGGCTGCTTTTATTTTTGTAAAAAATACATTAAAAATATTAATATTGGAAAATATTATTACAATTTAAAATCACTGTTTTCTATTTGGTTATATTATACAAAAGTAATTTATTTCTGTTATGGCAAAGCTGGATTTTCAGCATCATTACTCCAGTCTTCAGCCTCACATTATCCTTCAGAAATCATTCTAATATGCAGATTTGTTGCTCAAAAAAACATTTATTATTATCAAAACAGTTTTTTTTTTTTGCTTAATATTTCTGAGGAAACAGTGATGCGTTATTTTTCTCATGATTATTTGATTAAAGGTGCAATATGTAACTTTTCCGTCCACTAGAGGTAGCTAGCAGCGTAGTTTGATGACGCCACGTTTGAGCGCAGAATCTTGGGACATGTGGTCTTCACCTCACAGCAAGTGGAAAAGAATCGGGATAGGACTGTAGTATGAAGCAGAGCAGGACAGTGTTGTGGAGCTGAGCAAGGCCGCTGGAGCGATTGTTAATGAGAAGAGCAGTGAGACTTTTATTATGACACAGTCTCCAGCGGGACTTTTATTATGACACAGTCGGCACCACTTCCGGTTTTCTGGTCATGAGTATGAGGTAACGCAGCTCTGTTTATCATATTAGATACATCTGAATGTGTTGAAAATTATGTTATGATGTTACTCTGTGCGTTTTCTCGGCGGCTGCTATGACACTTGTTCACACTGCAGTGAGAGTAAAGCGTTTCTGCAAAATAAAAGCGGAAAACGAGGGTAACGCAGATATGACGCAATCAACAGGCGACTCCCTCACACGTCACGGTTCCTTGGTTAAAAAAGCAATTTCTCACGATTTACAAATAGTTGGAAACATTTGGGATATTGTAAGTACTCAACTGGTCAAAATATATAACACTGGCCTAGTGGTTTTTGGATATTTTACTCAAAAATGTGTACATAGTGTACCTTTAATAGAAAGTTCAACAGAAAAGCATTTATTTGAAATCAAAATTTTGTAACATTAAAAATCTCTTTACTGTCACTTTTGATTAAATTTCTTTAAAGAAATGACTGACTCCAAACTTTTGAACATTAGTGCAACTTTCTGTTAGACTTAGATATGTTAGTAACAATTATTTGATTGTTAATTCTAATTGCAACTGATTAATTTCCTAAGAATTGAATTTTCTAATCCCTGTTATAATCAACTAACCTGTCAATAAAAGTGTAGACTATGGTTTTAGCATCATAGATATATGAGGCATAAACAGCACAGCAGAATTTCTACCAGCTGACACACTGCTACACTATATGCTGTCATACTGCCCAGACCTATTGTGTACAGTTGGTGTGAATGTACCCTGGTGGTTGGCCTCCGCTGGGTTTTCCTTCCACACTTTGTGCTGAGCTCGGCAGAACTGGCCCATGGCACCAAAGGCAGCTCTCCTCACGTCCTCATGTGGGAACTGATGGATGCACATGCACAAAAGAGCACAAACATCAGTAACACATCAGCATTATGGTGTAAGCACTCATGAATCCACAAACATGGCACCAGCCACTCACATCACGGAGCTCATAGACCTGCTGGAAGCTGGACTCCAGGAAGGGCTGGAACGCCACTCTGAGAGAGAAAAAGAAGACGAAAATCTATTTTTTGGGGTCAATGTTTTTGAAACAATTCTCTTATGCTCACCAAGGCTGCATTTAATTGATTATTTGATTGTTACAATTTAACTATTGCCATTTTAATATCTTTTAAAGTACAATTTACTCCTGTGGAGTAATGATGCCATCAGTGTTACATGATCCTTCAGAAATCATTCTAATATGATGATTTGCTGCTCAAGAAACATTTCTTATCAATGTTGAAAACTGTTGCTGCTTAATATTTTTAATAAAGAGAACAGCATTTATTTGAAATAGAAACCTTTTGTAACATTAACATTTTTCATCAATTACATGCATCCTTGCTAAATAAAAGTTAACTTGTTCCAAAGATAAATCGTATGACTCATTTCCACCGAGCAGTACAGTTTAGTACAGTATTGTCAGACGTTGTGAATGGTACCCTAATTCCAAACCGTACCGTACCACCCTTCCTTTGGGGTACCTAGCACAGTAGTCCAGTGCTAAAGATCTGCTGTATGTCCTCTATTGTTGTTTACTGTTGCTTGCTTGTTCGCGAGAAAATGACATTGAACGCTAATTTGACACCACCATGACTATCCAGAAAGGGTATTGTTGGTAGTGGAAACGCAAGCCAGATCAGGGTTTACCGTCCCAAATCGTACTGTACTGTAATGAACCGTACCACTTTGTGGAAACGAGCCATTATTGGCCCCAGACTTTTGAATGGTAGTGTATGTGCACCTAATACAAGCCTCTAGTTTGTAAATGCAAATGCATGAGAGTTTGTGTGCATTATGTAAAACATGCCTCATTACCCTGTGTTGAAGGCGATTTCACCCAAAGCATCACAAGCATCTTCTTTCTCATCTATGTAAGAATTTTCCACACTGAATCTGAAAACGGAGGAAATCCTGATTAATGCTCTTACATTAGAGAAAAACTAAAGAGACAGAAAGAGAGAGACATACCCTGAAACATCTCGGTCATCAATCGTAGTCTCTTCCTCATCATCTAAAATGACATCACCCTCTTCACCTTCATTATCAGCATCATCATCCTCGTCGTCGTCATCCAGGAGGACAAACTGTTTGTCTTCTCCTAAATGAGCCTGTGAAGTGGATAGGAATATTATAATACTTCTAATGTTTGATGGTGTACAGAAGATGATCTGAGAGAAAAGTCCTACACTGACCGTCACACCCTCTGTGGATCTTAGTGAGAGCAGCATCACCGTGGTGATGGAAGTTAGATGAGGGGTTAGACAGTCAGGACTCACATCAGATACAGCAGAGAATAAGCTATACCTGGAGAGAGAAAGAGATTCTGAATACAATCTGCATAAATTTCAGTCTCAATCTTTAAAAACTGACAACAATGGTATCATAATGTAAAAAAATAAAAAACCTATATAAAACCTTTAAAAAAAACATTAAATAGAGCATGATAAAATAAATAATCTGACAACAATGCTATTTTAAACTCAAATCATGCTTTAAAAAAATAAAACAAAATGTATATAAAAACATACAAAAAGAATTAGAACATAAATAAATAAACTGACAACTATTGTATTAATTTAAATTTAAATCATGCTTTGAAAAATAAAACCAAATATATAAAAAACTTAAAACAAATACAACAAATTAATTAATTAATTATCTGGCAACAATGGTCTCAATTTGTCTCAAACAAATAATGCTTAAGAAAATTAATAATAATAAATATATAAAACAAATAAATATAAATAAAACAAATAAAAATAAAGTTTGTTCAAACACACATGAGCATACCAGAGTAAACAAACTGGTGATGTCCCTTCTAGAAAAAGGCTTTTTAATTGAAATGTGGAACTTTCATTCATACAGCTGACAAATTCAGTGTTACGACTTTTCCATTACTGTTTCTATGAATGGTCTCTTCCCCTTTATACTGACTTAATACACACACACACACACACACACAAATCATTTTCAGAGCAGACATAGAGAATTCCTGAGGTCATACGTGCAACGGCGCAGGTCTGGATCATCCACTGCATCTGTGAGGTTCAGACCTAACTGCACACACTCCGCTGCCAATGGACTAAACACATCCTTACCAACAGTGCGTGCCAACACGGAAAGTGTGTCTATGAGACAGATACAGAGAAAGAGGAGTGATGAAAAAAGGCTGCACGCCGCCTCATCCATGATGCTTGTTTTTACAATGATGATCATTGTTTTTACCTAGTGCCTGTGTCTGCAGAGCCCTCATCTCCTCTCTTGTGTCCGTCAGGAATCCCTTCAGACTCTCAATAATTGGAGGAAAGTAAGGCACTAGCATCTCCTTGGCTGCATTAGCTGAGAAAGAGAGATCTCATAAGTCTGGGCATATAACAGCATGAATTGCTGTGTTAATGGTAGGACAAAGTTACCGATTGCTCCAATTGCACTGACAGCAAGCTCTTTCAGTTTAAAGTTTTCTGCACTGTTAAGGGCTGACAACATGGTTTCCATTAGAGTGGGCAGATAGGGCTCAATTTCTTGACCTGATCATAAGAATGAAAAGGAATAAGAGAGAAGGGTAGGCAAAAAGGGTGAAGGGAAAATAAATAAACAAGATAATTTAAATCAATCAATCAAACAAATAGACAAAGTATATTATATTGATAAATAATTTATAATTATACAAATCTACAAAAATAGAGATATTTAATTGTGTCTGCATTCTAACCCAAGTTCTCCAAGAAGTTTTCTAAGGCATAGAAGGCCTTCGTCATGTGTCCGATTTTGGTCTGATTCACCGCCGACAAGTATCCATGCAACAACGGCATCAGTTCAGCATGGAATTTACTGACGTCCGGCTGTGAAAGACAAATTAACTCTCTTTAAATTCAAATCAAGCTAATGAATAAATCATAAAAGGCATAATGTTTTGATAAAAATGTCTTGACATTTCAGTCTGACCTGCAGGTGTTCAGAAAACTGCCCAAGGGCAAAGAGCGCTGCACTACGGACCACCTGGTTATCGTCCGATAGGCTGCGACACACTGTTTGAAGCATGGATGACAACATCCTAACACACATACACAAAGGAAAAGCATTAAGCAGACTGCTTTGTTGTGCATTTGGACAATTCGGTGCTATGAATTTGGGTGTAAATCTGTGTATAATTGTGAAGTATAGCCTACTTGGTGCGGATGTGATCTGCACAGCCCTCAGCCAGCACTGCCATACACATGAGACCTCCCTTACGCTCATACGGGTTCTCACTTGCCAAGCAAGCCTGAGTGAAAGGCAACTGCAGGATACAAAAAAAAAAAAAAAAATTCACACAATACATTCCAGTGATTCTATTCAAATGTATGAGTCTACTTTTCATAGTCTTTACAATAAGCCGTTTACTAACCAGCTGATTGAAGAGTTTTTCTGGTGGCATGTGAAGAGCCATTGTGTCAATGACCTGCAGGGGAACACATATGTTAGATAGCAGGGCTCTAAATTGTGACCATTTTAGATGATTGTAGAGGTGCGACCTGTTTTCTTTTCTCTACATAACGTTCGCTAGTTACTGCACAGTATGCTGTGAGAGCTGATACGGTGACCGGTCCACCGTTCTATAAATAACCAATTTAACTTCATCTTTACGCTCTTAACTTTAAAGCAGTCTTTAGGCAACTGCATGCAAAATGCAAAATGTAAAGAGCTGAAGAAGATAAATATTTGTTTGAAGGGCAAGCGCAAGAGCCAGATTGCAGCCTCTCGAGGAGAAATTTTCAAAAAATCAGCGCAGCAGCACACACAAAGATTAAAAATGTGACATTGATTTCATACAGCAGTTCAATAAACAGTTCAAATCAAGTCACTTACACTTCAGACGCAATATTGACTGTTTTTGTTCTGTTTCAGATCACAGCAGAACAGCGCGTCTCACAGCAACACTCAGCTGTGTTTCATTACCGAATGATTCAGCATTTTGAAAAAATCTGTTGAGTCAAAGATTCAATGACCCATTCATTGGCTGCGTCCAAAAACCTAGGCAGCTGACTCATTGCCTCGCTGACTTATCAGACAATGGCTTGTAAGGCAGTGTTTGTGCATGAAGGCACCTCACAAAACTAATCTCGGACAGAATTCTTAGGCAGTGTAAACGTTTAATTATCTACAGCAAAATAGAGGGAGCTTTGGTGAGAACTAAACAAATATTTAATTACTACATTAGTAATTTCTCGCTAGAAATGACATCAGAAGTAGAAAATGTTGGTAAAAAAAACCCCTACATTTACATACAAACTGACCAGCAAACGCAACTTTCGGACGCCATCTTTTTGGATATCAAAGGCAGCGAAGGATACATATATGCTGCCTTCAAAAAAATCAATCAGATGAAGGTATCTCAGGAGACAGGAAGTAAAGCTAACATTAGATTTGGACGTGCCTTGGTGCCTTCCTGCCTTGAAATGTGTCCTCCAAAGGCAGCATTTTCCAGGTTTCGGACGCAGCCGTTAACAACTGCCTCATTCTTGAATAAATCAGTCGTTTGAATGAATGACTCAATGACTCATTAAGACAGTCACTGCGCCACCTACTGGCGGTTTAAAGTCATGTTTAAAGTATCATTCTTTCCAACATTTCTTATTTGTATATTAAAAATATATTTAAAACAATCTCATAACATTTCTCGATGCAATTGTAATTTTTCAGTGTAAATGATTTAATTTGATTGGCAACAGCCCTATAGTGAATTATTATTCTAAATGAATTTATTGATCAAATTGAATCATTTAAAATGAATTTAATAAGATCAGGGAAAAATGCCCTTTATAAAGGGTAAAAGAAAGCCCTCAGGGTAAATATCACAAATATGCAGATTTAAATAGGCTATGATAGAACACTGGTAAGAATATTGCTACAGAATAAATTATATTTAGAACACAAAAATAAAAAAATTTCCAGACAAGCAACGTTTTTTATTCTGACAATTGAATGACAGATTTATTTGCACATGACACACACACACACATAAACATTATGTGATATAATATATCCATATTTTAGTTGTGGTGCTCCTACATTTTTAAAATTGGGAGCACCAGTGCTACCAAGTAAAAAAGTTAATTTCGAGCCCTGGATAGTCATTTGAACATGAGAGAGAGAGTGAGATACTTTAGGTACAGTATAGGGCAGTGTTTCTCAACTGGTGGGTTTAATTTTAAGTGAGTCGCAGAGTTTGTAGTAAAACCACCACCACCACCACCACCGACAACAACGTCATTCTAAATGTTTTACTGATGCAAGACTTTATTTTGAAAGATGTGTGTCAAAGCTGTTTAAGTAACTGGCAACTTTTTTTAATAACAAAATATGCCGGTGACATTGTTTTGTCTCAAGACAAACAGTAATGATTTTTTCTTATAAAAGCCACTTAAATGTCTACTCCTAGATTAATTTGAGCCCTTTCTGTGAAACCAGGGGCCCGTTCTTCGTACGTCGCTAACTCAGTTAGCTGGATTTGATTGTTGACGATTTGACATGATCTCGGATTGTTTGGTTCTTCGAAGCTCATCCTGGACTTGCTGTCATAGTAACAGGTCCGTAAGCTTAAACCTGCTCATGAGCGGCTTATTTCATGTAAACAGGATTAGATCGCATCTTGAGGTGATACTTAAAATCTGTCCCAGCCACTGCTACTTTATTACAAGAGTTCATTACTGAACCAGGGGCAATAATAATAATTTTAAATAATAATAATAATATAAAAATGTTATATTGTAGGCTATATGTATATGAGAATGTATATAATATTATAATGTTGTTTATAATAATATAGACACAGCCACTTGATTGAGCGATTTATTTGTGATGGAATAATTACTTTATAATTTTATTGGAGGTTTACACACATGTTGTACAGTTACTCTGAGCCGTGCATTAATTTAAGTGATGACAGATATTATGGGATGGCTTGATGCAGCGCAAGAGATGCAGAGAATTTGACCCTTAAGAAACTTTAATACTGTCACGTTACAAATCTGCTCCAAATTGAATTAAAAATTAAATTACAACATTTAAATAAAAATGTAAAGGGTGTACAAATACTGTATAAAATCGTGAATATAAATAATTGGTAATCATGTTAAAAAAACGAAAAAACATTTATCTATCATAACTTTTATGTTGGTTTGGTGGTTTGGTTTGGTTTGGCTTTATTGTATAATTTGTCAAGTTTTTTTGCCAGGTGGCTTTTTTAATTATATGATGTCATTACGTTGCTGTCTTGACGCCAACCTATCGCTGCATTGCTGATCGTGGTTTCGAGTATCGATGCATCTGCCCTCTTCAGGGAACACAAGAACGCGCTGTGATCTGTGATCATTTAATCCAGATATTTAAATCCAATCCGCAAATTCGTCTGAAGAACCAAATTAGCCAGAGATCAGTTATCACGATTAAAAGATCTGGGATCTGTCAAATCATCTTAGATGTATTAAGCGAGGTACGAAGAACGGGCCCCAGGCCTCAAATAAATTGAGAGATAAAGCATGCAAAGAGACACACCTGAACAGCAAAGTGTTTGGGATTCTCACTGTCATCCTCAGTATCATCTTCCTCATCCTCTGGGTCCTCTTCTCCAGGAGGAGGCGCTGCACTCAAGATTGGAAACACTACTTGCAGGATTGGCTGTAAGAGTTTATGCTTTAAAACAGCCTAGAAAACAGATAAAAAACCAGAAGTGTTTATTTATTTTGCTCCAGCCTGAAAAATAAGCCTTTTTAACACTATTTGAGAATAAGAAAAAACATTTATGATACAGCTGTAGTCAGATTTCATTGGTGATTTCAACTATGAAATTTAATGTTTCATGTTGCCCCATTCAAAGAGATAGGAGCTGCACTTGTATTGCATGACTGAAATAGCTGCCTGAGATGCGTTTCAAAGATGGCCACCGAGTGAAATGGACTTTGCCACCACATTTTGTGCAAGCTTCACAACCTACTTCCGTCACGTGTCACAAAGGTCCTCTCGTGATCACTTGATTGACAGAAGAATCCACTAGGTGGCAATACACACAGTTGTGATGTATTGTGCAGTAGCAGAAGAAGAGTGCAGAAAGAGTGATACAAAACAGCCATTTGTAGTGGTGTCCAAAACCATAGTGGACATTAATGAGTGCACTCATTCAATCCCACAATGCTCCGCAATTACGAATGTACAACTGATGTTACACTCAACGTCTAGAAAATACCCATAATGCATTGTGAGTCACGCGCTGAATCATCAATCCATCCATTTTCAAAACCGCGCTGGTCCAGCGTAATATCATACAGGTATACATTCCTTTTTAATTGATTATTAAATTGTTTAATAACAGTTTAAACATGCTAGTTTCCATGGGAGAGTTCAAGATAAATCTTTGTCATCAAGCGAATGTCCTGTAAATGATACGACTCAGTGCTGCCCTCTGACGTCTTGTAGAGTATAGAAAAGCAACTGTATTGCACATGTATCTAAGGGTGTGTTCACACTTGTAGTTTGGTTCGTTTGGTCTGGACCAAAAAATAAAAACAAAACATATAGTCCTGGTCCACTTAGCACACTGGCATTTTTAACAGCGAACCTAAAGTCACCGAACCAAAGGCATAAGGATACGGTCACAACCTGATTGGTCGGCTTTTATGACGTATATTTCACGACGAAGCTTGCTTACCAAACATTCAAAACAATGCTGTGTGCTGGATTAAACGCGATCATTTTATGCGTGTACATATGGTTTTATTTTTACCAGCTGAGACCTCACGAAGAGCTCATAAAATGTTTAAAACATTCAAAACAGCACCAGGATTTCCTCCGTTGTATGCAGAAAAGAAGATCTGCATATATTGATGAGGCACTTTACCTCCTCGTTGCTCCACGTTTTCCCTCCACTCATTTTGGATACACTGATCTTTCCGCGTCGTCAAATCAGCTGACTTGTAGCGTCGCATCTTGGGACATCACGTCCTGTTTTTGGTTCGTTTACATGTCTTTGGTCCGTGTTGCGTTCATATATCAATCGAACCGCACCAGAGTTCGTTTGGAAGCGGACCGAGATTCATCTTTTTAGCGGTCTTGGTCCGCTTGTTTGGTGCGCACCAGGGTTCGGATGACAGCGTTCACATATGTTCAAATGAACCCCACTAACCGAGCAATCGCACCAGGGTTCGTTTTAATCGAACCAAACAAGACAAGTGTGAACACACCCTAACTCATCCTTCCACATTGAGCATACTTTGAAAGCTGTGTGGACTCGACTGTGCGTGAGATGGAGCAGAACACGGAAAATGAAATATACCCCAGGCACTTAGTAGGAAAAGCAAAGGCAAGAAGTGAGAGTTACCTTGTTTTTAAGTCTGATGAGAACGGCGATACATGACAGGGCTTTTACACGTAAAGAATCGCTAAGGGAGACGTCTGCACTGATCTGGAAGATAGAATATAAACTTTATCACCCAACGGCAAAATCAACTTAATCAACATAATCACTTTGAAGATGTGTGGACAAACCTCAAGGCAAAACTGGACAATTTCAGCAATGTGTGGAACAATTACAGACACCTCGCTTTCCATCATCTCATCAAAAACTTCCATTGCCTCGCTGGCCTGATCCTTAAAAGAATAAGCAAAAAATTAAAGATTGAGGGATGGCCAAAGCCATTGGGACACTTAAAGGCTCATAAAGGCCAACTGATCAATGAGGCGATGCAATTCTCACATAGTTTAGCACATCATTGAGTGTCATAATGGAAACAGTAATTGGAGCATTAGCATACGAACACAGCAAGAATGTATCAAAGTGTCCTCACCTGGTCTGCCTGAATGAGGTGTTTAAGAGCAACGAGCAGTTTGGGGATCAGAGATCGCATCAGGTTCTGAAAGAGAGAAAAACAACATCTTGAACATGCTGAATGCAGAAGAAAGTCTTTTATCCAAGGGACAGAACAGACCATCTCCTCTGTCCCGGTGTAGGCCGTGATGGAGGTAAGGGTAAGAATGCAGTAGTAGAGAGCCGTAGGATTGTTCAGGTCTTGGAGAACAGTCCCAAACAGCTGGAGAAGTTGCTTGTAGTGGGGTTTAAAGGGCTCTGGGTTTGATCCCACCACCTTGCTGAGCAATAAAAGACCCACCTGAATAGAACAAAGAATTTATTCAAAATCTTTTTATTGCTGTTTTGTGTGACAAGAATGGGACATCAGTGAGAAAGTAAAGCCAATTCACCAACTAACTCAAATGGACAGAGAATCAAACAAACAAAAGCTAAATAAATAATTTCAAAAAGAAGAACAGACAGCATATTCTCTTAAAGGGATAGTTCACCCAAAATGAAAATGCTGTCATCATTGGAATATTATTTATTCCAAACCTGTATGAGTTTCTTTCTTCTGCTGAACACAAAAGACGATACTATAAAGTATGTTAGTACCCAAACAGTTGACAGTAGCCATTGATTTCCATAGTATATTTGCCCTGCTATGAAGTCAATGGCTACCGTCAACTGTTTGATTACCAACATACTTTATAATATATTCTTTTGTGTTCAGCAGAAGAAAGAAAGTCATACAAGTTTGGAACACAATGAGGGAGAGTAAATAATTACATTTTTCATTTTTGGGTGAGGTATCCCTTTAACACAAATTCAATTAAACTCCATCTTGTGCTGATATACTATACTTTAAAACAAAAATGTATGTATGCATGTGTGTATGTGTATATTTTTCGATTTGAATAAAAAATACTATTTGATTTACAATTAAAATAATTATATAAATAATCAAGAATTTACTAAAAAGTTCCAGTTAGTGGTTGTTTTTTGAACATGGTACTTCAAATAATACCATGTAAAAACCATGGTATATGAATTTGATAAAGATCTAATATCATAAATGTACCATGGTAGTGGTTTTTTTAACAAGTTTAAATGGGGTTACCTGTCTATCCTGTGGGTTATTGCTTTTAGTAGACTGGTTTAATAGGGTGAGAAGAGCAGGCCAGCGGTCTGGAGTCTCGTGTTTCACCAGGACGGCGCTCAGCTGAGAGAGAGAGTGACGAACTGTGTGTCTGAGGAATGGAAATGAAAGAAAAATGTTTAACACCTGAATAAAAACTGACGTTTACGCCATGGTTTACTAATATAAGTTCCTTAGACAGCAAACTATGGTAGTAGTAGTATTTGAGTTTATTGCTATACCAGCATCATCAGCTATTACATGGCAGATACATTTTAAACATTTAACAACACAATATCATAAATACAATATAATGATAACAAACATTTGATACAATTCAATTGAAAATAAATTAAAAATAAGTACATGAGTACAATTCTATAAAAGATTATTTAAATGTACTCGTGCTGAAAAATTTTAGTTTTTCTGGATCCATAAATAAGTCCTTAAAAGTTTGTCCTGATAAAAATCGCTGTCTCATAACATTAAAAATTGGGCAGTCCAAAAGTTTTACAGACAAGTTGGTACAGGTAATACCAGCTAGTATACTGCATTGTACACATGTGCATGTATTTACAGTATCATGGTTTACATTACACCATGGCATTGCCAGACTTACTCTGTTTCTTGCTGTAAAGCCTGCAGCACTATTGCCTTCAAACTGAGGGAGCAGGAAGAAAACATTTGAATCACAAATTACCAAATGTACATTAAAACAGAAGAAATTATACAGGTGAAAAATGTGTCCAAAACCTTTCTCGGTGGTCTGGACTGATTTTTTTCCAATGTTTTCTAACTCTCATCCTGAGCATCACTGCAGCCGACTGACGGACCTGAAGCAAGAATGAAAGCAAGTAACTTAACGTTATTTGAGTAAGACTATGAAAACTTGACATAACTGAAATGAAAACCAGTAACTGAACTTGCCTGTGGGTTCTGAGATCCAGTCATAACTGCACACAAAGCAGGAATGATAGCTGGATCTTTAAATGCCTGTTTCAACTCAGCTGTGGCCTGATAAAGAAAATTACATTCATTAAATAACATCATGGGCTTAAGACAGACAATAGCTACTAAACCAAAAAGCTAAAAAAATAATAACGTTACTTATGCTGGAAAGAACATTAAAAGACAAGTATTACACGTTGAAAACGACCACGTACTCATATAATCAATATTAAATGAATCAAATATACCATAACGGCTGTTTTGGCACAGGATGACAGTTTCGTGTAAGTATCTAACCTGCTGAATAACAGCGTTGTCCGGTTCTGTCAGACGGACCAGGATGCGCTCGAGCTCTTCTGACATCATTTAACCGTTAAACGTTCAATCGTTATTTATTCCAAAAATACCAAATAAACGACACCGAGAACCAGAGCAAATCAAATAACAATCTGACAGTATTCAGACACGATTTAGGTCAGATGACACTCATAAGAATATTAGATAACTATGTTAGTATCACAAAAATAAACTGTCATAGGGAAATATTATTTAACTGCACGAGCGATTATGTGCGGAGTTCCCAAAGTTACCACGCGCTGGATAGAAGGAGAAAACGCCGCATGAGTTGGACGTTAAAGGGACCACAGCCCTGAAAACGTGATTCAGAGATATTTGAGCGGTAGTATAACAACAGCGCCTGCTGTGTGGATGGAGGTCGAACTTCACTGTGCACAAACCTCTGAAAGAAAGATAAACAGTCTGTGGTCGAACCACAGGAAACTTGCGAGTCATTCAAGCAATAAAGTCTCTAAAGTTATTTATATTTTGTCTCTGTTTGTTTTGAAGTGGATCATGTTTAGGCGGATCCCTGCTAGAGAAGATGAAGCGCTAATGGGCTATTTGCATTTGAATCTCCATTAGAAAGATCTGCAATGGACAGATGGCAAACGACGATTTTTAGAAAACCCAGCCGAATGAATTTGAATTTGAATGAGTGAAGAGGACTTGAGTGTGCATCAAATGAATCAATAAATTATAAAAACATAGCCAAAGAACATAAATAAATCAAATCATGCTTTACAAATAAAATAATACATTAACCAAAAAAAGTAGGCTATATAAAAGAGATAGATATAGATAGATAGATAGATAGATAGATAGATAGATAGATAGATAGATAGATAGATAGATAGATAGATAGATAGATAGATAGATAGATAGATAGATAGATGGATAGATGGATAGATAGATAGATGATATGGATGGATGGATGGATGGATGGATGGATGGATGGATAGATAGATAGATAGATAGATAGATAGATAGATAGATAGATAGATAGATAGATAGATAGATGGATGGATGGATGGATGGATGGATGGATGGATGGATGGATGGATGGATGGATGGATGGATGGATGGATGGATGGATGGATGGATGGATAGATAGATAGATAGATAGATAGATAGATAGATAGATAGATAGATAGATAGATAGATAGATAGATAGATAGATAGATAGATAGATAGATAGATAGATAGATAGATAGATAGATAGATAGATAGATAGATGATATGGATGGATAGATAGATGATAGATAGATGATAGATAGATAGATAGATAGATAGATAGATAGATAGATAGATAGATAGATAGATAGATAGATAGATAGATAGATAGATAGATAGATAGATAGATAGATAGATAGATAGATAGATAGATAGATAGATGATATGGATGGATGATAGATAGATAGATAGATAGATAGATAGATAGATAGATAGATAGATAGATAGATAGATAGATAGATAGATAGATAGATAGATAGATAGATAGATAGATAGATAGATAGATAGATAGATAGATAGATAGATAGATAGATAGATAGATAGATAGATAGATAGATAGATAGATTGGTATCATAATTTAAACTCAAATCAGGTTTAAAAAAATACAAAGAAAAAGTTTACAAAACCTAAATAAAAGATAAATATAACATAAATAAATAAACAGAACATAAATAAATGAAATCTGACAATAATGGTCTCATAATTTAAACAAAACATGCTTAAAAGCAAACAAACAATTAAACAAACAATTAAATAAATAGGCCTACATCATACGTCATATCATTCATCATTCATACATACATACATACCGGTACATACATACAAGTCATTCAAGTTTAACTAAAAGACCATCATACACATCTGGAATATGTATAAATACTGACTGGCCGTACTTACATTTTCTAGATTAATCTAGATTTTTTTTGTCGGATTTGTAAACAAGTCCAAAAAGCAAATGCATTGCTGCCACCAAGTCCCCACCCTTTCACACCTCTTTTCCTATAAACAGATCTGTGGTCTCTCTAATCACCCCATGATTAGCTCATATTTTCACCTCATACAGACATATTTCCATTCTAATGCTATGGGTGGACTACAAACACCTATTCAGGTGGTAATTTTAAGGCAAACCAGCTTAAGGCATTCAAAACAGACCAGCTCCAGCCAGTAAAATACATTCCATAGTCCACAAACATTATCAAAGGTAAATAGCTCTAGATAGGCGCAACTAGAATAACTTGTTCACATAAAGCTTTGTTAGTCTATGTTTTATAGGATTAATCATGCTAATCTAAAGAAATTATCGGTAAACTCTTCCCTGAAAAAGTAACGGTAAAATGTTAAAACAGACAATAGATTAGAGGGATATGAATGATCTGCACTAATTAAATGTGTGAAAATGTAGCCCTCTTTTTAAAACTTTCTATAATCGTTTGAGCATGATCGTTTTAATAAGGACTAAATATTTCTCATTCAAAGTTTTAAATACACGTTTACTTAATTATGTTTTTTTAAGATTAATAGTTATCTGTTTTATAAAGTATTAGGCCATATAAAGTTACATGTTTAAAATAAAAAAATAAAGGTTTTTAAATAAATGGTGCCAAAATGTTTGTTATTATTGTTATTATTATTTCGTTTTCAGTGTAATTTTCTTCAATAAACAAACTAATTGTGTCATTTAAAAATGTAAAACCTAAAACGCTAAATGAAAATATGCAAATATAATGTAAATGTGAGAGTACCTGGCTAAGCTAATGAGGAATGAGGGTGTGGCTGCCAGCTCTCGGAAGCTGCACCTGAGTGGTCCGCGCATCTCTTTGCAGATCCGCCCCGCCCACATCTACTCACCTGGCATTATAAATCAGCTTCTCCACGCTTTTTTTTTTTAATCAGGTCATGTGAAGGGGTCATCTTGGGAGATTATGAGGAGGAGAGCTGTTACCGGCGTCTGTGTTCGAGGGTAGTCGAACCCTTTGGGTTTTTGTAGGCTGGTGCTGTTAGTTGGTCCATCTCTGCACATTTGATTTTTGCTCTGCGTTCATCCGACGAGGGAATGGCGGATTGGAAGATACCAGTGAGTTACAACTTCAACCCATCTTATCATGCGTATGC
This sequence comes from Gobio gobio, assembly GCF_949357685.1. Classification (NCBI taxonomy): domain Eukaryota; kingdom Metazoa; phylum Chordata; class Actinopteri; order Cypriniformes; family Gobionidae; genus Gobio; species Gobio gobio. The sequence goes on from NC_137119.1 coordinate 19,794,440, forward strand.
ATACGGGCTCGTGTACCCGCAGGTGTCTGAGCACGGACACCCGAATCTGAGCTGGGCCGAGGCCGCGTACGCTCAACCCGGCGGGGTCACCACGAGCTATTACTCCGCTCAAACCGCACAGCAGTCGCCACCCTGGAGCCCGGAGAACGGCACTGCGAGCAGCTACGGCAACTACCCGAGCCACACGCAGAACGGACGGCTCTTCCTTTCCTATAATAAGACTGAGTCTGATCCAAAGGTCAAAGATGCAGAGCAGGCCAGCAGCGATGCGCCCAGCGACTCAGAGGCCCATACGCCAGGTAACCTTATGATCTTCCCCAATAATTCCCGACTAATGATGTTGGAATAACTTGCCATTTCAATGTAAGAAAAGATTGTAAGTAATTCCAAGATTATTTGAGTACATTTTCGAAAAATCGTTATCGGTGGTATATAAATTAGTGTTTCATTGGTATTGACATTTTGATGGAATGATATTGAACTAAACTGTATTCCTTAAATATTATCAATTATAAACGTTTTTATAATCTGATGGGGAAAAGTTTAATGTCATCTATCTCTATCAGTAGTGTTTATGTACTATCATAGTATTACTTTTTCTTTTTTTTTTAATTGGTCTCTATTTTACATTTTGTTACTTCCAGTTTGAATTTCAGGTTGGTGAAAATCAGTTATTTGCATAGCCAACATCTCAACTTGTTTATGTTTTTCGTCTTTACTTTTCATTACCAAAGACAATTAATATTTAAAATAGATTTTTTAAAAGTAACACTGCCATGTGTTCTGGTTTATAAACAATGCTTTCAATTCAGGAAACGCAAGCAAATTTATAAACTCATTTTAATTTATAAACTCATGTCATAGTCCATGATGTAACGCTTTTATTTTCCCCCATTTGTAAAGATTCCTGGAGCTCAGGGAGCAGTCGTGAGGGGGCCGCTCTGACCAACCTCAACCTCTCGTCCTGGAAAGATCGGGACTATGAAACGGACAGTGGCAGTCCTGACAGTGGAGAACAAATCTCAAACCCTGTCTCTGCTGAAGGAGAGGAGCCGGTGAGTCAGAATTTGGGTGTGGAGGCCTTGCCGCCTCTGCCCGCATCTTCAGCCAGACGCCCCGCCCAACCCCGCAAGACCCGGGCTGCCTTTTCTGAGGAGCAGATGAATGCTCTTATCCAGCGGTTTAATGTCCAGAGATACCTCACGCCTGCAGAGATGAAGACGCTTGCTGGAGGGACGGGACTAACGTACAAACAGGTTTGTGGTGTAAAGAAAATGTCGAAAGAACTAAAGCTTTAATGGCTTGCCTACAGTGTCCTGATGAATAACCCCTTATTTCTTTCCAAAGGTGAAAACGTGGTTTCAAAACCGTAGGATGAAACTCAAGAGGCATCAAAGAGATAGTAGTTGGATGACCGAGAGATACGTTGTTAATTCTGTACCCAACACACCAGCTGCTCATTCTCAGGTGATTGCAGTTTCATGCCAAACCATGTCATTCCAAACCTGTATGTTTCTTCCTTCTGAGGAACACGGATTTTGAATGTTTAAACCATTTTTATCAATGCAATTAAAGTCAATGGGGTCCAAACAACACAGGATTTCACCCCCCAAAAATTATTTCCAAAGAAAGTCATTTGGAATGACACTTTTTCTATGTTGTTGCTTGTTCTGTGTTGGTAGAAGAAATTATCAGTGTAGATTTAGAGCAAATTATCATTACAAAGGCATTTCAGTAGTTTGGATACTATAGTGTCTTAAAGGCGTAATGATATAAATTACCCATCATAAGCTGTAATAAAATAAAAAAAAAGTATAGGTTGTTTTTTCTATTAAACATGATCAGATATTTGAAGAACATTTCTAACTGTTTATCCATGCAAAGAAAGTCAATGGGGTCCAAAACATGGGACCCTATTGACTTTGTTTTTTTTTTTTTTCTTGTTCCACACAGAATAGTCATGCAGGTTTTTAAAACTGTCTATACTGTTGATTGTTCTGTCTTGTTGGTAGCAGAACTGATCAGTGTGGACATAGAACATGTTTTCATCTACAAAGGAGACATTTCAGTAGTTTGGATAATGTCTTAAAGGCACGATGATACAAATGAGACGACATTCGTTTTGATTTACTAAAAATAAGGTCCATTTCTAACTTTTCTTTTAAATAGTTTCAGACTGAAACCCCTCGAGCAAACCAAGACCACTATAATAACCCTCAGATGAGAGAGTCTCTGTTCAAGAGGAGTCCTCCACAAACGCCCTTCTACCCCAGCTACCCACAGCAACGCTCCCCTACCCAGGTCACCCCAAGACCCCCGGGAAACTGGCCTCTTCCCCCAGCTGTGACGCACTACGAGTTCCCCAACCATACTAGCTACATGCAAGCCCGTGACGGCGGCAATGCACCAAACAAGGGAACCAGCCCTACTCAAATGGCATCCATGCCTAGTGCCCAATGGTCAACAAAAGGAATGACTCTGCTGTGAGTTTGGCTGCTTGTATATATTATTCGCCTTCAGCCCCACAGCCTTGGGGTGCTCACTGTATTTGTAAATATAACTTTTTATTTTGGCACCAAACTGTTGGATATTTTTAGGCCGTGATATCATGGGATGCCACTTGGGGGGGCCAAATGAGATGTCTCAAGATTTTTTTTTTTTTTTTTGGTTCTGTAAAGTTCACTTTTTTTTTTTTTAACTCTGCGTGTTTTATACCAAGATCTATTTTTATAACTTCATTGTACCTTTCAGAGTATTTAATATCTTGATCCCTCTGCTCTTCCAGGTGCTTGTTTTTTCTTTTTAAAATTTTAGTCCGGACAAGTCGATTTTTCTTAATTGAGTTCCATGAATTTGTATGCAAGGCACTGCTCTACATCTGTGTACAACAAAAGGTGGTCTGTACTGCACTGTTTCCTGTTCTGTGTATCAATTTCCCTGAACACTGCTTCTGTATGTGATGTGTTACATTTGTGCAGATTATAATGAAATTCTTGCTCACCTGTATCTGGTCTGTCATTGACACTGAAGCTTGTACTTGCGAAGTAGTCCTGCCCACACAAACAGTTTGAGCAATAAATGTTTTATCTGTTCCTAAATTGTATACACTCGTTGTGGCTTATTTTTGCCAAGTGTTCCATTTGATATGCCACCTCAACATGTAACCCTATATTTATTATGTTTAAATCTGTAATTGTTTCATCAGGAATTTCTCATAACTGCAACCTGGTAACTAACTCCCACAATGTGACAGGGTACATTTACCATGTTGGAGAATTTTTTTTTTTTATAAATCTTTGAACAGATGACATCATTGTCAATGATCTGTGTAAACAATTAAAATACTTTGCATGCCAGGTCAGTAGTTGACTTGCTTTGTAAAGGGAAAATTGCCTTTAGACTGAACAGGTAATATGCACGTGCATGTCAGTTTTAACAAATTAAATTTCTGTGTGCTTTTTGTTTTTTTTGTTTTCATGCCCCCAAAATGCCATGTAAATGAATGGCCAATATGCTGTTTTGTAGACTTTCTTTTTTGGGAGCTAGCCTAGAAATACAAGGTTTCATTTGATCTACAACAGAAGCCACAGTAATAAGACAAATTGTTACATTTTTATATATACTGATCAGGCATATGACCATAACACCATGACCATTATGCATAACACTCTCCACGGTACCTGTTTGTGGGTGGGATATTCTAGGCATCAAGTGAACATTTTGTCTTCAACGTTGATGTTAGAAGTGTAATGATTTGAGCAAGTTTAACAAGGGCCAAATTGTGATGCTAGATGAATGGGTCAGAGCATTTCCAAAACTGCAGCTTGTGTGGGGTGTTCCCAGTCTGCAGTGGTCAGTATCTATCAAAAGTGGGCCATGGAAGTAACAGTGGTGAACCAGCAACAGGGTCATTGATGCACTAAGGCTGGCCTGTGTGGTCCGATCAAGCAGACGAGCTACAGTAGCTCAAGTTGTTAATGCTGGTTCTGATGGAAAGGTGTTGGAATACACAGTGCATCGCAGTTTGTAGCATATGGAGTGGACCATGCTGACCTGTCCACCGCTGAAAGTGCCAACAGTGAGCATCAGAACTGGACCATGGAGCAATGGAAGAAGGTGGCCTGGTCTGATGAATCATGTTTTCTTTTACTTCACGTGGATGGCCCGGGTCCATGTGTGTTGCTTACCTGGGGAACACATGGCCCCAGGATGCATTACGGGAAGAAGGCAAGCTGGCAGAGGCAGTGTGATGATTTGGGCAATGTTCTGCTGGGAAACCTTGGCCCTGCCATACACGTGGATGTTACTTTGACATGTATCACCTACCTAAGCATAACCATGTACACCCTTTCATGGAAACGGTATTCTTTGGTGGCTGTGGCCTCTTTCAGCAGGATAATATGCCCTGCTGAATGCAACACAACCAAAACAATGTTCTTCAAAAAAAGTTACGAACTGCAGCTTTAACATTTTAACAATATTACTTTTTTACTTTATTTTTGATCTAATGAATGTAGCATTGGAGAGTATAAGTGACTTTTTCCCCCAAAACATAAAAAAAAAATCTTACTGACCCTAAACTTTTGAACGGTAGTGTATAAGAACAGATCAAAAGGACAAACCATATCTGACAGTGAGCTTTAAATCCTTTGGTCTATTTACATACATCTATATGATAGACACCACCATCGTTGCATTTCACCGACATTTATTTCTCTTACTGTAATAAAAGTGACTTTATTGAAAACATAGTATATTTACATTTCAGCAGATCACAGTTGATGGCGACTTCAGACGATGGTATTGCTTCCATAATCTATTCTTCATTTCTTCAACTTGCTTGTGTTAAACCTTCCTTCCAAAACTCAAAATGTGCATATTGCAGTATTTGTACACAATATGACACGCCTCTTTTCCATGCACCTTTAATCAAGTAAACTCACCTACAGTACATATAAGTGCTTTATCTCCTCAATGGTCTTCTGAAACAACGTATGAAGGCCTCTTATTCTTGTCCCCTTATTTTTTGAAACCAACATTTAATCATTGTAGTCATATTTACTACATTAACAAAACCCAAAACAGAACAGTCTTGGATACACGGTAAGCAAAATTTTGAAGTATGAAAATCTGCCCGATTCAGAACAAAGGATCCAGCTGACTCTCAAATACTTCTGTATTTGATGTGCAGATAATCTAGCAACTATATATCTATGTGAATTTTAAGTATCAGGGTGTTGGTGAGCAAAATAAAATATTAAATTAGTCTTTAGTCAAGTCACTTTGTCCGTTCCCTATTCCTTTTAAGATTGGCATCAGAAACAGTTTTGATAGTTTAATATACTTCAGCAACACAAAACCTGCTCATGCAGGATTCCACGAGGAACTGGTCCATGAGTATCTTTCCCCATTTGATGGGGGAGGGGTCAGTTTGAGAGGAAACAATCTCCCCTCAGTCCATCTTAAGGCTACGGTAGATGTAACGAATAAAAGCCAGAGAAGCCCAGAAGGAGACCGTTCCCAGCATGAGTGAGAAAACAAACGCAGTGAGCAAAGAATATCCGAAGAATTCGACGCTCTGTACAAGGCCACTCATGTTGGAGCGATTGTGGTAGTAGAAGAGAGAATAAACAAAAATGAAGATGCCAGTGGAGCCGGTGCTAAGAACACTTCTCCACCACCAGCGGTAGTCCTCGCCTGAGAGCAGGAAGTAGGTGAGGGCCACAGAGATGCAGGCGCCCACCGAGAGCAGGATAGCAAACACACACAACAGGATGCCGTAGAGTGTGTAGTGTTCACGACCCCACGCAGTGGCAAAGATGTAGTACAGTTCTACTGAGATGGCACTGCAGAGTCAAGAGGAGAAAAACAGATGAGGAAGGAGATAAAGAGTGAGTAAGATATAATATAATACAATTAAAAAAACAAAGAAATATAAAATTAATTTAATAATATTACCCTATATTAAAATTATTTCTTATATAATAAAAAAAAAAGTTCTTATTTTTATATAATATACCGTTAATATAATATATTTTTTGTTCGTTTTTCGTACACAATTATGATTTTTTATTTTTATTATACATTTTATAATTATAAATCTTATACATTTAAAAAATATTGTTTATTAATAACATAATATTGTTAATTGTTTCTTATATATTCTATTATATACAAAATGTTTTTTTAATATTAATACATTATATTAACATGTTTTCTTAAATATAAAAATCTTTTATATAATATATAAAAAAAAAAAAATAAATAAAAAAAAAATTATATATATATATATATATATATATATATATATAAAATATTTTTTACATTTGATATGTTAACACGTTTTTTAAATATAATATATATGTTATATTTCTATTATAAAAAATATTTTTAAATTATATTAATATAATAAATTATATTATGTTAACAAGTTTTCTTATGTAGTATGATACTTTTAAAAAGTTTTTGTTGCATATTATATAATATTTTTAAATTCAATATATGTTAACATGTTTTATTAAATAATATATATTTAAAAAAAATGTTTCCTTATACATTTCATTAATCAAATTTAAATATGGAATATAATATATTATATATATATATATATATATATAAATAATATAATATATTCCATATTTAAATTTGATTAATGAAATGTATAAGGAAAATTAAAAAAAATATATATATTATATATATTTATTATATATATATATATATATATATATATATATATATATATATATATATATATATATATATATATATATATATATATATATATATATATATATATATATATATATATATATATATATATATATATATATAAAAAAAATTATATATATATATATATATATATATATATATATATATATATATATATATATATATATATATATATATATATATATATATATATATATATATATATATATATATATATATATATATATATATATAAAAAATTAAATATTGTATTAAAAATATTATCTTATATACAGTATACAATAATTGACAATTTCACAATTGACAATTTCAAATTGACAATTTCACCCAGATTCAGGTGTAAAATTGACAATTTTTAATAATAAACTAAATATTATTTAACATTTTGTTAGCATATTGCATTGTTGTTATCAGAGTTTATCTGTGATAATAACGCAATGAAACATGCCAAATTGTATGGACATCATTTTTGGCCAGGCTGTCAAAGAAATTATGAACACACGCAAAAACATCCGGACATTACTTTTGGCCACTACTGTAATACAATTTTTAAATGTTTTCTATTTTACAGGAAGGAATAGATTCCATCTTCTGGAAATAGTCTACCGAGACACTGCTCTGACCTGAAAGGCAGGAAGCCGCCGATGGCCATGTGCACAGACGCGTGTTTGTACCAGGGCTGCTGGGGAATTTGGCGAGGTATGTTACGAGTACGACACGGGGCCTGGAAGTTGCCTGCTCTGTTCTTTCCAACGATTCCACCAATGACGGTGAGGGGGAAGCCCACCAGCACCCAGGCGCCAAGCAGTAGAAGCACGGTGGTGGCAGGCAGGGCCTGGGTCGACCCGCTCCACCAGTGAACAGAGTTCACCACACTCCAGGTGAAGAAGAGGGGGGCTGAACGAATCAGAGACAGTGAAATAGAGAAAAGAAGAACAAAGAGAGCAACGGTGAGTGGGCGAAAATGTCAGGTACATGTGCTTATGAAAACACTAATTGTGACTATATTTGGAATGGGATACTAGCATACTGCACATTATGCATGATGAGTCAGGCAAGAGATTAACATCTAAACTTGAAAATCATGTTGAGCACACTGCATTGTGGGAAACAATACCCCACACAGTGTGCTCCTGTTGTATATTCCATCTTTAAATACAGAAGATTGTTGCGTCTCACCAGAGAAGAGCGCAGAGGTGAGGATAATGTTCCAGACCCAGCGCTGGCCCTGGACCTGTGTGTAGAAGCTGCAGGAACAGTAACCTGACACACAGCTGGTCAGAGCGTACAATACAATCGCTGCCGAGTTTATGGCACCATGACGATGGACATTAAACATCCCCAGCAATGCCATGACAATGATTCCTAAGGAAAATGGGAAAGATGGTTATCTGCAACTCTCTTCTCATATTCATATCAATTTCATCCCAACTCCCAAGTACCATCCCAAGACTGTTATATATAGAATATTGCCAAATCATCAATGCAAATTAGTGACAGACTAAATGAGATGCAAGAAATGGTAATAACATAAAATAAATAGGGCTGTCAAAGTTAATGCATTAACATATGATTAATTAAAAGTTTTTTTATATATACACACACACACACACACACATCATAAAACACATTTATACCATTATTCAGTTAGCTTAACTAAACTGATTGAGGCTTACTGGAACTGACCAGAGTAAGTGTCACATACAAGATAATCAACTAGTCATCGTCGACTAGTGAGTTTAATATATTTGCGACCTGTGCTGGCAAAATAAGTTGGAGTTTTCACGCAAACATTATCTGTTATGTCTTAAGTGAACGTTTAGTTAACTGCTGGGGAAAAACATTTGATATGTAACATTATTTTAGATTTGTGCCTGTACAGTAGGTCTTAATATATAGGCTGTCTTGTTTCATTAATGTTAATTAAACAATTGTGGTATCATGGGAAAAGTTTTTTTGCCTATTAGATATGGGTTTTGACGATGTGTCCCAAATGTGGTGTCATTACCTGGGATTTTAAGGTATGGTTGCTTGGGGATTTTGTTTTGGAATCTTTAGAAGACTTTGCTGATTCTATCGACTTCAAACAGGTGTAGCTTAGTCATTTTTTGTCTGATTCAAACAAACCATACATACATATTGAAGGTTTTTTAAAGGAACACACCGACTTTTTGGGACTTTAGCTTATTCACCATATCCCCCAGAGTTAGGTAAGTCCATACATACCATTCTCATCTGTGTGCGTGCCATAACTCTGTCCGACGCACACACCGCTAGCCTAACTTAGCATAAAGACTGGAGGTAAACGACTCCAGCTAGCTTACTGCTCAATAAGTGACAAAATAACGCCAACATTTTCCTATTTACATGTTGTGATGTGTATAGTTACATCATGTACTAAGACCGACGTACCCATGGTACGGCAGCAAAGTTCAATGATTACTACGCAGGAATGAGAGTATAGTTCCTAGCCATATCAGTCTAGAAAATTGCAACTTAAAATTTTCCATTGGTCTTAGTACACGATGTAACTATACACATCACAACATGTAAATAGGAAAATGTTGCCGTTATTTTGTCACTTATTGAGCAGTAGGCTAGCTGGAGCCGTTTACTTCCAGTCTTTGTGCTAAGCTAGGCTAGCGGTGGGTGCGTCAGACAGAATTATAGCACGCACGGAGATGAGAATGTTATGTATGGATTTATCTAACTCTGGGGGATACGGTGAATAAGCTCAAGTCCCAATAATCTGGCGTGTTCCTTTAACTGTGAATGTGAAAATTACAATAACTAATTTTTGAAAATTTGTTCATTGCGACTCATTTTGCCAGCACAGGTTACATTTTTTAAATGCCATCCTCAGACAAGGTCGTAACTCTGTCTTGAACAATGGAGGGGACCAAAGGTTTTTTTTTTTTGGGACCAAACCTGCTGAAATTATAAATAAAGGAATAAATTACTTGATTAAATAAAAGTCCTTTATAATTAAAGGATTAAAAGGGATTTAAGGGAATAAAAAGTAAAACAAAAGTGTGAAGTAATCAATTTAAACTATGCACACATTTACTCTGATTTGTGTGTCTAATATGTCGAAACCGAATAAAGCGGAGTAGTTTGTAGCTGGATACACTGTCAGTCGTTTAACATTTCTATCGTGAAACAGTTGTCAAATATTTAATGTTTAGCTACTTACAGGGGTTGGACAATGAAACACCTGGTTTTAGACCACAATAATTTATTAGTATGGTTTAGGGCCTCCTTTGACAGCCAATACAGCATCAATTCTTCTTGGGAATGACAGATACAAGTCCTTCACAGTGGTCAGAGTGATTATGAGCCATTCCTCTTCCAGAACAGTGGCCAGGTCACTGTATGATGCTGGTGGAGGAAAACGTTTCCTGACACGCTCAACAACTCGTTCAACAACTTTCCAGTTTCAGTTTTCAATCCGATCAAGTATTTATATGTCCTATCGAACGGATTAGAAAAGGTTTAAACCACCTGTTACAATCCAAATTAAATTTCAGTCAGATTTGGCCAATTCATTCCAATTGATATCGTTGCATGTGATTATTTTATTCCGAATGTGCTACTGGACCGATTAAAACAGATTATTAGGGTCCATGTAAAAGCAGCTATTAGACCACTGAGGCAGATCATCCCAACAACAAACATAGCAGTGCGTAATGGAACGCAGCAAAGCAGAATTATGAATCTCAAATATAAGTATTGAGTGGGGGGGACTTATCCCCCTCAATGTCTAAGGTGGTAAGGCCCTGTCCTCAAGTAATCAAAGAGTATTTCAGCATGTTCAATCTAGCTCATTTGAAAATATGCATTCATTTTTAATCATTTGATATAATTACATAATGCAGCATATGATACCTGTGGCCAGAGTCAGAAACTGTGCCCCGACCCCTAATACAGCACACAGGAGGCTCTTATATGGTGGGAAGCGAAAGACATCTGTGTGGATGATTTTCCATCCGTTATCCCCCTGATCCAGATCGTCACAACCCCCATCTTCCTCCACGTTATACCTGTAGACACAGTGACAGCATTCGATCATTACATTGTTCATTAATGATCTCTGAGTAATGGCTCCTGATCTCTGCCCTTCCTATATATAGATCATTTAACACAAAAATACTGGCTATTTCATTGCTTTCAACTGACTTACTATGATAATATACATTATACAAAATAAAAGGCAAGAGTTACACTACCATCCAAAAGTTTGAGGTCAGTAAAAAGAATTTGATACTTTTGATAATATAATAATAAAAAAATGGTAACACTTTACAATAAGGTTTCATAAATTAACATTAGTCAACTATATTTAATATGAACTAAGAATGAACAATACTTCTACAGCATTTATTCATCTTATTTAATATTAATTTCTACATTTACCAATACATTATTCAAATCAAATGTGGTACTTGTTAACATCAGTTAATGCACTGTGAACCAACATGAAAAAACAATGAACAGCTGGATTTTTAGTAACTAACATTAACAAAGATGAATAAATACTGAAACACATGTATTTAGTTAATACATTAACCGATGTTAACAAATGAGACCTTATTTTAAAGTGTTACAATAATAATAATAAAACAAATAAATGTTTCTTGAGCACCAAATCAGTGTATTAGAATGATTTCTGAATAATCATGAGGACAGGAGTAATAGATGCTGAAAATTCAGCTCTGCCATCATATGAAAACACTTATATTAAGATGGAAACAATTATTGTAATAATAATCAATTGTGATAATATTTCACAATATTGCAAACAAATGCAGACTTGGTGAGCCGTGAAGTCACAACTTGTCTGTGCATGTGTTGTTCAGGGAACAACAGAAACACATTTAATGATTTACAAATGGAAACATGAGCTCCCTGGGGTACCAAATGCGCTACTAACTGAATGTGTAATAAACATAATATTTACTTATGAACTGAATTACCTTAAACTCACAGTTTAATTAAGTCTAGTTTGGAAGCATAATGTAAACAAACAGAACACAAGACGAGCCAAGAGTTCCACCTTATTTGATATTGATAATTATTATATATTATACATCATAATGACAGGTGAAGGAAATAATGATTATTTCAATCACGGCACCTGTTAGTGGGTGGGATATATTAGGCAGCAAGTGAAAATTTAGTCTTCAAAGTTGATGTGTTAGAAGGAAAAATCGGCAAGCGTAAGGATTTGAGTAAGTTTGACAAGGGCCAAATTGTGATGCTAGACGACGGTCAGAGCATCTACAAAACTGCAGCTCTTGTGGAGTGTTCCCGGTCTGCAGTGGTCAGTATCTATCAAAAGTGGTCCAAGGAAGGAACAGTGGTGAACCGGTGACAGGGTCATGGGCTCACTGAATATGTGGAGAGCAACGGCTTGCCCGTGTGGTCCAATCAAACAGACGAGCTACTGTAGCTCAAATTGCTCAAGAAGTTAATGCTGGTTCTGAATTTGATAGAAAGGTGTCAGAATACACAGTGCAACGTAGTTTGTTGCGTATGTGGCTGTATAATGATCGGTGTATGTATGTATGTATGTATGTATGCATGTATGTATGTATGTGCACACACACACACACACACACACACTCACCTAAAGGATTATTAGGAACACCATACTAATACTGTGTTTGACCTCCTTTCGCCTTCAGAACTGCCTTAATTCTACGTGGCATTGATTCAACAAGGTGCTGAAAGCATTCTTTAGAAATGTTGGCCCATATTGATAGGATAGCATCTTGCAGTTGATGGAGATTTGTGGGATGCACATCCAGGGCACGAAGCTCCCGTTCTACCACATCCCAAAGATGCTCTATTGGGTTGAGATCTGGTGACTGTGGGGGCCATTTTAGTCCAGTGAACTCATTGTCATGTTCAATAAACCAATTTGAAATTATTCAAGCTTTGTGACATGGTGCATTATCCTGCTGGAAGTAGCCATCAGAGGATGGGTACATGGTGGTCATAAAGGGATGGACATGGTCAGAAACAATGCTCAGGTAGGCCGTGGCATTTAAACAATGCCCAATTGGCACTAAGGGGCCAAAAGTGTGCCAAGAAAACATCCCCCACACCATTACACCACCACCAGCCTGCACAGTGGTAACAAGGCATGATGGATCCATGTTCTCATTCTGTTTACGCCAAATTCTGACTCTACCATCTGAATGTCTCAACAGAAATCGAGACTCATCAGACCAGGCAACATTTTTCCAGTCTTCAACTGTCCAATTTTGGTGAGCTCGTGCAAATTGTAGCCTCTTCTTCCTATTTGTAGTGGAGATGAGTGGTACCCGGTGGGGTCTTCTGCTGTTGTAGCCCATCCGCCTCAAGGTTGTGCGTGTTGTGGCTTCACAAATGTTTTGCTGCATACCTCGGTTGTAACGAGTGGTTATTTCAGTCAAAGTTGCTCTTCTATCAGCTTGAATCAGTCTGCCCATTCTCCTCTGACCTCTAGCATCAACAAGGCATTTTCGCCCACAGGACTGCCGCATACTGGATGTTTTTCCCTTTTCACACCATTCTTTGTAAACCCTAGAAATGGTTGTGCGTGAAAATCCCAGTAACTGAGCAGATTGTGAAATACTCAGACCGGCCCGTCTGGCACCAACAACCATGCCACGCTCAAAATTGCTTAAATCACCTTTCTTTCCCATTCTGACATTCAGTTTGGAGTTCAGGAGATTGTCTTGACCAGGACCACACCCCTAAATGCATTGAAGCAACTGCGCTGTGATTAGTTGATTAGATAATTGCATTAATGACAAATTGAACAGGTGTTCCTAATAATCCTTTAGGTGAGTGTATATATATAGCAACTTTATTAGGTACATCTGTTCAACTGACTCAATGCATTTAGGGATGTAGACATGGTGGAGATGATCTGCTGAAGTTCAAACTGAGCATCAAAATGGTGAAGAAAGTTGATTTAAGTGACTTTGACACCATGGTTGACGGTGCCAGAAGGGCTTGTCTGAGTATTTCAGAAACTGCTGATCTACTGGGATTTTCACATACAACCATCTCTAGGGTTCTAATGGTCAGAAAAAGAGAAAATATCCAGCAGGGATGTGCCCGAAGCCGAATACTATGTTCGGAAAGGAAATTCTACGGAGCCCCTAAGGGACATGGTGATACGAAATGAGAGAAAAAAAGAAATGTAATTAATTGCCATTGTCACGCGATTATATAGTTATGGAATTATATTGTATGTATTTTGAGGGTATCAGAGTGCCCCTACCAATATGGGGCATTGAAATCACTTTTCAAATTTACAATCACGCATACTCTGTCTATAGGGAGTGGTACGGACCACACATTTTACTAGATACGATTTTTGTCAATAAAGCTCAGGATCTGTTGCGAACCAAATCATCCAAACATTGTCCTGTCAGTCATCTCTCCTTACTATCTTCATGTGATAAGTTAAATCTGATGTACTAACCAGGTCCCTCTTGTGGCTCCGTAAAATGTGTTCCTCAGTTTCCGTGTCTTTCCGAATTTGGATTTAGGCTTCGGGCACATCCCTAATATCCAGTGAGCGGCAGTTTTGTTGGTAAAAATGCCTTGTTGATGCCAGAAGTCAGAGAAAAATGGCCAGACTGGTTTGAGCTGATAGAAAGGCAATATTAACCAAAATAAGCACTCGTTACAACCGAGTTCTGCAGAAAAGCATCTCTGAACGTACAACACATCCAACCTTGAAGCAAATGGGCTACGGGTGCCACTCCTGTCAGCTAAGAACAGGAAACAGAGGCTACAATTGCAAAATAAATGCAAAATAAGTGACTCAAACACACACCACTTGCATGGTTTGTGTGGAGTGGCATTTACTGTGAATGAACAGTGCTGTGCTCCACTCTTAAACATGCAGCACATTACACTATATATTTAAATAATTACATCACAATCGTAGAAATTTGACGATCACACTAAGCCATATCACATTCTCACAACCAAGCATTGTCAAAATTCATAAAACAGTTAACAAATAACACAGTTTCAACAATTTCGACTCGCAATTGACGCTTTGAGCCCAAGCTAAGATGCTACTGGTGTCCCGCAGATGGTGCGGTGAGCTTGTGCAGCGCTGTCAGAAGCATAAAATAAATCTATTAGAAAATGTAACAAATTTGTGGCTACAATTCACACTGGCTCACCAAAATCGGACAGTAGAAGATTGGAACAGCGATGCCTGGTATGATAGGCCTCGATTTCTGCTGCGACATTCAGATGGTAGGGTCAGAAGTTGTTGTATATATAAAAGCATGGATCCTGCCTTGTGCCAATGGTTCAGGCTGGTAATGGTGGTGACATGGTGTGGGGGATAGTTTCTTGAACAACTTTGGGCCCCTTTGTCCCAAGTGAGCACCGTTTAAACACCACAGCCTGATTATTGTTGCTGACCATGTCCATCCCTTTATGACCACAGTGTACCATCCTCTGATGGCTACTTCCAGCAGAATAATGCGCCATGTCACAAAGCTCAAATCATCTCAAACTGGTTTCGTGAACACAACAATGAGTTCACTATACTCAAATGGCCTCCTTTGTCATATTTGAATGAACTCAAAGGTGTGTTTTACAGCATTGTTTTACAGTTTCAAACACAGCTTATCCAATTAGAATATAAAATCTATATGTAAGGACTGAAAACTTTTAGCAAGAAAAACTGTTCATTATTAATTAAATACAATTATGTAATCAATCAAATTTGCATATGTGAATGTGACTTCCGATTCCTCCTCACCTGGCGAAGTCATTCTTCAGCACTCTCATAAGGATGATGATGACGAAGCCCAGCAGTAGCACAACCAGCACTAGTGAGTTGATGATGGACAGCCAGTGGATTTCCAGAGTCTTGGGAAAGAAGGAATAATCTCTAAGGCGCTCCGCTCTACGTGAATGGGGCAACGTACTCTCAAACCAGCGAACGCTGTAAGTGTGGGTGATCGACAGACCACCACTGCTGACACCGGCACCATGGCCCGCCCCTCCTTCCTCTAATGGCTCCGGCTTCACATCCTTCACAGACACATTGGCAAAGATCACAGAGTCGCCGTTGTACTCTATATTGAAGTCCAAGTGCGTCCACAACCCAACCTGATGTACAAAAAAGTGAATGAAGAGAGGCATGATGCTTTATTCGCAGAATTAGCATACATCAAAACAGTCAAATCGTAAACAGCAGCCTCAAAAAGATTTGGACACTTAATGTGCATATTTTATATTTTTTATATATCTAAAATAAACAACCTTTCCAAAGTTTAGGGTTGGTAAGTTTGTTGCGTTTTAAGCAGTGTTGGGGACAGTTACTTTGAAAAGTAATGCATTACAATATTGCGTTACTCCCTTAAAAAGTAACTAATTGAGTTACTTAGTTACTTTTTAAGAAAAGTAATGCGTTACGTTACTTTTGCGTTACTTTTTCTCACCTGGGCTGGGCTTGTTTTGTTTTTTTATAACAAAAGTTATATTTTTGTAAAGACCTCTTCATACCAAAGAGTAAATAATAAGCCCCAGGCTGAGGTAAAAATGCAGATTCCCGCATGAACAGTAGAGGGCGCAGCTCTGGATAATGGGAGAATAGGATGCAGGAGAAAAAAGTTTTACCAATAAAAACAAAATATCTAGTCATTTTCATCACCAAAGGTCAGTAGCAAGACATTGGTCAATTAAATATAAAGGTAGATTATTCATAAAAATTGTTGTTTTATTTAACATTTAATTATTGGAGGTTTGCAAAGTATTTTGATTTTGCATTTGACTGATTTTATTCATATTGAGGAGGACAGAATCTTTATTGTGCAAGTGAGATAAATCAATGCTCACATTTAGTCTAGAACTACAATAACCATCATGTTCACACACACACCTCTGCACTTATTCTTCTCAACATGGGGGCAGGAGAGCTGTCAGTCAAATTAATGTGAAAAAGTAACTCAGATATTTTGTTATAAATTTGAAAAGTAATGCGTTACTTTACTAGTTACTTGGAAAAAGTAATAACGTAACTCGAGTTACTTGTAATGCGTTACCCCCAACACTGGTTTTAAGTATCTTATGCCCACCAAGGCTGTATTTATTTGATCAAAAATACAGTAAAACATTAATATTGTGAAATACTATAACAATTTAAAATGACTTCTAGTTCTATTTTAATATATTGTAAAATTAACTTTATAACTGTGATGGAAATTACTGATCATTACTCCAGTCTTCAGTGTCACATGATCCTTCAGAGATCATTCTAATATGCTGATTTGGTGCTCAAGAAACATTTCTAATTATTAGCAATGGTAAAATATTTTTGTGGAAACTAATACACTTGTATAGATTTTTGACTTTTAACCAATTTAAAGCATCCTTGCTGAATAAAACTATTAATTTCTTTTTTTTTACTTATTGACCTTAAACTTAAAAATATTTAACAACAGCAAAATTACAATGCTAATATTTATGGTTGCCTTGATATCTTTGCTTCCAAACATTAAACCATTAAGCTTTTATTTTGGCAGAAAACCGCAAGGAGACCTTAACGCTTCTCTTTGTTAACAACAGATTTATATACTATTCTCATAACAAATTTGGGAAGATGGATGGCGCATGTTGCATTACAAAATCCAAAATAAGTGACTCAAACTCACATCACTTGCATGGTTTGTGTGGAGTAGGATTTACTGTGAATTGAAATGGAAATAGGAACAGTGCTGTGCTTCACTCTTAAACATGCAGCACATTAGACTATATATTTATATAATTAAATCACAACCGTTGCAAATTGATGATTGAACTAAGCCATATCACATTCTCACAACCACGCATTGTCAAAATTCATTAAAAATGTATTGGACAAGTAACAATTTCAACGATTTTGACTCGCAATTGACGCTTTGAAGTTACCCAAGCTAAGATGCTACAGGTGTCCCGCAGATGGTGCGGTGAGCTTGTGCAGCGCTGTCAGAAGCATAAAATAAATCTATTAGAAAATGTAACAAATTGGCAGTTTATTCAGCAATTGTTTGCGATTTTAAACACCATACAGTACCCAGGCTGAAGGTCTGGACTCTATCGCTGCTTTCACTGGTCGAGGACGTTTGACTGACAAGTAACGCAACCAATCACAGTTCATTTTGTTCCGCGTCATGTTTAGGGACGTGAAAATGTAAAGTTGCTGTCCCTGCAAAAACAGTAACAGACCAATTCAGGAACGTTGTGCAAGTTTATTGCAACAATGGAGCCGCGAATTTCACATACTTTCGAAAATCCAGCGTTTAAGGCTGGAATACAATACACGATTTTTGCCCTGATTTTCCCCCCGATTTACAGTCTGATCAATTTGACGCTAGTTGACAAGAGTCAGAACCAGTCTGCAGATTTGAGCCGACAGATTCCATGGAAAATCGTGTAGTATATCATGGTCATTGACTCCGATTTTTTAGCTTCAGATTTTGATTCCATCCAGTCGGAGGATATCAAACATGTTTGATATTTTGAGCCGATTTTAGAACACGTGCGAACGTAATGTGCAAGGCCCGCCCGGAGTGGGGGGTATATTAACGGGGTATACTGTTGCTATGGTGACGAACAATTAAAATAAAATTACATATATATACATATATATACATATACACACACACACACAATTAAATTTA
Source organism: Gobio gobio (assembly GCF_949357685.1). Classification (NCBI taxonomy): domain Eukaryota; kingdom Metazoa; phylum Chordata; class Actinopteri; order Cypriniformes; family Gobionidae; genus Gobio; species Gobio gobio. The sequence continues at coordinate 19,812,856 of NC_137119.1, forward strand.
CATATGGAAAAATCACATCCCTAAATATTTTATAACTAACATTTTTGGTAAAACAGCCCTTGTTTTAATATTTTTATCTAATGCAAAGAAATGTCTACAAAACACTTTTTGGGGCCACTGTGTGTTTTTGAGTGAGTGAGTGAGTGAGTGAGTGAATGAGTGAGTGAGTGAGTGAGTGAGTGAGTGAGTGAGTGAGTGAGTGAGTGAGTGAGTGAGTGAGTGAGTGAGTGAGTGATGGAGACAAAAAACCTTGTGGCTGTGAGGCAGGAATCCACTCTCTTCCATGTATCCCACAAAACCCCAGATGGGAATTTCATCGAGGACAAACTCAAAGTAATACAGCTCCTCAACCGCTTCTCGCAACTGATCTACCTGTAGTTTCAAAAATGCATAGAACATAAGACATCTGAAGCAATTCCCATACATCTCAGCTGTTTCCTCTTCTTTGACATTAAAATGGGCTAAATCCTGGAGAACTGGCTTCCTGCACAGTTTAGTTCCAACCCTCTAACACACCCATAACTCTCCAATGAACCTGAAAACCTTGACTAGCTGGTTCAGCCATGTTTGATTAGAGCCTGAGCAGGTTAGAGAACCCCTGCCATGCAGAGAAACAGTTTGTTTTGCTTATAATTTCCCAAAATGTTGCATTCAATTTGCCATGAGCAAAATCAGGAACTTAAAATCCAAAAAATCTTTTATGCTCTAAACAAGACAGCATTTAGCACATTTTCTGAATGTGACTGCATTGCTACCTCTTTCTCAGAGAGAGTAAGCTTGCATAGCGTCTGTCGCTCTGTGTTTTCCTTGAAGCGGATGTTGTAAAGAGACTCAGCCATACGGTCCCCATCCAACACCTCTCCCAGACTCAAGGCTTTATGACGGACCTGCGAACACGTAAATCATCCACAAGGTGATAGATCCGCACTTACAGTAAATCTTAATGACTTGTATTGCACCATAAGGTCATAAAGCAAGTACACTAATAGATCCAGATAATATTGAATAGTGCAAGGCACACTCACTTCTTTAGGTCTGCAGACTGGCAGAGTGTAATAGTGATAGGTTTCCTGGGGGTTGTGATATGGACCAACTTTGTTAACATACAGGACCACCGGATCGCCTTGCTTGTAACTGACTGCCCGGCCAAAGTGAGGCAGCAGGCACAAAACCAGCACACAGAGCCTCATGGATCGACCAGCGACACGCAGGCCTAAACTTTCCAGTCTCGCTGTCATGACAACACCTGTTGGTGAGCAAATCAAGACTGTAAAAGGGGTCAGCAACTATGCAGACAACAAAAACATTTACATAATTATTTTAAATAGCTCATGGTGGACAGGTCCTGCGGTTTGACATGCTAGACTCAATCTTGAACCATTTTAAACAGCGAATTCTTTTTATAATTATTATTAATTTTTTTTAATTATTATACATTTTGTGACTAGATGCAAGTAATATTGTACTAAAAATGCAAACGGGTTTGAAAAATAAATAAATCATGATTTCATTTTGGGGTGAACTATCCATTTAAGAGAAATGATCACAGCACAAGAAAAACATTTTCATCTAATAATTCATGTAAATTTAATTGTTTAGATTTTAATAGTTCATATATAAATTTGAATCTTGATGAATTCTATGTTCATTAACCTTTTTATCAACTATATGCAAGACTTGTAAAATTAAGACACATGCAAAACTGTTTTAAACATTATTATTATGCAGTTTTATGACATAAATGTAGACTACATGAAATGACATAAAAATACAAATGTGTTGTAAAACGTGCGGGTAACTAAATCATACTTTCATTTTGAGGGGAACTTTCCTTTTAAGTGAAAGCTGTCACAGCGCCTCAATATATTTTTTTCATATTCATAAACATTTAATGATTGAAATAATTTGAATAATGATAACAAATGTTCAAGGATATATTATGCATCATCTATATGTAATATTTCACTTTAACAACATAATTACATAATTGTTGAATATTGAAGCAAATATTGATCAATAAATGGACAATGTAAAGTAAAAAAATATGGTGTGAAGTCACTTTATTTTAAGGTTTCCTTATTACAGTGTAATTACACAAATAAGTAAAATTAATGTACTTACTATAGAGTTAGGGTTTGGTTCAGTTGTTTGCAATTATACATAATTTACTGTTATTATTAATATAGTAAGTACATGAAACGATACTGTAAATAAAGTGTTATCGAAATCAGTTCTTGTGGAGTCTCCTAATGGAAGAATTGGACCATTTCCTAACGTCCTCAGCTAGATTAATTCAAACTAGCTTTGATAGGTTAAATAAGCAGTAGCTAGGATCCTTCAGACATAAACAAATGAGAAACAAATCGATCAGTCTGCACTTTGATTTAAGAGCACTATATCCTTTTCGCCTACTAAGATGCTTGAAATACTTCCGCATCCGAGAAATGCACCAAACCTGTTTCAAATGCTTCCTCGGATTCCACAGAATCGCTTCTTTCTTTTCAAAATCCAGTCAACAGCACACGCGTATGTGTAATGTCATATCTGACCATTGCTGGCGATTGAAGATATCCAATCTTTGCTTTCACGCGATTGAAGAGCCGAAAGGTCGAGAGCAGCAGCGGCGCACAGCGAATCCACGTCACCTTAAAAAATAAAAACACCCTCTTTGGGATCTTCCGGGGTGGGCGGGGCTACAGCGCAACACCTGCACCTTCTTCAAAAACTATCGGATTATTTAAGTCACAACTTTAAGTGAGCGTTCAATAAAAGAAAACGTTTTGCGTGCATGTGATAAAACGTTACCAGGAACATCGGTGTCATTTCTTCCATCTTGTTGATGTTTCGCCAGTCCTGACTAATCGATCGAGATGCATGCTCCGTTGTTCTTCCTTCCGAAGGCTGAACTAGACAATTTGGATTAATCGATGCCATCATCTGCCAGGAAATTGATTACTTGTGCCTTTATTTAGAATTCGCGCGAAATTCTTGACGACGCTTTTCCTCGTGTGGCTGCGTCTCTGTGTGTATGCCTGAAAACAAGAAACTAAAATACACATTTTATTGGTAAGTTGTCTTTTATTTCTGTGTTTTGCAGTTAGTAAAGTGTTGTTACATTAATGCGGCGCGTGCATAAGCCGCTTTATCACACGCTTTTGGGCATTTAAGCTTTGTTTTGCATGCCTGAAGCCGCCCCCCCCAAATCTTTAGTATCCACTCTGGTGTATGAGCTGCTCTATGTTGGTCTTTATTTTGATTTTAATATCTTCGTCTTTATGGATATTAATCCCTTCAGATTTTCGACAATAACGTAGTTCATCACTATGGGAATTCACGGTCTTGCAAAGCTCATTGCGGATCACGCGCCTTCAGCCATCAAGGAACAGGACATCAAAAACTACTTTGGTAAGGCCTCCTACCATTTAAATGAGATTGATTGATTAGTATTTCAAGCAAAACGTGTGTGTTTATATTTTTGTGTTATACACGCATGCAGGAAGGAAGATTGCTATTGATGCGTCCATGTGCATCTATCAGTTTTTGATCGCCGTCAGACAGGACGGTAATGTTTTGCAGAATGAAGATGGAGAGACCACTAGGTATGTACTGTGTAGTGTTGCCTACTATCACTTGTCCATGAATGAAATGGAACAACTAGAAGCTGAATGAGTTCAAAGTGTATAGTCATCCAAGATTTGCATATTGGGCCCTCAGAGGAGCCAAAGCACTGGTTTCTGATTTTTTTTTAATTTTTTAATTTTTAGCTCAATTGGATATGAATATTAAAGTCCGATCAGGGGTCCGATGCCAGATTTTCTAATCGTGTTAACTGATCTTTGACTAATTTGGTTCTTCAAACGAATTTGTGGATTGGATTAAAATATCTGGATTAAGTCTGAGATTACTGCGCATTCATGTGTTCCTTGAAAAGGGCAGATGCATTGATATTTGAAATCATGATCAGCAATGCATTGATTGGCTGGTGGCAAGACAGCCACGTAATGAGATAGTTCAAATTAGAATCATATAATTAAAAAAGACACCTGGGCTGAATCTGAAATCGCCCCTATACCCTCAAATAGGGCATTATTTGAAGGGACAGCCATTTGTAGTAGTGTCCAAAACCATAGTGGACGTTACTGAGTGCACTCATTCAATCCCACATTGCACCGCAATAATGAGTGTACAACGGCTGTCCGAATTCACTCTCACATTTGTGAGTTAACATCTCACAATTCAGACTTTTTTTCTTCTCAGAATTGCATGATAAACAGTCACAATTGCAAGATATAAAGTCAGATATTAAGTCCAATTCTGAGTGCGACATTATATCACGCAATTCTGAGAAAAAAAAGTCAGAATTTTGAGAAGTTGTGGAAATTGTAGTAAATAACAAGAGACAACTTCTCATGTTGAGCACACTAGTGCGTGTCTCGTTTATTAATCTGAGGCAGAAAGCTCTGAATCAAAATGGTGCTGACAAGCGTCCCACATCAATATGCTATAAGCACATTTAAAGGGACCGCGACCCCTGAAAAGTCATGAACAAACACGCTAACAAAGTGCTGCATTTATAATCAACAGTGTATAGAACTACGTTTAACCTCAAAGGTGAATTATGTATGCTCGTAGGGTGGGCGTAGAGGTCCCCTGTGGGCATCATGGTGAATGAAACATAGTCAGCCGTCTGAAGTCCAGCGGGGATGTGTGACCGAGGGAGGCTTTGTCGGGAAGTAGGGACAGGTGCGAAAAGCCTTGCATTGTCCAGTAGAGTAGACCGCTGGAGAGTAGCAGGCCAAGGAACCGTGGTGCTAGGAACAAAATCCCCTGGTACCCGCAGCGGCTGTCCATAAACAAGCTCGGCGGATGAGGACTGAAGGTCCTCCTTTGGCGCAGTCCTGATGCCCAGCATGACCCAGTTGCTGTCTTTGAGGCTGACACGCAGGGCAGCCTTCATCGACCTATGAAAATGTTCACAGAGTGACCACGGGAACTCATATTAATGTTGAAAAACCTCATAAAATGAAAATTTCATGCCATGGGACCTTTTAAGGGTCAAGATCAAGTTATCCGCTTCTCCTGCGCTGCATCAAGCTACTCCCATAATATGTCACAACTCAAAGTAATTAATGCACGGCTCAGATTAACTGTACAGCATGTGTGTAAGACTCCAATAAAATTATAAAGGAATTATTCCGTCACAAATAAATCTCTCAATAAAATTGACTGTCTATAGTATTAAAGACTACATATTATAATATTATTTAAAAAAAACATTAAAAATGGTATAATTTAAAATTATTGCCCCTGGTTCAGTAAGGAACTCTTGTAATAAAGTCGCACTGGCTGGGACAGATTTTAAGTATCAACGCTGCTTAAAAAGATGCAATCTAATCCTGTTTACATGAAATAAGACTGCTTCTGAGCAGGTTTAAGCTTACCGACCTGTTGCTTTTTTTTTCTTTTGCATGATTACAACTTTTATACATGTGTCCTTGTCTCCGCAGTCACCTTATGGGCATGTTCTACAGGACCATCCGAATGCTGGAGAGTGGCATCAAGCCGGTTTATGTGTTTGATGGGAAGCCCCCTCAGCTGAAATCTGGAGAGGTGCATCAGAGACGTGCAATCACTCTAAAGAAAATTGTCAATGTTTACTTGTCATTCCAAACCTTTTTGTATTTTCAAGAATTTTCATTTTGGGATGAACTATTTTCATCCATAAAATACTAAATTATTATTTGAAGAAGTGCATACGTACTCTAGGGCTGGGACAATAAATCAATGCATCCTGATCCTCTCTTTATCGATTCTTAGCTTAGTTTTTAACAGCAGATGGCGCTCTAGGCTAGTTTTTAACCACTCTCAAATGCTCAGAGAAGAGCTCTTGTGTGTTCAGCTGAGTCTGAGAATGTACTTGCACCTCAGAATGCTTTTATGATGCAAGACTAATGTGAACACCCTTGTAATTCGCTTCAACCTTTTTCAAGTTTATGAATGATTATTTTATAGAAAGTTCAAGTGGTGTGAATGAGGATTTGGAGGCAAACCGAGCCGGCTGTTTCTAAAGCATGCAGTGCCATCTGCTGTTAAAAACAGAATCGATTCGAGAGAGAATCGCAATGCATTAGGAAAATCTCAATTTATCCAGAATCATTTCTTGATTCACAATGCATCGATTTATTGTCCCTGCCCTAACATGCACTGTAAACCAATATAGAATAAAAAAAAAAACCTGGAAGCTGCAGTTGACAGAAGTTCACTCTAAAAAATACTGTGACACTGTTCCAGGTATTATGAGATGGCATATTTGTGTCTGTACGTTTTACAACTTGAAACTTTATTTCACTAAGTGATGTAATGTTAATATACAAAGCTGCTTAAAATACCAGAATCTGCTTTACCTTAAAATGTACTGATAATCACTATATAATACAGGAAGCCACAATGAATCAAAAGTGCTTAAAACATGGCCAGTACTCGTATCAGGGTAATACACAACACTAAAATAATGCAATAAACATTTACTAAATAACATAAAATGTAACATAAATGTATATTACAGATAGCAAAAATAAAGACACTAAATTATTCATATAAATTATAATCTTGTGATGTCATGCAGGGATTTAGAGGAATGTCCTTTTACTGTTTTTCACTATAAATTAAATTTAGTAAAAAAAACTTTGACAGTATTTTACAGCAACTTTTCACTGTTTGTTAAGGTGACTCAAAGGGTTAGTTCACCCAAAATTGAAAATTCTTTCATTAATTACTCACCTTCATGTCGTTCCAAACCTGTAAGACCTTCGTTCATCTTCGGAACACAAATTAAGATATTTGTGAAGAAATCGAGACCTCTTTAAAATAATCCATGTGACTCCCGTGGTTCAACCTTAATGTTATGAAGTGACGAGAATACTTTTTGTGCTCAAAAAAACTAAATATAATGACTTTATTCAACAATTTCTTCTAGCCTGTGTCAGACTCTTATGCTGTTGACATGGTGTAAGCAGCGCAGCGCTTCTCTTTGGCCGATGCTGTTCACGTGAGATTTTTTACAATGCTTTAAGACAAACGGTTTGCAAATTCAACAGTCAAACACTATTGCTGAGTATTTTCCCCTTAAAACTGCAATGTACCAAAGGACATCTCAAAAACATGGTTTGAACCCCTGTTTCCCACTGTCACAAACATGCATCAAATCCCGTCAATGTGCGGGACGGGGCTTTTCTCATTTTATTCTACCTTTATTCTACACTGCTCTGTCCCTCCTTGTAAAACGGTCTGATGCTTTCCGGGTTGTATGAAGCCAGTCCCTCAAAAATACGCGATGGGCTCAGATTGGTTAGCTGGCCCAGTGTGTTGTGATTCGCTAACCGCAGTGCACGTCGGAAACGTCACGCCCCTTACCTTTATCGGAGGCTGTGCTTTGGTCAGTGTTAGAAACAACGGCGTCAATAAAACCATACCAATCTGAGCCCGAATCAGACCCAGAACATTTGAGTGAAGATGATCGAGCAGAACCTGTTCAGTCCTCAAGAGTAAAGACTGCGGATCTATAATGATCGCTACTGAATGGCACTTTAACTTTTGTATTTTTAGAACGATTATAGCCAAATATCTGTCGCAAGAACTAACCCAAAACAAACACTAAGCACTGGCTTTAACTAGTAAGTTAGCCAAATCACACACAGAACCATGTTTAGCATGCCTGTAGATAAACAATACATAAAAGCTCTAATCAAAGAATCATTTACACTAATGCCAGGTTCGCTGTTGAGATTTTAACGTTAGTGTTTGTAACGATAGGTGTTCGTCGGATAAAGTTAAGTATGAATGAGCATTTAACAGACTGGTTTGCAGAACAGCGTTGTCATCTGTTTACTTCCTTGCTACAACCTATTACAGGAAAACACATCGATGAAATATAAATCAGACTTACAGGTTGTGGCCCGTGAACAGCTTCTGTTTGTAAATCCAGCTTTCAGGACAAGCCGTTGTGCATGTCCTGTATTGAACTCGCGAAGTTTGTGGAAGTTTGTGTTGTCCTCCGTGAAATGTGCAGCGCGCGCGTCATGCATCCACGCACCGGCAGTGTTTTTTTTCACGCAGCTGACGTTGTGCAAATCTGGCATTGAAATCACGAAGACAGTGGATGTTCTCCTCCGTGGATGTGCTGCAGGGAGCCCTGCGCGTGCCTGATTCCCCGCTGACTCAAACACACGTGCATATAACATGTTTTATTTTAAACGCTCTGCAACGCACCCCCGTCCCTATGAAGGCTGAACAGAGCAAGTACCCCAGACCTGCAATCCGGATGAAAATAACAGCGTTTCCTTGGCATCGCGGCAACAACACTCCAGCCTACTATACCACAACAGCGCCGCGATACAAAATGGCCTCACCCCCCCTTATTTCATATTCCCCGGAGGAGGGGTTTATGTAAATATTGGGCCTGGTGATGTCAGCAAAACCTGGGTGAATGTGTAGTAGTCCCTAGCGGCCGTTTGCTGTAGTCCTTAGAAACTGATTTCTTTAAAAGCAAATATCTCCCTTTGCTTTAAACTTTGAACGTTGTAACTTTGCAGATGTTGTTTATGCTCAAGCAGCAACATTACACGTTAGCTAAAGTTAGAATAGTGAAATCGTGGTTTACCACCCCTTTAAGATATTTTAAGGCATGACAATTTTCACATTACATTTTTTAAAATTTGTCATTTTGATATCAAAGATGAGTTTTAAGGGATAAAATTGACTGCAGGGGGACTTAAGTTATTTTTATTCTTGCAGCTGGAGAAGAGAGGCGAGAGACGAGCAGAGGCTGAGAAACTTCTTGCTCAGGCACAGGAAGCAGGTACTTTCTAAACAGCATGCATTCTTGAAAATAATTCTTTAAAATTGATTCTAATTCCAAAAATTCTAACAGGTGAACAGGAGAACATTGACAAGTTCAGTAAGCGACTAGTGAAGGTCACCAAACAACACAACGAGGAATGCAAGAAGTTACTTACTCTAATGGGAGTCCCATACGTTGAGGTACTGCCCCAGTCACTGACTCCGAATTATAGAAATAAAAACACATATATCATTATATTTATATTATGCAGATCATTATTTTGTGGATTTAAGCAAAATTGTATACATTTTATGTTAAGGCTCCATGTGAGGCTGAGGCGAGCTGCGCTGCTCTGGTGAAATCAGGGAAGGTTTTTGCCACAGCAACAGAAGATATGGACGGTTTGACATTTGGAACGACAGTCCTGTTGAGGCATCTAACATCCAGTGAAGCAAAGTATGTTTGGATATGCTTTATATTTAAAATTGTTTTGTAGATGTATTATGGTGATGGAGATGTTTGGGCATGCATGAGTAACTGGGTAATTTTTTTTGTTCATCTTAGAAAGCTCCCTATCCAAGAGTTTCATTTCAGTCGTATTCTACAGGATATGGGTTTGACACATCAGCAGGTGAGACTTTTGCTTTCAGTAAATCCTCTTATTTTTTTACGCAAATATCTAGAAGTGTCAGTTCTTTATAATTGCTGTTTGTGTATGTTTGAATGTCTTCCTCAGTTCATTGACCTGTGTATCCTACTGGGCTGTGACTACTGTGGCACCATAAAAGGAATCGGACCCAAGAGGGCCATCGACCTCATTAAACAGCACGGCTCTATTGAAGAGATCCTTGAGAATATTGACCCAAATGTAAGTTTATTTACATTTTAAAAAAAAAGCATTTACTTACTGTTGAATGTGACATTGCAGGTCATGACATCTTCAAGATGGTACCCATGTTAGTGATTCACCCTTTTAAATCACACATCATGATCCTGTACTTGCTGAATTGTGCCTTCTAGTGGTCAGTGCATTGCTTAGTCTGAAAATAACTTTTTTGCAACATGGCAAGTCTATAGATATTTTGCCTGGCAAACACCACAGCTTATCTGAGTATTGTTTCTGAACATGTCCATCCCTTTATGAACTCAGTGTTGCCCATCTTCTAATCTCAATCCAATAGAGCACCTTTGGGATGTGATGTTTAAATGATGCTCAATTGGTATTAAGGGGCCCAAAATGTCCAGAGAAAATATCCCCAACACCATTATACCACCACCACCACCAGTCTGAACCGTTGATGCAAGGCTTTCTAGTTGTTTACACCAAATTCTGACCCTGCCATCTGAATGTCAGAGTAGACATTGAGACTCATGAGACCAGGCAATTTTTCCCCCAGTCTTCTATTGTCCAATTTTGGTGAACCTGTGTGAATTGTAGCCTCGGTTTCCTTTTTTTAGCTTGCAGGAGTGGCACCCGGTGTGGTCTTCTAATGCTGTAGCCCATCTGCTTTTGAGGTTTAATGACACCTTAACCATGGGTGCTTCTCAGTCAGCTCCCTAGTTCGGTAGTCAGGGCACTGATCAGGGAGTTGGCCATTTGAAGGGCTGTCCCAATTACGAAATCGTACCAGTGCATTGAAACATTTGCTCCCTAAATGCACAATAAAAACCAGGGAGCATCGACGCTCTGAAGCACAAAATGTAAATCACATGAGCTGACTCGCTGCACATTGACGCAATAGATGCTTTTTAAAATAAAAACCATTGTTTATTTATATTTTAGCGTAAACCTGCATCGCTAGGCAGGAAATGAACTTAATCACGCATAACATTTTTATTTATTCACAGCTGAAATGTTGTGTGTATATTAGGCATGGGCCAGTATGAGATTTTGACAGTATGATAACCGTAACAAAAATATCACGGTATTGCGACTAAAGCTCTAAAATGTGTAATTTTAAAACATGCAAATTGCGAATTTTACACAAGATTCTTTTTTGGTGAAGCTTCCCTACATGTGAGCTGTATCTGGGTCAAATTTTATGGTAGATCTAATTATCCTGCCAGGCTGTTGTTGAAAATAAGAACTTGTTCTTAAGTAACTTACCTGGTTAAATAAAGGTTTAAAAAATGTTTTGGCGATGGCTTAAAATAATAAAGTTACAGCATTTGGAACAAAGGTAGCCTTTTTGTTTAGCCCTTAACGCCCCCTAATGGGCATTTCTAAAATTGCTCAACCATGAGGTCTATCTCGTGATTATATCTCGGATATCTCGAGCATTTTAACCATTGGAATCTGCTATAAATAATGTCAAGTCAACTTTATTTGTAGAGCGCTTTTTACAATGCAGATTGTTTCAAAGCAGCTTCACAGTGTTAAACAGGAAAATTATGCTACTGAATTTGATTCGGCTGTACAGCCGCTCTGGAGAAAACGTTGATATCATCTAGCGCATTTCAATTATCATACAGTGACAATGTGGGCAGATCAGTAATTTAGTTGATGTATTTAATTTAGTTTAGTAATTACATTTATTTGGATATTTAGTTGAACATTTAGTGTCCCCAACTGAGCAAGCCAAGCCAAAGGCGACAGTGGCAAGGAACCAAAACTCCATCAGGTGGCCTAATGGAGAAAAATGAACCTTGGAAGAAACCAGGCTCAGTCGGGGTGCCAGTTCTCCTCTGGCCAATTAACAAACAACGTATGATTATTATTCTGGCAACTTTACAGGTCAGAGGTCATTGTAGATCGAAATATTCGAAAGATCGGAGTCATCACGCCGGAGACGGGTTTATTGAGGATGACGTATTGATTAAACAATTATTAAATTGCAATATTCAAAAGATTGGAACCGTCAGGCCGGAGACAGGTTTATTGAGGATGACATATTGATTAAACAATTATTAAATAGGAATATTCGAACGATCGGAGTTATCACGCCAGAGACGGGTTTATTGAGGATGCCTTGTCGATGAGGTAATTTCAGGGGGAGTCTAATTGACACGGTCTCTGCAGACACTTCAGGGTCATGCGTTGGTCATGTCTGGGCACAGGTCCACCATCTGATCTGGATACGGCCCGGATCCGGCTGACTGCAGTAGACCTCGGGATAAAACAGAGAGACTAACATTAGCGTAGATGCCATCTTTTTTTATGATGTAATGAGTACATCAGGTGTAATGGGAGTGTTCCCGGTTCCGGCTGACCTAGTTAATGCAGCCTAACAATCATTTAATTGAAAAAGTGTTTCATGTGTATGCCATAGTAAGGTGTTTTTAGTCTAGATTTAAACTGACAGTGTGTCTGCTTCCCGAACAATGCTAGGAAGTAGGGCTGAACGATATATCGTTATCGTATCTATATCTAGATATGAACTTTCAAGATATTACTATCGAAAAAAGCAACGATATAGACGATATAGATTTCCCCTCTCCGCGCTCGCCCTGCATACAACTCTGGCAGTCACAACAAACATCAGTTTTACGAGTGCCCTTGAATGCACGCACACACTACCAGGGACGTGGGAACTATATTGTGAGAGGGGGGGCGGCGTTTCCATGGTGACGTGTCATTGCTTGTCACGTGACACACCGCAGCAGCAACAGCGCCGAATGAATGATGATCTGGTTTTGTAATTTTTTCCTTTTTTATTCAGAATATTCACAAATGTGTTCGCTAGGGCATGAAATATCTGATATTCCGATTGTCAAATACATGCAAGTGGGAGTATATTGTTGTTTAAACACCTTTTATAACGATTGCGTTAGTTGAGCTGTATGCGCGATGGGCGCTGCCGTGTTAGTTTGTGCCGCAGACGCAGTTCAGAGAATCGGATCTGTTGGATTTACAACCTCTAAGTTTACAACACGTGAATTCATCCACTTCTCCCGAAATACTTAAAAGTAAGTGGCTGGTGAACTGGGAATAGAATAGAGTAAACATTGAAGTTACTTACACAATGTGTATCTGATATGAATAAAACGTGTCGAATTATAATGGAAAGGATTATTATTACCTCTTCCACATCAGTGTGTATTTTACAAACTCTAAATGTATTGTTTTTTTAGTACTTATGTGAATTTATATGTATGAAACCTAAAATAAACAGTATGTGGTTGAAAACACTGAAAAGTTGTGAAATATGACAGCTCTGAACGCACCTGTCTCTGGCTAAATTCAACATTTGAATTTAGCAGTCGATCATGTGATGCACTTGATCATACGCTCCAGGGACCAGCCTAGACTGATTACACCTGTGTGATCGTACGTGCGAAAGGCTTAAAAACAATACATTTTCTGACACAAATTTTTGAAATGTAGGCTTAAATCAAACACATTTTAATTCAGATTCTGGTTTTCACCGAACATGTAGTCATATCGTATTGTATCGATATCGAGATATCTGGCATGAAAATCGACATATGAAATTTTGTCCATATCGTTCAGCCCTACTAGGAAGACACTTCCAGAGTTTAGGTGCTAAATAGGAAAAGGATTGACCGCCTGCAGTTGATTTCGATATTCTCGGTATTCTCAACTGAATGCTGTGACATTTTCTACGATCTGATTATGAGCGAAAACGGCACGTGAAATCTATATTTGTTTTAGTTAGCGCCTGTGCGCCTATTGAGTTTTATTGTTCATAACTCTGTGAGGAACATCGCGGGATCACCGTAAAGGATTAGGTTGACTTTAGACTCATTTTAATCATGAGACTCTGCCGTAAATAATGATTTTCTAGGATCGGAGCGAAAACGCCACGTGAAATCTAAATTAGTTTTTAGTTAGTGGCTGTGCTCATATTAAGCAATTTGTGCAGACTCATCAGAGGGTGAAAATAACGCAACAAGAGCATGTTGAAGGCTTGATCTGAACGTCTCTGAATTTGTAATTGAATTTGTATGCAAAAAATTGTGCTACCCATTCGGTTTCAGTTTCTATTGGCTCTATTGGCTAAACAGAGACATGCAAATGGAAGCGCGGGCGTAGGTCAAAAAGGATTAAAGTTAAATAGTTCTGAACAAATTCTGTCATTTTTACAGAAAAAATATATATATATATAATTTTCATGTAGCGCATTAATTTTACATCAGCCAAGCAACAGTGAGGCAAGCCCCTACACACTAGTTTAAGGTGCATCAAATACACTACACATCCATTTATATAATTTAGAAAAGTGCACTCACTGCACTGTAAAGACTCAGAGAGTGGGAAAAAAAACACTCAGAATTTGTGAAAAAAATGACGTCATGCGCATACATATTGCGTGTTCAGTCTATAGGCGTGTGATGTTTTAGTTTTTTAAAGTGACATTGTCAACTACTGGCCTGACATGCATAATACAGCTTTTTAGTTGTTTTTGTGGATTCTTGTGAAAAGGAATCATTTTTACAACATTGTCGTCTGTACACAAATGTTTTTAGAACATCATTGTCTTGTATGTTTACCCTTAGTCACCTAGTATGAAATTTAGATTTAATTCAAAATGTAGAGAGTTATTAAACAAACTGTCTTTAACCACTACATCCAGCCGCCGCCTTTTAAGTTGGCTTGCATCGTAATTTTTTTTTCGGTTTGTGCTGCAGAAGCACCCAGCTCCAGAGGACTGGCTGTATAAAGAGGCTCGGGGTCTGTTCTTGGAGCCTGAGGTCGTGGACGGCCCATCTGTCGATCTGAAGTGGAACGAACCTGACGAGGAGGGACTAATTCAGTTCATGTGTGCTGAGAAACAGTTCAGGTACAAACCAACTTAAATCTCTGCAAATAATTCTGCCAAAAGGGTGCTGGACTCCTAAAACATCCTGTCTCAAACCTAGAACTACTAACGTCATAAATACTCATTACACTTTAGTTGGTAACACTTTATTTTAGTGTCCTTGTTGCATGTAGTTACTATAGTAGTTACTATAAATTGTGCATACATGTTACATGCAACTAACCCTAAACCACACACTACAGAGAAGTAGACATTTTGCGCCGTCATGTTTCTACAGTAGCCCTAAACGGACAAACTGCTCTACAGAGCGCTAACAACTCTGCTGTCTCATGCTGCGTTCACACCAAACGCGAATTGAGCGTCAAAATCGCGTCTACCGCGTCTAGTTTCACGCGCGAACATTTTGAATGCATTCGCGCGTCCGCAGAGACGCGCGTAGAAATCGAGCGTTTGAAGCGAAATTGACGCGCGTTCAAGGCACTCCAGGAGAAATATGTCATAAAACACCACTCTGCCTCTTTTCATTTTCATTAAACATATATATTAAGCATTAATAGCCACACAAATGTGGTCCAGGCAACTCCTACATTATCTTCACTACATGTATATTTAAATATCCTTAAAATATAAAGTTATGAAACTTCTCTTTGCCCTCAGTCAAAACGATTTGGCAGACAACAAATTATAGATTCATGAGAGCAAAGCTCGGCCGTTAGATCTACACAAAACGAACCACTACAGGACATCAGAGCCAGCGGCAGACGCCAGAAGGACTGGCCGAGGAAAGGCTGCCTTCGCGGGGGTTATGAGCAGTGATTGCCCGCGGGGATCGCCTGGATCTCACAACTCCAAAAACACAAGATCATTTTTTTTTAAATAGGCACTCTCTTTATAAATAAACCACAGACTTGAGCTTTAAACAATTACATTCCCACCTGAAAGAGTCTTAAAACTACATTTTGTGACACAATAGTACTATTTTTAATTTATGCAGGGTTTCTCATACACGTCACTTTACCACGTGACAGCAGCAAGCAGGCTCCTGATTGGTTAACGCGGCGCGAATTGACGCCAAAGTTCAAAATTTTCAACTCGGGCGTCAGACGCGAATTCACTTCAAACGCGGGAATGCACAAAAGCACCATTCGCGTGTAACGCGCGTATCGCGCAAGACGCTCAATTCGCGTCCAATTCGCGCCATTCGCGCGAACTGGACGCGCGAATGAGGCGGATTCGCGTCCTTCGCGCCGCGAGACCTCCAGACGCGCGTCAACGCGCCTTTCCATTGACTTAACATTGAAATCACTCGCGCCAGACACTCTATTCGCGCTTGGTGTGAACGCAGCATCAGACAACGAAATCTTTGTCCTGTGTCGGCCACAGTAGCTTTTCTGTGCTTCGAAAGTGAGGGGTGAGCGGTGCCAATTCGCAACCTCACAACTAGATGCCACTAGGGCTGCACGATATGAGGAAAAGCTGCGATGTGAGATAACATTGTTTAATATTGCGATGACGATATGACTTGCGATAAATATTCAAATGTGAATGTTAGCTATACTGTTCCCATGTCTTAGTGCTTTAATAGGTTGTGTTCAGTGTTGGGCAGTAACGGAATACATGTACCGGCATTACGTATTTAGAATACATATTATGAGTAACTGTATTCCGTTACAGTTACAATTTAAATAGTTGATATTTAGAATACAGTTACATTGTTGAAATCAATGGATGACATTAACCATACTTCTCTGTTTCATGAGTTTATTTACTCTCTAAATAAATTAAGGCAACTCAATGCATTTCTCAGAACGCCCCAATATGAAAACGAAAAAATGCACAGTTTGCGTGATCAGTCACAATGGAGTCGGAGAGGAGCAGTGGGAGCTAGAGGTAGAGATGGAGCCAGAACAACAGAGCCAGGGCAAGAAATCGTTTCTATCTTGGAAATTCAAACAGCATTTCATATTAAAGAAAGAGAAGGGAGAACGAAATATAACACGGCAGTGCAACTGTGCAGTGCCGCGGTGGTTGGGGTGGCGGCTATACACCCACGCACGCCTATATATATTTTTTTTATATAGCCTATATTATATATAAATTCGTTAAATATATTCGTTTATATTTTTTTTTCAAAATGTAGGCTATTTAATTGAGGTAGCCTATATTATATATAATAGGCTACCTCAATTAAATAGCCTACATTTAAAAAAAAAAAAAAAAAAAATATATATATATATATATATATATATATATATAATATATATATATATAATATATATATATATTATATATATATATATTATATATATATATATATATATATATATATATATATATATATATATATATATATATATATATATATATAATATATATATAATATATATATATAGATGTATGTATGTGTGTATGTATATATATGTATGTGTATATATATATATATATATATGTGTGTATATATATGTATATATGGCTCAAACATGCGTGTTTATTTAAGTAGGCCAACTTCCGTCAGTGAAACAACAAACTACAGTCTGTAAAACATTTAAATAAATATCTGTAAATAATCGAAATATAAATAGTATAAGTATAAATATTAGTTAAAGAAAAAATTTGTTTATTTCCTCACAGACGTGCGTCATGCCTCTTTGCGCTGAAAGGGAAGACACAAGCAGGAAAGAAGCATCGTTTTCTAATATCTTAATGCTTTCTCCTGATGTTCCAAAACTGATAGGCTACTTGTAGTAAAATGTGAAGAACGAAATTATCTTCCGCAGGGTCAAGAACTGAGGCTTTGTTTGATTATGCGCTTTGAGAGAAAGCGAAACTAAAATCTCCGGCGTGTATGATTCATAGACTTGGTCAAGTTTATGTGTATAGCATTTCATACAGTATGAAATACGCTATACACATAAACTTGACCAAGTCTAATAGCAGCACAAACTGTGTTAAATAAAGTAAAGTTTGAAGTAAAATGTATCTGTCCTACTCAGTTTTCTACTTTACCACAGTAAACGATGTGAATATAGCCTAGGCTACTCCTAAATTAATCAAACAAGGAAGACACGTTTAATACCCTGTGAGAGACGTAAATGAAGATTTGGGGAAACAAATAAGAGATTCCATGTCCAGTAGAATAAAATGGAGTAAGCCTAAGCCTATTGTTAAATTCGAGGAAAATCGTGTGACCAGATAGCAAAACGCAAGCAATCTTAAATTTGTCTCACCACACAAAGCCTCCTCTCTCGTTCGGCATTAATCCTTATGTTTCCATGGCTGCGATGTAACATTTAATTGCAAACCTATTATTTATTTTGTAAATGAAGCGTTGTGCTTCACTCGTGTCATTAATATTCACGTAAAACAGCATTCACAAACAAAAAAAGGTGTTTTGGCCGACCACCACCGGTGCCCTGCTTGGTTGACGTGCAACTTTACATTCTCCTATGCGCTGATTTACTAGCCCAAGCGCCGTTGGCCCCGTTGACGGCAGATATTTTATAATATATGTTTAGTAAGCAGGATTTGATGGCCGCATTCCTAGACTTATAAAATGCAATTCAATGTGAAAGTAATCCAAGTATTCAGAATACGTTGCTCAGATTGGCGCATGTAATAAGCTGTTTTCCCTTATTCATCGTATCAGGCTGTCAGTTGCGATGTGTTCATCGCGCGAGTTCATATCGCGATGACGATGAAAATTCGATGTATCGTTCAGCCCTAGATGCCACTAAAACATTTTTGCACATTTAATTAGCATGTTCTTACTATAGAATTAGGAGTTTACTGTCAAGTAACATGTATAAAAAGGACACTGTAAAGTGTTAACAAACTTTGTGTAAATTAACAGCTATTACTAATATAAAGCTCTGGAAAAATTAAGAGACCACTTAAAATTGATTTCTCAATGTTAAGTGGTCTCAATTTTTTCCAGAGCCGTATATATCTAAATGGTTACAAACCATTTGCAGAAGCAGCTTGTGATGTATGCCACATTAGGGCTTTGGATATTGAATGGCTTGTACACGTGGCATGTTTATTTGTGTAAAAGATTTGACGATACTTTTGGCAAGCATCAGCTCTGGCACAAAAACCAACACCATTTTGGTGGAAAGCAGCGAAATAAAGTCTGTTGTGCTGTGAGATGGAACAAATAAAGGTGAAATTGTTATTTTGTATTATTTTGGTTATGTTCTCACAGCAGCAGATTATGTTTATCAGATGTGTTGAATTTGTGTGTTGTCAGTGAGGATCGTATCCGCAACGGCTGTAAGAAGATCATGAAGAGTAGACAAGGGAGCACCCAGGGCAGGCTGGACACGTTCTTTTCTGTAACCGGATCAATCTCTTCTAAACGCAAGGTATAATAATACTTGCATGATTGAGTTTATGGTAATTTAGTTAATGTCTTCATTAATTTTGTAATTTGTAAAATATATATTTTTCTGTTACATAGGAGCCTGAAATAAAAGGATCTGCCAAAAAGAAACAGAAAACAAGTGCTACGCCAGGCAAATTTAAGAAGGGCAAATGAAAGCGATTTCAGCCAGAGAAGTTCAGAGCTGGTCATGCCCCTTAACAGTCATTTCATATTGACAAACAAAAACATGAGAACATTACCTATAAGTATTTTAATAAACTTGGGGGAAATAAGTTTTAAATGCCCTGTTATTCTGCTTTCTGTACCACCTTGAATAAAGATAACTATTTAATTATATGTTTTTTGTTTTTTTGTGTGGTTTTTGAAGAAATTCTGTCTTGGTTGAAGAGAGCACTTCTCTAAACACTAATATTTTTGTTCCCAGACCTACTCCGGGGGGGGGTATTCCAGAAAGCAGGTTGTGGCATACCTGGGTATGTTTAAGAGTAAGTAAGCGTATAACCTCAACTTTCAATTCCAAAAACGGAGGTAACTTTCAGGGTATGTAAGTAACCATAGCAACTCACTCTCTGAACATAACCTGCTCCGTAGCAAATTATGTTCCAGGGTTAGTTTGCTTAAGAGGTATTCAGATGTGTGTAATATAGTTAATATAGTTAAATTAATATAACCAAATTTGTTTCAGTTTATAATATACAATATTATATATTAATTCTAAAGAATTAGAATAAAATATTTTATAACAAGGTAATGATTAAATGTTAATTCAATTCAAATATATTTATTATTTATTGTCTCACACATGGATCTACATTCAATTAATTAGCATCAAACAAACAATATAATCCTAATTCTCAGTGAATAAAGATTACTTCTTAAACGAAGACATAGAAAAAATGATTGCACAACCACCAAAAAGGTGGCGACGTGCACTAAATAGGTTATGTAAATCACCATAAAAAAAAAGTAAAATGGGGCACTTTTTCTTAAGGTCTGTTTCCATGGTGAATCATCGATTTGTCGCTCTGTTGAGAAGGTCTTGTCGGTTCCCGGTTAACATACTCTGAGTTGTCTGAACTTACTCACGTTTGGAACCAGCATACCTCGAGTAAGCAAGGTTTGGGTTAATCAACCGACAGTTCAAGGTATATGTGATGGCAAGTTAACCTTGCTTTCTGGAATACCCCCCTAGTTAAACCAGATCTCTAACCGCCACTGAATACAAAATACAAACGGTAACTGCGACTTCTCACAATTCAGACTTTTTCATAAAATTATATATTTACATCTTGCAATTCTGTCTTGTATATCAGAATTGCATGATATAAACTCGCAACTGCAAGTTATAAAGTCAGAATCAAAACTCAAGTTTATATCTCAATTCTGGTTGTATTTAAAGCTATTGTGAGTTTATTTCCCGCAATTCTGAGAAAAGTCAGAATTGTGAGTCACAATTATCTTTTACATGTTTTGTTTATTCCATAGCATTAACAAGCTTCCATGCTAACCACTATACTACAATGCACTATTATTTCAGAACAGTAAGCATCAACTAAAGCTTCTCTGTTCTTTGTTGCTGGGTTGATAAACAGGTTTGCATGAGGAAGCGCAACAGACTGTTGTTTAATGTAGGCAAAAAAAAACCTGTTACATGATGTTCTAGTGCTGAAGTGCAGAAAGGATTTAAGTAAATGTAAAAGGTCAATTGATCGTGTATATGCATGTTTTACAGAAATGGGCATTTGGTTCATTTTAATTTGGTAAAGTTAAATGCTGCACCTGTTGGAAGTACACATGGGAACTCCTGGAAACGGTTAACTTCTGCATCATTACTCTGTCTGAAAACTTGTAGTCAGGTTCACAGAAATCCACTGTTCTGTGAGGAAATTGTGCTGGACTTCTGTTTTACTCTGAATGAACGACGGACTGTACTTCTGTAGGTGAGGCTTTCCTATCAATTTGTTGTGTCTTTCACATTTCAGACTTCCAATGTAGAAATATTTTCATGTGAATATAACTTTTTAGAGCCTATATCTATCAAAAAAGTGTGGGATCCATGTAAAGTGTAGATTGAGAACTGTTTTTGTGTTTGTACCTACAGCACTTGAGATGTCTGTCTTTCCTTTCATGGTTTGTCTGTTCTTCCTCTATCAACTTGTACTGGTATCTTCAAGTGAGTCAGCTCCTTGTGCTGTATAACAAATTAAAATCGCATTAAAAAGATTTTGTACTACACTTTTGTTAAACAAATGAATGTAAAGTCTGTATGTTTTACTTACTGTTTTCAGATGGTGCATATTATGCACAATTGCCTGAAAGAATAAGGGCACTGAGCGGCTCTTGTGTGCAGATACCTTGTACATTTGATGTGCCAGAGGATAAACTGAAGAATGCAGAAAGTACATTTGGCTTCTGGATAAAGACGGGGCATCTTTTTAAAAATCCCCCGAATTTGGTGGTTTTTAATGGAAGTGCAAACATCATCAACGGATTTAGTCATATAGAGATACTTGGAAATCTTAGTCAGCGTGAATGTACCACTGTTTTCTATGATGTGATGAAGAATCATTCAGACAATTACTACTTCAGGGTGGAAATGTATCCTAAAAATGTGAATTGGTTCTACACATATGAGTTCTACCCCGTCAACATTTCTGTCTCAGGTATGTGGGTCTCCACTGTAAACTATATTGTTCTGTTAAGCTATCAAAATTATTCTGTGATTTTATGATAATCGTGGAGTTATTTCATAAATTCCTCTATAATTGGTAATCTTTGTCACGTCTTTCAATTTAATATATTCTCATACCTTAAATTAGTAAAATGCCTTAAGTTGCTTCAGAAGATGATTCAGTCAATAGAGTTTTTCTTTCCTTATTTTCTTTTTCTTTACATTTTCCATTCAGGCTTTTAAATTTGACAGATTAGATCAAATAAAGTATGGCTGTATACACACTGGTATCTTAAATTAAAGTATGGTCATTTATATTTGTTTACAGATGTATATTATGGCATCAACTCATTATAAACTTATGCGCAACTTTAGTTTCGTTTGTTTGCTGACATTGCAGGGTGTTCTAAATGAATGCATTTTGTTAATTTTATTTCCATTACTGGTTGAAACTCTTCACATCCTGATAGCAATCAATAATAGATAGGGCTAATTATATATATATATTTGTTTTTACATACACCGATCAGGCATAACATTATGACCGGTGATGACAGGTGAAGTGAATAACGCTGATTATCTCTTCATCATAGCACCTGTTAGTGGGTGGGATATATTAGGCAGCAAGTGAACATTTCGTCCTCAATTAATGTTAGAAGCAGGAAAAATGGGCAAGTGTACTGATTTGAGCAAGTTTGACAAGGGCCAAATTGTGATGGCTAGTCGACCAGGTCAGAGCATCTCCACAACTGCAGCTCTTGTGGGGTGTTCCCGGTCTGCAGTGGTCAGTATCTATCAAAAGTGGATCAAGGAAGGAATAGTGGTGAACCGGCGACAGGGTCATGGGCGGCCAAGGCTCATTGATGCATATGGGGAGCGAAGGCTGACCCGTGTGGTCCGATTAAACAGACGAGCTACTGTAGCTCAAATTGCTCAAGAAGTTAATGCTGGTTCTGATAGAAAGGTGTCAGAATACATAATGCATCGCAGTTTGTTTTGCGAATGGGGCTACATAGCCACAGACCACTCAGGGTGCCCATGCTGACCCCTGTCCACTGCAGAAAGTGCCAACATTGGGCACGTGAGCATCAGAACTGGACCACAGAGCAATGGAAGAAGGTGGCCTGGTCTGATGAATCATGTTTTCTTTTTCATGAAGATGTTTTCTTAATGCTAAATGCTTTTCGTCACGCTAAAGAGTCATGTGTATCTTTTGAATGACATACGACCATGCGTTCATGAAGTGGGATTTTTTTCAGTGATTTAAACATTAAGATAAGATCCACTCTGTTCTTCACATAAAGATATCATATGGCTTCAGAAGACTTGGAATGCAACATTTGTAATTTTTCCAAGATAAATCTTTTCATTACTACTGGAGCTGTCAGTTTCATGCACGTGGGGAGCGAAGGCTGGCCCGTTTGGTCCAATTAAACAGACGAGCTACTGTAGCTCAAATTGCTTAAGTTGTTAATGCTAGTTTATTAAACTGCAAGCACAAACTTTACAAAAGCGTCATCCCTTCCAGCACACTATGTCCAAATTCACTTACTCGTTTTCATTCAATCCTTCAAGTGACATATATTAGTGGAGTAATGTAGGGAATAGTGAATGAGGTTATACACACAGCAATTGTTTTCACCCAAAAATATAAAATGTTGTCATCATTTACTCACCCCCATGTAATTCCAAACCTGTAAGACATTGGTTAATCTTAACCACAAATTAAAATATTTTAATGAAATTTGAGATTTCTGTCCCTCCATTGACAGCTACACAACTACCAATTTGACGCTTCAGAAAGTTCATAAAGAGATCGTAAAACTAATCCATATGAATTGAGCGTATGTTTTTTTTTAATTGAGCATGCATATACATTTTCTGAAGAGACACGATAACTTTATATGAACAGATTTTATTTAGGCTTTTATTCACATATAAACATTAATCAACTCGCCCATCAGATATGTTTTAAATGGAAGCTCAAGCGTGTTTGCTTGATGTGAGAAAACCAATGAGGTTCATTCTTGTGTTAAACAGCACATTTGAGCTTCTACAAGAACAAATGAGGTTTGTTCTCACTCATCAAGCAAGTACAGTTGAGCTTCTGTTTATTTTTGCTAATAAATGTTTATGTGAATCAACCCGTCGACTCCCAAGGTGTCAAAAACTGAAGCATGGTCAACTGCCTTTCGTGTCACAATTAAGGCGTTAAAGATACCCATAGGCGTCACGGAATCAACGAACAGAGAACTTCATTGCTTTCGATGAGAAACCTTTGGAGTCATACACAGACGCATTGGACATGGGAATGTTATCATCATGAGGAAATTATATATTGGGTTATAATTTTGCCATTATGAAATGTTGGGTTTGTGATTCTCAATTTTATCAGGCAGCATGATTTAATTTACATGTATTTATTTTATTTACACTGTCTCATGACCAACTGCGTCATTACGCCAGCTTTGATTTAAATAGCATTGGCTTGTCGTGTGTCTCGTGACCAATTGCGTCATGCTAAAGAGTCGGTGTATCTTTTGAATGACTGAGTGTATGACTGCGTGCGTTCACGAAGAGGGATTATTTTCAGCGATTAAAATATTAAGATCCACTCTGTTCTTCACATAAAGATATTGTATGGCTTCAGAAGACTTGGAATGCAACATTTTTAATACTTTTATACTGTTTTTGGTCAGTTTTTACAATAAATATCTTTGTTTGCCTGTTACGTGTTGTTGTGAAGTGGGTATGTTTAGAGTTGGAAAGAAATGAAATGTCGCATGATATGATGCATAAGGCAAACAAATGAAATCAGTGGAGTTCCCTTTTTGTTTATACCGTGACGCCTTGGGTTCTATTTAGCTTCTTAGTTTTAACGCCTTGGGAGTGAGAATGGGTTGGAATAAAAACCCAAATTCAATCTGCTCATCATATAAACGATCAAGTCTCATCAGAAAATTTGGACTAAACCACTCGATTCATATGGATTAGCCTTACAATTAGTTGCGTGGACTGTCAGTGGAGGGACAGAAATCTCTCAGATTTCATTTCAAATATCTTCATTTGTGTTTCAAAGATGAACGAAAGTCTTATGGGTTTGGAATGACATGAGGGTTAGTAATTGATTTTTTTTTGTTTTTTTGTGAAGTAACCCTTTAATGGCATTTTATACCATGTACTTTTTGCCCTGTAGATTCACCACAACCTCTTATCCTTAAACCCAATGCTCAGAAAGAAGTGATGGAGAACACAACAGTCAATCTGAACTGCTCTGCTGAAGCCCCCTGCCCCAAACATCCTCCTACAATATCCTGGACCAACATCCCTGAATCTGCCCACATTACAACACAGTTACAGGAGAAACCTGATAAAACCCATTTAATGTTTTCACACATGACCTTCGAAGCTTCATACATGGATCACAAAAAGAACATCTCCTGCACTGCTACATATGCAAGAAATTCTTCTAATGACTCTACTGTGGAGACCACCGTGATGCTACGAGTCCTGTGTAAGAGACTTGGGAGTAGTTTTGCTCCGTTATTATTATTATTATTATTATGTTTAGATTTGTAATATTATTGCATGTCGTTTATCTAAAGAAGTTTGTATTTTGTCCCCAAGTTCCTCCAAAAGAAACTCACATCACCATCGATCCATCTGCTTCAGTCTCTGTTGGCACTAATGTGACTTTGACCTGCAAAAGCAAAGCCAGTCCATCAAATAACATGACCTTCTCCTGGCACAAACGTGGGCAGGACAATCAGCTGGATTTAGGGGAACAACTGACCTTTACTGTAAATAGTGGAGGCTGGTACTTTTGCATAGCAAAGAATGAACATGGTATTCAAATGTCAAAGGAGATCCAGCTGATTGTGGGAGGTGAGTTTATTTCTATATACAGATACTAAACATTATCTGATGATAATCAGGTTACTCCAGTTTTATGATTGAATTTTATTTTTAAATTACCTGCTATTGACCAACTAATTTTGCTTTCTTCTTTTCTAGCTGGCTCTGTTTCATTAGAATCACTGTCTTTGATCATTGGCTGTGTAGTAGGAGTTTCAGCATTTCTGCTGCTATTTCTTCTGATAACACTTTTCCTAAGGTAAGCAGTTAGATGTTGAATTGTATGGAATAGAGAATAAATGAATTCAGACCTGTCATTTCACTTTGAAACATAACGTATCAAATCTGGTTTTCACAATATGGTGGTCCGTTATGTATTTTATGGATTTCTGCTTTTACTATTAATACAGAGTGCAAAGGGTAAAGGCATCCACTATTAGGGAAACCAACGTCTCAGATCAGGTATGTTTTACATTCTTTTAGCAGATCACGTTACTGCCATTTCAAACAGGAAGTGCCATAATAAGCAGATATCAATACCTTGCATTTACATAATGGTTTATTATGTACAGAAACCAAGGACAGTGGATCCACATAAACAGTCATTTATTAGATCACGTTACTGCCATTTCAAACAGGAAGTGCCATAATAAGCAGATATCAATACCTTGCATTTATATAATGGTTTATTATGTACAGAAACCAAGGACAGTGGATCCACATAAACAGTCATATATTATGTCTGCTCTTTCAGGGTCTGGAAAAACAAGTGCAGATTAGCTCCATTTATGCTAATGGTGCTTTTGTGTCGGGTGAAGAGCTAGAGATGCCAAAGGATGAGAATGACATAGTGCACTATGGAGAGATTGACTTCTCCACTCCCCAAACCAAAAGCACCACAGTGAAGAGTTCAGGACAAGAGACGCTATATGCAGAGGTCAGAGGCCCAGAGAAGGAGATGAACCAGGATTAGTTTACATTAGAATAAATGGCTTGAGTAAATGGCTGTGTAAATGTAGTATGTATGTCTTGGCTTGGCTTGACTTGGCTTGGCTCGTTGCATATGTGTATTGTCTTCCTGTATGGAAATAAAACATTTAACAACTTTATAAAAACAAATTAAATACAATTTTTTTTTTAAATTATATATACACTCTAAAAAATGCTGTGTTAAAAATAACCCAAGTTGGGTTGAAAATGGACTAACCCAGCAATTGGGTTGTTTTAACTCAGCGATTGGGTTGTTTTAAGCAAACATTTAACCCAACAGTTGGGTTAAAACGACCCATTCACTGGGTTAAAACAACCAATTCACTGCATTTTTTAGAGTATATATATTACTTTATATCACATAAATTATTTTTTCTCATAGTGATAGTCCGTCTTCCAGTCAGGTGTTTAAATGCCTCAATCTTAAGTATTCTGTAATTATAAACTTGATTTATGTTTTTTTTTGGTCCTGTTACTTTGTTCCAATTTTCTTCATTCTGTCCTGCCTAAATGGTAATTCAAACATCTGATTATCATCCTAACCCTATGTCAGTGCATGCTTGTGTTTTACTCACAGATGAGCAAAAATATTAAAATTAGTGTTTTGTTTTTTTGGTAAAGGGGTGGCAGAGCAAATGTATTTGTATGCTTTTCTAGCTTAGAATATTACACCCAGTTAAGTAGAATTTATTTTAATTTTTTTATTATTATTATTTTTTACCAATTTTTTTTTCGGGTAAAATTGTGTATATTTGTGCAGTACAACTCTAGATTATTTTAAATTAAATTGATTTCAGTCAGAGGAGTTAAGAGCAGATCTTAAACACCTTTTACTGTCAGGTTATATCATATTGAGGAACAACTAAAACAAAAAAAAGAACAACATTAGCCATCGAAATTTTGAAGACCTTCCTGTGAAGATTTAAATGCTTAAAAACGTTTTTTTTTTTTTTTTAATAAAGATAATTATTTAATAATGATAGTAGATTGTGTTTTGTGGAAGTGAACAGACTTAAATATGAATGCTGCTGTATTTTATCTCACACTGAACAATGAACTGAATGAACACCAGACTTAAATACTCAGAGGAGCTAATGAGTTTAATAATAGGACAACAGTTGAACGGAATCAAGAACCAAAGGAACACATACATAGAAACTTGACATGACTGAACAGGAACAGAACCAAATAGGAACAAAACATAATCTTGACACCTTATTAGGTAATCAATAATTACTGAATTACTGTCCATAAGCCGGAACTCGAACTCTGATCATTCTAGCTGCCCACAAGACTATCAGTGCAGATTATAGAAAATATTATTTTCAACAAGACCGCAATGTTATATTCTCCATCTTTCAATGCATTTTGCCTGTACATAAATTAACCTCTATGTTATGTCATCTCAGATTAAAATCTATAAATCAAAATGTGGTAACACTAGTATGGGGAACACATATTTACTATTAAAGGGTTAGTTCACCCAAAAATGAAAATTCTGTCATTAATTACTTACCCTCATGTCATTCGACACCCGTAAGACCTCCGTTCATCTTCGGAACAGAAATGAAGATATTTTAGTTGAAATCTGATGGCTCTGAAAGGCCTCCATTGGCACAATGGCACTTTACACTCTCAAGACCCTTAAAAGGTACTAAAGACGTCGTTACAAAGTCCATCTCACTACAGTGGTTCTAAAATAACTTTATGAATTGGCGATAATAGTTTTTGTGCGCAAAAAAACCCTAAATAACGACTTACATAGTGATGACGATTTAAAAACAAGGCATCATGAAGCTTCGAAGCGTTATGAATCAGCGAGCCGATTCATGATTCGGATCGCGTGTCAAACCGCTAAACTGCTGAAATTTGGCGATTCAAACCGCTGAATTGACTCGCTGATTCATAACGCTTCGAAGCTTCATGATGCCTTGTTTTGAAATCGTCATCACTATGTAAGTCGTTATTTAGGGTTTTTTTGCGCACAAAAACTATTATCGCCGATTCATAAAGTTATTTTAGAACCACTGTAGTGAGATGGACTTTGTAACGACGTCTTTAGTACCTTTTAAGGGTCTTGAGAGTGAACCGTGCCATTGTGCCGATGGAGGCCTTTCAGAGCCATCAGATTTCAACTAAAATATCTTAATTTCTGTTCCGAAGATGAACGGAGGTCTTACGGGTGTCGAACGACATGAGGGTAAGTAATTAATGACAGAATTTTCATTTTTGGGTGAACTAACCCTTTAACTACAAATTTTGCTTCAATAAATGTACTGCTAATAAAAGTAGTTTTTATAGCATTTAAGTTTAGGTATTGGGTAGGATTAAGGGATGGTCACATTTGCATTTCATTTGCATTACATTATCAGAGAGTGGCCTATTTCTTTTTGGTTTTGAATTGTTTCGTTTAAAATTTTTCAAGATCGTCAAACATTTGTCCAAAACATGTCCAAATGTTGTCCCAACTTTACAAATTGAGTTATTTGAACAAACATTTTTTACAATGTTGTGCCAGTCCCCTGCTTCTGTTGGACTGATGGGCCGAAGTCATCACTGGTCCACTGCTGCATTTTTCCAGTTGCCAAAAAATATAAATATTACTTTCAGTAATGCATTCAGAGCATTGACTTGTAGAGTAGAATAAGTTATTACATTTCTTACAAGGTCAGAAACAAAAACAATACTTTATGATCAAGCCTGGTTTATTTAACTCCTTGTCATCATATCTTGGTCATAGACTTTTAGTTACACTATATTGCCAAAAGTATTGGGACACCCCTTCAAATCATTGAATTCAGCTGTTTCAATCACTTCTATGGCCAAAGGTGTATAAAATCAAGCACCTAGGCATGCAGACTGCTCTACAAACATTAGTGAAAGAATGGGTCGCTCTCAGGAGCTCAGGGAATTCAAGTGTGGTACCGTGATATGTTGCTACTTGAGCAATAAATCCATTCGTGAAATTTCCTCACTACTAAATATTCCACGGTCAATTGTTAGTGGTATTATAACAAATTGGAAGCAATTGGGAACAACAGCTACTCCGCCATGAAGTGGAAGGCCATGTAAAATCACAGAGCGGGGTCAGCGCATGCCGCTGTCAATAGCTACACACCTCCAAACTTCATGTGGCCTCCAGATTAGCTCAAGAACAGTGCTTAGAGAGCTTCATGGAATGGGTTTCCATGGCCGAGCAGCTGCATCCAAACCTTACATCACCAGGTGCAATGCAAAGTGTGGGATGCAGTGGTGTAAAGTACGCTGCCACTGGACTCTAGAGCAGTGGAGACGTGTTCTCTGGAGTGATGAATCACGCTTCTCTGTCTAGCAATCCAATGGACGAGTCTGGGTTTGGAGGTTACTAGAAGAACGGTACTTGCCTGACTGCATTGTGCTAAGTGTAAAGTTTGGTGGAGGGGGGATTATGGTGCGGGGTTGTTTTTCAGGGGTTGGGCTTGGACCCTTAGTTCCACTGAAAGGAACTTTTAATGCTTCGGCATACCAAGACATTTTGGATAATTTCATGTGCAATTTCAAGCAAGGTCCATAAAGACATAGATGAGTGAGTTTGGTGTGGAGAAACTTGACTGGCCTGCACAGAGTCCAGACCTCAACCCGATAGAACACCTTTCGGATGAGTTAAAACGGAGACTGCAAAAGCTTTCTTTACAGACTCCTAAAAGCCTTCACAGAAGAGTTGAAGCTGTTGTGAAGCCTGCAAAGGGTGGGCCAACTCCATATTTCACACAGGCTTTCTTTCTAAATCGTTTAATACTGTCCGTCTTGCCGCAGGCCGTCTTGATGCCCTAAGCGTAATGCATCAGTGAATCAAGCCAGTGACTAAAACGATAAACTTCACATTTTTTCTGTTAGTAGCATGAAACAAATCCGTTATTTAAATGATTAAACTACAGAAAGCAATCAAAGAACACTCTCTTTATAATGTTCGGAACTGTCAATCACACGTCGCGAGTGTATCTGCACATTTGCCCAAACTGCCATTATAATGAATGATGCTGTTATGCTGCACAAAGCTCTTACTGTATTCATGTCGATGTCGTGTTTGCTGTTAGTTGTGGTGAAAGCATTTTGTGAGAGAAAAAGCGTTGCAATGACTAGATCACTGCATTCACACGATCAACAGATTGCCTGTGTACTCAATGCTCATCACTGCAGCTTTTCATGTGATGGGAATAGATCTAAAAATAATGCTATAATCAACACTTTGACGATTCGTTCATCTCGACGGCTGTGATGGTAATAAAAACGTTGTAACATGTGGAACCCTCTCGAAAACTTTTACTAAGTTCGTAGAATAAGGAGGAAGAAGACAGGGTCGTATGACTGGGACTTGTGTTTATTCAGTTTATTCAGATACAAACAAAATAAACTTGCGCTCTCAACAACTCGGTACAGTATAACTTTCTAAGCAATCTTGCTCCCGGTCTCTCTGGTCCACATGCAGTCCGTCTCTCTCTCTCTGGCAGGCACGCAGACCTCGCTAAACCACGCCCCCTCCGCCACATAATCTAATACTCATTTCAAATGCAAAGATGTCAGCCAATCACAACAGTGGGCGTTTTCACTGAAGTCTCACAGCAGACACGTCCCTTCAAACAGAGCATTCAAGCCAGAGGGCTAATATCAGTATCGAAAAAATGCTTTTTATTTCTAAATTATGACATTTTTTGATGTAAAAACAATACTAACAATATAACTACACCTCAGGAAACATTATAAAATAATAAGAAAATCCATGCCATGGGACCTTTAAGACTTTTAATCTGATATTTCTCTTCACTGTCTGTTTGCTGCAACCGAGTGTGATCATAATATGTGACCCGTGCTGGCAAAATGAGTAGGAATGCGCACAGGCTTATTACAATCTACAGGCAAAAGATGTAAATTTTAGTCTAATTTTAGGTTTTCACAAAAATGTCTAGCAATCCAAATGCTCCAAATAGCAATTAAACATCTAAAAGTATCATTTGTACGTTTTCTAAGAGGATTACCTTTCCCTTGCAGTTTTTCTCTGCTCACTGCAACGACAGTTGCTCAGCACAAGTTTGGTGTCGTTTTAAAGCACAGCATTCCAACTGTATGAATATTCACAGCGAATTCACGGTGACATGAGTCTGAACCAATGAAATGTGATTTTCGAACTCATGCTGATGTACACGAAACGGTCTTACCCGCGCTGACTGCGCACATAGACGCCTCAGACAGTGTGCGATCCCCACACATATACACAGAATTACAGTTTTTCAAAATATCTGTCTTGGCGAGTATTCATGCAAACACTATCTGTTTTGTCTTAAGTGAACGTTTTGTTAACTGTTGGGGAAAAACATCTGATGTGTAGCATTATATTGGATCAGTGTGGTACAATAGACTGTCTGTTTCTAGCCTGACAAGCCAGACCCACATCAAGATGTTTGCCACCTTTGGCAGGGCTCAATCCGAGGGGCGGGATAAACAGTTGTCTTTCAAATTCCCTCTGCACACAATAGGATAGCGCTACAACCAACCAGAGAAATTAAGAAGGTGAAGCGGAGCTAGATTAAACTTTCGCCGTATCCGGTTGGCAAAACTCTAAACACATCTTCCTTTTTTCAGAATGACTTCAGTGCCGTTCTTTGTTCTTTTCTCAACGAAAAGTGTTACATCCAAGGACGTATGTTTATTTGTTGTTGCAGTGCGTCATGCATTTGTGTATGTGTTTGGGTGTTTTGCTCTCTCTTTCTCGTTTTCTCGTCATTTTGACAGGTACAGCTGTATTTAATCTACTGATGAATGGTGTGATTGGAGGATGACTGGGAGGAGCCGAGATATAAGCAGAAGTGGATCAATTGGGAAGGAGAGAGAGACTTCCTTTTTGCCAGGATGACTTCTTCCTCCTGTCTGCCCAGACTCTGTTGTTTAAAGTTGTTGATTTGATTGTTGTGAGTTCTTTGATGGGAAGAGAACTGAAGTGTTACAGTCTACTTAATTACTCTTACATCTTATGTCAAGTATGTTTGTATAGCACTCTTAACTTATTTGTATTTTTGGAATTGTAGGGGCAGAGTGCCATTTATGTTTGTACTTCTTTTCTCCTGTTTATGGGT
Organism: Gobio gobio; assembly: GCF_949357685.1. NCBI lineage: Eukaryota > Metazoa > Chordata > Actinopteri > Cypriniformes > Gobionidae > Gobio > Gobio gobio. The sequence continues at coordinate 19,845,422 of NC_137119.1, forward strand.
AGGTATAAGGGAAGTTTGATGTCTTTTATTTTTATGATCTTCTTCTAGGGAATTTATTAAGATTCTTAGGTTATCCTATGTTTTGTTTCTTATTTTGGCCTAGCTCTCCCCTGAAGCATTATCCCCTCTTTTTGATTTATTATTGTTATTCTTTGAGATTGTATTTCTGTTACCCTTTCATGGGACTTGTATTATTCTTTATCTTTTCAAATTAAAAAATATTAATTTGAACTGGTTGTGTTGATTCTGGGACAGGAGGTTGAATTCTCTTGGTTCTCTCTCCAAGATTTCTTTTCCTTATTCAATTAATTAATTAATTTATTTATACAACTCCCCACCCTAGACGGGTAGTTATGTAACAATTGGGGCTCGTCCATTCTTGTTGCCCATCTTGTTTGTCTTAAATTGTGTTAATTAACTTGGAGATGTCTCTTGTTAGGAAATCCGGTATGAGATGTGCGCTGAACACCATTTGAAGTTGTTGGTAGGTACTCCTTTCTCTGGGAATTTGTTTGGAATCCTTTGAATTCTTGTGGGTAGGGCAGAAGCGTTAGAAACGTTAAGAGTATGGATTTCGACTTGACAGAATCTTCGATTAATCCGACTATAGAGATTTATTATTTATTATTATTTAGATTTATTATTGCTGTAGGAAGAAAGATTTAGTTCTGATAGCTGATTTCTTTCATATTAACGTTCTGAAGGAGTCTACGAAGCAGGTAATTAAAGAACAGCTCTTTGATGAATTGGTCTTTGCTGGTATTTTGCCTGGTCAATTAGAAGCACCTGGGGAGGAGTCTGAAGCCTTTGCAGAGACCCTTGAAGTTTTTCTCAGATTCTGCTTCTGAGTTGTATAATCAAACTAAACTGGCTGTTAAACTTAAAGAGTTGGATCTATTCATTAAGAAACAAGAATGTCAGGAAGGGTTAATGAAACTGCGCGTTGTTCAAGCAGAAAGGATTGGTGCATTACAGTTGGGGTAGTTATGTAACAAAAGCTTAACTCCAAGTCTTCCAGAGGACCGCTGTTCGCCAGCTTCTTTGTTTTCAAGTAGCACGCGGAACCACCACAACTCTGCCGTCATTATGTTAAGCCCGTCCACCGACTCTATGCACGATGTGATTGGCCTGACTAGTTTGATTTTTCCAGCTCACAAGCCAACGTGGTGTTGCTAGACTACACTGGCAGCAAATGATATTTGCTGCCGCTAGTGTGCGTCTAGATTTCTAGGCTAGTCTGTTTCATTAGTTAATCAAACAATTGTTTTTCCTATAGATATTTGGTTTTGACTTGTGCCAAATTTTATGTTATTATGCTTGCGAGGTGATTTTGTTTCGGAACCTTCAAAAAAACTAGATTTTTTTCAAAATTGACTTTGCTTAGTCTATAGACTTCAAACAGGTGTAGCTCAGGCATGTTTTTGTCCGAATCCAAAAAATCATACATCATTTTTAAAGTTTTGAATAACTTTTTTTTGTGGAAAATTTGCTCAATGCGACTCATTTTGCTAGCACAGGTCACATATACATAACATAATATACATATACATAACTCCAATACATTATATCTTGGAAAATGGAAAATGTGAGGTCTCCTCCTCTCTGCTTCCAACTTGTTACTCCTAACTAAATAATTTAGCTGCTGAGACCTAGTCTTAACACTTAGGAACTTTATGAATCACACTTATTCTTAAGTCTAGGAATAAATACATCATTCTTAGAATTGTGACATACTTAAGACTAAAATTTTACTCAGAGCATCTTTATACATGTGGCCCCAGATCACTAGTTCTTGAAGAGTGACTAGTTAACACTCGAGTAGCTAATTATGATGCTTTATAACCATGTTCAGAAAAAAAAGGGCAATCTTGAATGAACTCAGGCCTAAATTTGATGATTAATTGATTGTTTCCATATTATTAATGGTAGTTGCTGAAGTGTTAATGTAATCTACTCTTTTGTCCTGCATTACGTCCTGCATAGTTACCCATTAATGACAGACCATTATTCTAAAGTGTTACCAAGATCTGTTTCGTAATATCAACTAATTAATCATTTAGATGATGTTTTGAAGATGATGTAGCCTAATACCAGAGACAGTGTGAAGCTGCTTTAGAGGTGAAGTGTCATACTAGTATCATCAAGGGTGTAATGGTGACAGTTCATGAATAGTCCCTTTGTGGAGGTTACAACCTAAACTTATGGGTATTAAGTCAGATTTGAACTAGAACAATTGATGAGCATAGTGGTTTTAAAAAAAACAGGACTGTACACGAGGAAGTACAACATTCAACACAATGTAAAAAAGTGTCACCTGTTATATTAAAATACTGAAATACAGAAAGTATGGACATTTGTTATAATAAATCTAAAGTATGTATGTATTACAGCATGTATGGAACTTTTTGGACTTGAACATTGTGTTTGTTTTTTATTTGTTCATAAATTAGTAACAGTAAACTCTAACTGTTAAAACCACAGCGGAACTGTCTGAAAATATTTGCATAGTAACTGAAGACAACAAAATTATTCACTTCTGTTTTTCCTTGAATTACAGATTGTACTGCTCTAGGTATGGATGCTCTATCAATTTTTAAGACTATCACATTTAAAAAAATATATTTAAAAAAGGAAGCAATTCATTTTCTTTATATTAATTATATTAATATATATTATATATTATTTATATTTATAAAACATTAATATGAAAATATTAAAGGTCCCATGGCATGAAATTTTCATTGTATGAGGTATTTCAACATTAATATGAGTTCCCCTAGCCTGAATATTGTCCCCAAGTGGATAGAAATGTTGATCGTAAACCGAGTTCAGGCTGTCTTTCTCTGCCTTTGAGAAAATGACAGGCCAGACTAGCCAATTCTGAAGTCTCCTGTTTTGACGTCCAAACAGGAACGGTTACCTCCCTTTCCTCCGTCCAGAGAATCTGGCATGCCCATGCAATTGCTCGAGAGATCATTGCTTGTGAACGAGTGAACGCTGGCAGTTTCTCAGTGTTTGGATGTACAAATGAAAACAGAAGTCTTTTTTCAGTTCCTTCTGATCTGTGATCAGTGATTTCTTATGTGTAGCTAATTATTTATTATTCGTGCACACACTGTGGCTTCTCTCTTTCCCGACAGAACGGTGTTTTCGTGTTTTCTATCTTGTGGGTCAGTGTTTTGTACGTCCTCGTCGCGTCTATCTGTTCTAAAATGTGCATACAGTCGTTTCTGCTCAAAATCAGCAGACTCACATCTCTTTAGAGATAAACCTTACACACGCCGAAGCTCGGGCTGCACTGGCCGGTTGGCCTTCAACATCACAGACCCCCAGTACTGCATCTGGCTCGAGATTAAGCAGAAGGGGGGTAAGCGTGAGGGTCTCCGGGCTAGGCTAGCCAGCTATCCCCACAATAAACTGGATTGGATACATTCATACATACAACTGGATACATTCGATTACTGCTGTTGTGTCTTTGTTTGCGCTGTACTCAATGCGCATCACTGACGCTTTTCACATGATTGGAACATATCTAAAAATAATGCTATAATCAACACTTACTCGTAACTCGTTCATCTCGACAGCTGTAATGGTACATTGCATGTGTTACAAAGTTGGTAGAATAATGATGAAGACGGACTCGGTGTGACTGGGACTCGTGTTTATTCAGAACTCTCAGATACAAACACAATAAACTTGCGCTGACAGCTCTCTCACAAATCAGTAGTTACTATAAATAACTTTGTTAGCAATCGCTCCGTCTCTGGTACATTAGTGATGTCCGGTTCGCGAACTAATCATTCTTTTGAACCGGTTCTTTTTAGTGAACCGAATCAGTTCACCAAATCAACCCGTTCTCACTCTCAAGGCGTCAAATTCCGACGCATGGTCAAGTGCTTTCCGCGTCACAATAAAGATGCTAAAGGTACCCCTAGGCATCACTATATCGACGCGCTGAGTGCTCCATTCATTTCAATGAGAGACCTTTGGCATCAGACACAGACGCGTTGGGCATGGGAAAGTTATCGTCATGATGAGCATATAATGGGTTATGATTTTGCCATTATGACATGTTGGACTGTGATTCTCAATTTAATCAGCCAGCATCATTTTATTTACGCTATCTAGACACGTTTTAACATGTAACCCAACCCCATTCCATCCCTAAACCTACCCATTTGTGTGGCATAAAACGCAGATATAACAGGCAGAGTCGACTGCATGCACAATTTATTAAAAAAATAAAAATATTCCAAGGCCAAGCGATTGATTTGTGTGAAGGAAATCCCCAAAATAGATGTGACTGTACTTGTATTTGCCTGTTATGTGTTTCTATATTGTTTAGGAGTGGGTTGGTTTAGGGTAGGAGTTGGGTTAGCTGCTCCAAAATATAAAAGTAACCTTTAAATATGAATAAAATCATGTATGCTTTTACAAATCAAAGAAGAAAAAGCGTCTTGATCTGACGCATTGGGTAAACAACTGAAATAAATGGAGCACTCAGCGCGTCAATATAGTGACGCCTAGGGGTGACTTTAGCGTCTTCGCTGTGATGCGGAAGGCACTTGACCATGCTTCGGAATTTGACGCCTTGTGAATGAGAATGGGTTGACCAAATCGGACTGAATCGTTCTAAAGGGTTCGCGTCTCGAGTCAGCGCTGATCCATAATTTACTAAAGTTACTAACTTTCTGACATGAGTGACAGTCCCTCCGACTAGAAATAAACTAATAACCTGAAGTATATTCTAGTAACTACAACAGTTCACTGAACTGAGACATGCTGAGAACTGATGTGAAGTGAACTCTGGTCCATCCGTCTCTCTGGCAGCAGCTCGTGCCTGGTAGACCTCGTTAAACCACGCCCCCTCCGCTCATTTCAAATGCAAAGATGTCAGCCAATCACAACAGTGGGCGTTTTTACTGAAGTTTCACAGCAGACACGCCTCTTGAAACAGGGCATTCAGCCAACACAGTCTCACTCCCACTCGTCACATATTGACGCTTGGTCAGGACCCCTCGTCGTCACTTTTTTACGTACAGGGTTCCCCTTGAAAGGCATTTTTCGACGTTAAGGGTACTGCAGTGATTCCAATGAGACACCTTTGGCGTCATACACAGACGTGTTGGGCATGTGAATGTTATCATGATGTAACTATTTATTGGGTTATAATTTTTCCATTATGACATGTTGGAGTATGATTCTCAATTTAATCAGCCAGCATTATTTTATTTACATGTATTGATTTGTATTTACGCTATTCAGACACGTTTGAAAGTAGCCCAACCCCGCCCCTTACCCATTTGCGTTATATGATATAAAACACAGAATATAGCAGACAACATGCACAATTTATTGAAAAATGTCAAGTATTCCAACTGTTCCGAGGCCAAACGATTGATTTGTGTGAAGAAAAGACCCAAAAGCGATCTGTGTTTCCCTCCGCACCTACAGGCACGGTCATACCCCATAGTTGCGCCCCTTCTTGGAAAGAAGTCCCAGAAAGAAAAGTTTATATTAGGTCCAATGTATTCTTTAAAATGATTACAAATTGGGCCATTGGGGAGGTCTCTTCACACCTCATGACCTACCTCTGTTTGCAAGAGCGGAAATGCTCACATAACATCAGATATTCAATTATTTTGTCATCAGTTGCACTGCTGATAACGTCCTGTTTGCATGTAAATAATTTACGTGATCAAAAGATCAAGTAAATAATCAACATTTTTAAACAAATTCATATGTGCTACTAAAAATATACTTTTAATAATGGAAATGCACACCTATCAGTGAACTTGTTTCATAAATGTATTTAACATTTAATTATGCAACACTTTTTAAAGAAAGAAACAGTTATGTATGAAATCACAACTTGCATGCAATGTAATGAAATTTCCTTTCTTTCTGTTTTGCAGGATTACTTGCAGATTACTTTTATGAGCCAACCCTCACAAGAGCTACTAGTTAGTCGTAGCGAATCTTGCCGTAATCAGGTAAATAATATTTTTAGTATATCAGTATTTACTCATGAAATGCTCCCCTGAATTGTATGTAAATTCATTTTATTGTAACTGTCTTAATGTATATGTTTCAAAAACAATAGTAATTGCACATAGAGTAAGTGAGACTTTCTTGTTTTACAGCAGAGAAGAAAGACCAGAAAAATTAAAAAAATTTACAAGATTAATCACACATTTTTTATACGTTGTTAATATATTTTATAATGTAATAATTTACATTATTAATATAATTTACGTTTTTTCAGTTCAGTTTAAAAAAAAAATTATAATCCTATGCGCTAATATACACCAATCAGGCATAATATTATGACCACTGACAGGTAAAGTGAATAAAACTGATTATCTCCATCACGACACCTGTTAGTGGGTGGAATATATTAAGCAGCAAGTGAACAATTTGTCCTCAAAGTTGATGAGTTAGAAGCAGGAAAAAGGGGTAAGCGTAAGGATTTGAGCGAGTTTGACAAGTGCCAAATTGTGATGGCTAGACAACTAGGTCAGAGCATCTCCAAAACTGCAGCTCTTGTGGGGTGTTCCTGGTCTGCAGTGGTCAGTATCTATCAAAAGTGGTCCAAGGAAGGGACAGTGGTGAACTGGCGAGTCATGAAAAGTATGAAAAAGAGTTTGTGGCTCATTGATGTACGTGTGGAACGAAGGCTGGCCTGTGTGGTCCGATCAAACAGACGAGCTACTGAACATTTCAACTCACTGTTGTTTGTTGACAGTGTACACTGCTCTAAAAGAAAGATTAAGGGGTTGGGGGTCTGTTTTTTTTTTTTTTTTTTTAAAGAACGCACTGACAGGGGCCACCAGACAAAGTTTTGCTCAGAAGTCTAGGATCGGCACTGTACACAGTTAAATGCAGTTTGTTGCGTATTGGGCTGCATAGCCACAGACCAGTCAGGGGGCCCGTGCTGACCCCTGTCAGAAATCGCTGACAGTGGGCACTTGAGCATTAGAACTGTGGTTCAGGAATGGTTTGAGGAGCACAACAATCAGTTTGAGGTGTTGACTTGGTCTCCACATTCTCCAAAAAGCTCAAGCAAAGATGCTCGTTGTTCGTAGCTGAAGTAATTAATTGTACAGCACAAACTGAAAAGAAGACAACTAAGATTCAAATTATAGTCAAGGCAGCAGAGAGATTCTTGGGAGTAAAGGACATATCATGGGAAATGGTTAGGGATGGGCTGATTAGTGAGATACAATCTAGCCAGGAAGCATGGTTTGGATAGGAGGATGATTTTAATTTTACAATGGAATGCGAGAAGTCTTGTGGCTAATGGATTGGAGTTTAAAGGTGTTATTAATGAGATGGAAGTTAAACCGGATCTGATATGTATTCAAGAGTCATGACTTAAACCTAGATTTGATTGTGTTATTAAAGGATATGTGAGTGAGAGAAGAGATAGAGAGGAGGGAAATGGTGGAGGGTGTATTACTCTGATTAAGGAGGGCATGCAATATAGATCATTAGGCAAAGGTGTAACACAAGAGTATGTTGTAGTAGAGGTATGGGTGAATGGAATAAAGTATGTAATAATAAACTTTTATAATCCTTGTAAGAAATTAGTGTTGAGTGAGTTAGAACAAATAGAGGGTCTTAATGAAGATAGGGTAATTTGGTGTGGGGATTTTAATGCACAGAGCATGTTATGGGGAGGTTTAGTGACAGATTTTAATGGAATGGTGGTGGAAGATTTGATAGATCGGAGAAATTTGGTGTGTCTGAATGATGGGGGTAATACAAGAATAGATGTGGCTACAGGTAAAGAGTCTGTGTTAGATCTAACAATGGTGTCTGATTCAATTGCAGGAAGTGCTGAGTGGGAAATAATGCGACAAGATACTATTGGGAGTGATCATTATCCAATAATGATATCTGTTAGTGTAAATGTGAGAGGAAGTAAGGCGAGTCAAGGAAATATTGGTAGCTGGAGGTTTGATAAAGCGAATTGGGAAGAATTCATGAGTCTGAGTGAAGAGGGATTAAAGAATATTATAATAGAACCAGATAGATCTGTAGAAATGATTAGTGATGATGTTGTTTATGCTATTCAAGTAGCAGCAAATAAAGATATACCAAAAAGGAAAGGACGTAGGAAGAATAAGATAGTTCCATGGTGGACTGAAGAATGTACTAGTGCAATTAGAAGGAAAAGGAAAGCATTTAGGATAGTTAAGAAAACACATAATTTTCAAGATTTAATAGAGTATAAACAAGCACAAGCTGAGGTAAGGAGGATAATAAGGAAAGCCAGAAAACAGTATTGGATGGCTTATTGTGATGAAATTGGGAAGAATACACCAGTAGAGGAAGTATGGGGTATGATTAAGAAAATGAAAGGGATTCAAAAGTGTAATGGGTATCCAGTTTTAAGTATGGAGGGAGAAGTAGCTGTGGAGGATGGAGATAAAGTGGAAATGTTTTTAAAGGCATTTATAAAAGTAAATAGTTCAGAGAATTTGACTGAACAGAGTAGGGAAATGAGGGAGAGTGTGATGAAGGAATATCCTGATATAAAGAAGAAAAAAGAGGCTGAAGATAATTTGTTAGATGTACCAGTTTCTATGAGTGAGTTAAAGAATGCAGTAAGAAGAATGAAACAATCTACTCCAGGAGTGGATGGGATTAGTTACTGTATGATGAAGCATTTTAGTGATACATCAATGGAAGTGATTTTAACATTTTATAATAGAATATGGATAGAAGGTATAATTCCTCAAAGTTGGAAGGAAGCATTAATTATACCTATTAAAAAGCCTGGGAAAGATCCAAGTAATCCTATAAATTATCGTCCAATAGCTTTAACTTCTCATTTATGTAAGGTAATGGAGAGAATGATAGGTGATAGATTGAATTATCATTTGGAAAAAATGAAATGGTTTTTTTCTTATCAAAGTGGGTTTAGGTGTGGTAGAGGGACTATGGATCCAATAGTATCTTTAGAAGACGAAATAAGAAAGGCATTTATAAATAAGGAGAGTGTCTTTGCTGTTTTCTTTGATATAGAAAAGGCTTATGATATGTTGTGGAAAGAGGGGTTATTAATAAAGTTACAGAAAATGAGTATAAAAGGAAGAATGTATAATTGGATAAAAGAGTTTTTAATTGGAAGAAGTATTCGAGTAAAGGTGGGTGGAACTATATCTTTAAGTGGAGCAATTGATAATGGTACACCTCAGGGCAGTGTAATAAGTCCACTTTTATTTATTATTATGATTAATGATGTTTTCTCAAGGATTGATAGAAGTATGGGGAAATCATTGTTTGCTGATGATGGGGCTGGTTTAGAGGAAAGAATATAGATTATAACATAAAGAAATTGCAAAGTGCGCTAAATGAAGTTGAAAAGTGTTCAGGGGAAAATGGTTTTAAGTTTTCAGTGGAAAAAACAAAAATAATACTTTTTACTAAAATGAGGAGGAATGTGGATGTTAAGTTAAAATTATACAAAAAAGAATTAGAGCGTGTAAGTATAGTAAGATTTCTAGGAGTTTGGTTTGATAGTAGATTAACTTGGAGAGAGCATGTTGAAAAAATGGTGGGAAGATGTAAGCGTGTAGTGAATGTAATGAGATGTATTTCAGGTCAGGAATGGGGAGCAGATAGATTGGCTTTAAAAACTATATATATACATATCTATGATAAGATCTATAATTGATTATGGTTGTATTGTATATGGTTCTGCAAATAAATCTCATTTAATTAAATTAGAGAGAATTCAGTCTCAAGCATTAAGAATTTGCTGCGGAGCATATCCAACTTCTCCAGTTTCGGCACTTCAGGTAGAGATGGGTGAAATGCCTTTGCATATAAGAAGACAGCAATTAATGGCATCTTATTGGGCAAATTTAAAAGGTCAGAGTGAGGAACACCCAACAAGGAAAGTAATGAGTCCTAGTTGGGAATATGAGAAGAGAGAGTGTAATAGTTTTGGATGGAGTGTAAGGAAATTGGTTAGAGATATGAGATTGGAGGAGGTTGGATATGCTCCAATAATTCCTTTATCTCGAGTACCATTATGGATCATGCCCCAACCAGAAGTAGATTTAAGTTTATTAGAAAAAAGACAAAAGGAAGGTTCATATGAAACAGAAGTATATAATGTAAGGGAGTATATTGGGTCAAGATATGGAGAATATATGCACATTTTTACAGATGCTTCAAAAGATTCAAAAACTGGTCATGTGGGTTCTGCATTCATTATTCCAAAGGTTAAAGTGTATAAGAATAAAAGGATATCAGATTGTTTATCGGTGTATACTGGAGAGATGTTTGCAATAATTATGGCAATAAGGTGGATTAGGGAAGTTAAAATATCCAAGGCAGTAATATGTTCAGATTGTAGTTCAGCTCTAATAAGTTTGAAGGAGATGAAGTCAGAAACAAGACAGGATATGGTAATAGAGATAGTTCAAGAATTATATTCAATTAAACAAGCTAATTTAGAGGTACAGTTTTTGTGGGTTCCAGCTCACATTGGGTTGAGAGGTAATGAGGAGGCGGATGCATTAGCAAAAAAGGCAATATAACGAGAAATAGTAGATATACAGATTTTATTTAGTAGGTCAGAAATTAAATCAATTATTAAAAAGAATATTCTGAAATTATGGCAGCAGTATTGGGACAATGAACTAAAAGGTAGACATATGCATCAAATACAGACAACAGTGGGTAAGGGAAGAATATCAGGTAGGAGTAGGAATGAAGAGAATATGATTACAAGACTAAGATTGGGGCATACAAGATTGAATAGTACATTGCACCTAATAAGTAAGCATCCAACAGGTTTATGTGAGTTATGTGAAGTTAGTGAAACAGTTGAACATGTAATAATGCACTGTAGGAGATATATGGTTGAAAGGAAAGAGTTGAAGGAGGAATTAAATAATATAGGAGTTAAGTTGAATATTCAAAATGTATTAAAATCAGATAGGACTATAATAAATGTATTGGTAGATTATTTGGGAAGTACTGGGTTAAATAAGCGTATTTAAAATAGGTTTTTAAAATTTTTTTTTTTTTTTTCCTGTCATGGGGGCTGAGAGTGGACGGAGGAGCTGAACACGCAGCGCCGGATGAAATTCGATGATGTCTCTATAGGGGAGTTTATAGCCGCGTTTCCACCGAAATTACCCGGAACTATTTGTACCAGGAACTTTTTTCCCAGGAACTTTTTCTCCCCCAGACCTGCTACAATCTGCGTTTCCACCGCGGTCTAAAGTACCGGGGAGATTAGGCAAATTAGTCCGGTGACGTGGGAATGCGCGCGACTGCTTCTCCCAGTCACCGACGGACAGTAATCACTTTTGCGCGATACTGTCTGCAACAATAACAAGTGTAGGTGATGCAAGCAGCGCTGCTTTTGCTGATTATGTACACACATTACCAACACTGCTTATTTAAACGTGCACTTTCACCTGGTTTGACCATTTTAATGCAAAATGGGATGATGGGCAATCCAAAATCTGAATGTGTTGTAATAGCTCAATTCCAAAACAAAACATTTTCTATAAAAGGATAATGAGGTTTCAGTCATGACAGATGTGTGAAAAGTTAATTGAATGAAAACAATAGACTGAATTAAGCGGTTGAAAGATTACTAGACTGCAAGTATTTTATTTTTTATCACAATAACATCTCTTAACATTCACAAAAAAAAGTCACATGACTAGTTTTACAATATGCTTCATTAAATGCATAATTTTAGAGACTTCTTCCTCAAATTTGAAATGAAGCAGGACCACACTTATGGCTTCACTTAAGTTGTGGTTATAAGTTATTATACTACATTCACATAGTTATACATTTAAAAATATAATATTTGGGTTTTCTAGATATGTTTATGTGCATATTCAGAAAGACTTGCGAGCAGCAGCCCTTTTATTTGCTTCCTACACTATATGAATACAATTAGAATGTGGTTATATAGTTAGAATGTGGAAATTAAAGACACAGTGACATTTTACACATTTTACTTTATTTTAGACAGATTAGTTCTTACAAAATTAAAATAAAAGTGTGCAAAGACAAATAAATTACTAGAACAATAAAATGAAAATATAAAATGTGAAAACAATATAAAAAAAGTGTATTTTTCAGTAACCTGTCCAAGAGCTGTGCCAACACGTACAATATATAAAGTACAAATGTGGTAGTGCACATGCTTCATTCAAGCGGCTGGTCATTGTGGCTACTTCTTGAACAACTGGACAAACTGTCCAAGAACAGACAGAAACCCGGTCTGAAAGTCCCTCTGCTTTCTTCCGCTTCTGACTGGTGGAATGCCAGCTCTTGCCTCCTCATCTCTCCTCGGCCTGGCTCTCCAGTAACAGCTGAATATATTGGTCAGTTCTTGTCCATGCTGCAGGACAGCCCGGTTAGCGTCCGATCCATGTCCCTCAGTGCATCAAGAAAGTCAGTCCCTTTTCCTTTTCCCTAAGTAGAAAAATTGCACAGAAACACATGGAAATTAATACACAAGACAACCATGAAACAATAGAAACCATCAATTAATTATTTAAAGTGTTTTCACTACAAATAATGAACAATTGTTTGCCCAGCTTGAACAATGCCCAGTGTGCAATTTTTATCAAGGGCAATTTAAGTTTACAATTAAAAACAACAAAACCATTAAGGATTACACATCAGTTTTTAAATATATACACATTTTTGTCAGCTTTATAACGTACTGGTGACCGCGGGGGAAAACACGCTGGTCTCCGTTGCCTGCGATTCATCAGGGCCACTCGTTACACCTGGAAAAGCACGTTGAAAAAAGTTACTGCAACGTGTTTAAACACTGCAACGAGTTTAATAGATGATACCAAGCTGATATATTTACCTTCAACCCACTCGGATTCCTGGATGGTTTCCAACAACGCACTAGCCGAGTCTTTCGTTACCGCTGCCCTAGAAAAGGACGGTCTGTGTCCCAGCAACGCGTCCAGACGGTCATACCACTTGTTGATACGCCGGTCGGAACCGCTCCGGTTGTTATGATCCTTTAATTTCTTGTAATCTTGTCTAATTTCTTCAACTTCTCTCTGCACTGTTTTCCAGTGTGACTGGAACCGAGTCGATATCTTCAGTTATACCTTTTCATTGCGGGTCGCCGTTTCCAGTTCCCGCTGGATGTCCTCCTCCGCATATATGCTCAATAAAGCCTGAACCTCGTCGTCGGTCCATCTGTCGAATTTTTTGTTGAACTCCATTGTTGCAAAAAAAAATATTTACTGAACGCAAAACCCACGGAACTCACCTCGCAAAAGACTAATTAAAAAAAAATAGCTGCGAGAGCTCAACCAATCAGCATGTTCAGCGCCCAAGTCCCACCCCCGAAAGTTCGGGAACTTTTGAAAAGTCCCACCTCGCAAGCAGGGCCGTTTGGAGGGGGAAATATTTACCCGGAACTTCATTTAGACCCTGGTTCCTGCGGTCGAAACACACCGAGTTCCCCCCCAAAGTTCCTGGTTCCGGGGTAAAGTTCCTGCGGTGGAAACGCGGCTATAGCTGTGTCCCAATTCAAGGGCTGCGTCCTTTGAAGGCCGTGTCCTTTGAAGTGCGCGGCCGACGCAGCCTTCAAAGGACGCACCGAGACTCGTTTACAGTGGAAGGTATAGCGGATTGCGTCACCGCAGCGCGACGAAGGCCGTCCCAATTCGTAGGTCCTTCGAAGGCTCCTTCAAAATATGGCCTGCAAATGCGTCCTTCTTTTCCCATGAAATGAAGGATAGTTGGATGGATGCTTCGCAGCCTTGCCTAACCCAGAATTCATTGCGCGCCGCGACGTCAGATTTTTTAAGAGAAATTGCCAGATTACACTTTTAAATGCAAGTATTGGGTTTCAATTTACTCCAGTAATCTAATGTATCTACTGATAAAAATAAAACGTTGACTAATATGTTACCAACATATGATTTTATATAGTTTATACTCTTTATTATGCACATAAATGGGCCGAGGTAAACATCTTTAGCTGTTTTGTTTTTAGGCAGTTGAATATAACTTTAAAGTCCAGTATAAATGTTCATTTCAGTTCTCTTCAACGTCAGCTGTCAACAGTTGCTAAATATTACAAATAATGTAACGAAATACATTTACTCTGTATTTGAGTATAATTGTGAAGTACCTCAGATTTTTATTCAACTTCATCTCAGAGGCAAATATTGTGGTTTTATGAAAAACTGACTTTTAACACATGGATATTACATTTTGATATAAGTTATCGTTTAAAAAAGAATCTAAAAATAAAATACACTAGAAATATGTCTTATAGATCAGGGATAGGCACCGTTGGTCTTGGAGGGCCGCTGTCCTGCAGAGTTCAGCTCATAGAACAGTTATGCATGTTAAAATATTTTGTTGTTTGCTTTGAGGATGTGAGTTAATTTAATTTATTCTTCCCTCTTTCTGAAAACATCTTAGCGACATGGCAGCCGTCGAATAAGTCAGCACTGCAAACCTGTTGGTAGACAGTGGAAAATGCACTGATCCAGATGATGTCCCGCTGACAGTGCCTTCACCAGGGTCAATAAAGCCCAGCTCAATAAAAGACTACAGAAAAACATTTTCTTCCATCTGTTATGTACAGTTAATTTTAAAATGTATTTAGTTTTTCTAATCTTAAACATAACTTATGTAAATAGTTGTAAAAAGTACTGTAAATAAAAATGTATAGAACAATTTATTTTTTCATTTACAAATTAATTGACATGACAAAAATAAATGTACAGAATTATTTATTTTATTAACAAATTATAACTTGCATAACAAAAATAATGTGTAGAACGGTAATATTTCATTTACACATTTTAATTTACAAAACCAAAATTTTAGTTCTCAACAATCTCTCAAGAAGAGAAAACAATCAGTCCATTCTCTCCCTGCTGTCCTCTGTCTCTCGCTGAAACTTCCTGTCCTCCCTCAGTCTCTCCATCAGCTCATCCTCTCGTCTCGTCTCCTCTTGGCTGGAGTTGCTCCTCATCTTGGTCATCCACTGCTGAACTTGGCCCTGGTGTGTCCTCAGGGATGGAGGCAATGAGGACAGTGGGGTTGTCCCAACACCTCATTCATGAAGACAAACCATGGCCAAGTTCCCCACTCCCTCACCTGTCCCAGGACACTTTCAATCCTAAGGCAGAGAAAACAAACATGTCTGTCAACAACAAACAAAACAGCACAATACATTTCAGTAAAGATGTGTCTATTAACTTGCATACTTTTTATTTATTTTTTAAGTTGTAATAAGTTTACTTTTTTTACCTGCAAGGCAGGGGTGCAATCTTAAGAAAAATTAAAAATATGATGCATCAGTAGCCTACAAACATACAAAATACTCCAGAAATCATATTTATAGATACTCAAATTCTATATTCTCGATTTTTCCGGCCTGGTAAATAAATACTAATTTGCTGCCTCATTTTAATAAAGCTGCTAAAAGTAACTTGATCCATAACAAAACGAAATATTACATCAGATCACCTAACGAATAAAGCTGTGCCGTGGTAACACAGAAATAAAGACCACCGGCTTTTAAAACGTTTCGTTGGTTATTTTAGTAAATTAAAACACAACAGGCTACTTACATGTATAAGTGTTCCTCGGCCGCGGGATGGGCAGAGGAATACACTGCGAAGGATCCACTTGTTCTGGTTGGTTCTATCCTTCGCGGCCGGGGAGAAAGACGGTGGGTAGGGTTGCCAGGTCTCTGCAACAAAAGTAGTCCAAAACTCCCAATGCGATTTTCTCCATCGAGCGGCCGAATTCTCCACTGCAGTTGTACGTTTGGGGGTGTTGGAGCGGCGAAATCGTACTTATGGGGTAGAAACAAACCCGCGGAAATAATTTTTCACCCGCGGCAACAACTTAAAAGTGGTCTAATTCGGCTGAAAAAACGGGGACTTGGCAACAGGGACGGCAGGCTGCATTTGAAGGCTCCTTCGAATTGAGACAGCCTTCGTCGCGCTGCGGTGACGCAATCGGCCTTCAAATGCGGCCTTTGAAGGATGCAGCCCCCGAATTGGGACACAGCTTATAAGTGTTGGGTATAGAGATATAGGAAGTGTCAATGGTCCATTTCTGCTATAGGTGGCGGTAATGCACGTATTTGTTTGCGATCCGCCGTAAAATAAGAAGAAGTTTTTCTCGTGACTTCTTGGATTCTACGTGAACAGCATTTTTACAAGTGTCGAGGTGAGCTGGTGAGAAGCTGGACCGAGCTTGTGCTGTTGTGAGTTTCAGCCGAGCGTGATCGCTGATGCTGAAGAACTGAACTGCGCGTGTGTGTGTTATGAAGAGGGTCAGTGCTCGTCGTGCTGGCTGAGACGGTCCGATGGCCCGAGTGTTTGTCTCCGATTAAAGGGAGCTGAGGTACCGTGAGTTTTCTACACTGTTTGTTGAACTACAGTTGACATCTGGAAGAAAATACACGGACATTATTTTTGTTTTTGCTGTGGAATAACGCTGATGCAGATCGAGTGATTTTTGCCTCTGTTGTTTCGAGAAAAATCCTCGCTCGCCATTTTTGACACATTAGCGCCGCTGTGTGGATGCAAACGGCATTGCGAATTCTTTGAAAATCTTCACTGACAGTATTTTTCTTCCCATTGTGAGTATTTCAGCTATTGGCCCTGATAACTATTTTCTTCCTTTCTATATTTTTCTCTAAAATTCCTTTTTTGGACACTTTGCAGTGAAATTCATTTTAAGATTTGGAAGTTTTTTTTTAATAAACTTTCGGCATAAATCTGCATACACTTTTTGAACTGGTAACAGTTTTGTTTTGAGCGAATCTGCATTACGGTACGTGTTTTTTTGTGGAAAAGGACTGCCTCGTATATTGGAAGCACTCACGTGGATGATATATATATTTTTTGGGATTCTCTCTGTTTTTCTTGTGTTCTGAAAAAAAGGAAAGAGACTTTCTGTTTTTGAACAGGTTGCAATTTGTTGATTCAATTACCCTGCCATATCTGGACACTCCAACTCCAGCTCAGTTCTACTGTGAGGTAAAATTTAACCCTGGGTTGTGGATCTCACTCCGGTATGTGGACTGACATGAGAAATATCTGATGTGAATGTAAAGTCTATAATGTACTTTTGAGTGAACTGAGTACCATTTGAACGTTCTATCAGGACTGTTGTTGTCTTCCTATTTCTGTTTGGTTTGAGCGTAATTGAAGAAAAGAGACTGAACAAAAGAGTAAATCTGAACAAAGCTTTATTTCTTTTTGTTGTACATTTTGTTGTGTACATAAGTGAAGTGAAACAAGAGTTTATCTCATGACTTGTTTTTGTTTGTTTATTCTTTAATGAACATTTAGGTAAATAAGTCTAAGCCTATTGTCTCCTTGGAGTAGGGGCATTCCTCCTGTCTTGTTGGCTGGTCGTCGGGAAAAGGAAAATTAGCTTAATCAAACTCTGAGAAGCTACCGTGTACATTTTGAGTCTTGGAGCCTTCTCCTCGCCAGTCATCAATAAAAGAGAAAGACATAAATAAATAAAGACAAGAGAAAAACATACTTAGGCAATAAGTATAGGAATTAATCGTACTAGGGGGTGGGGACTTAGATCCTGTCATTTTCCTAGTCGTCCAAGGTAGAGCAATAGAAAACACTTACCCCTACATTGTAGTGAAATTTCCCGCTACATATAATTTCATTCAATGTTAATTACATGTTAAAGTCTATGTTTAAAGGATAGTTTTATTGAACCGCTTTAGTTAGCATTAATGTTATGGGATAACATGCTGAATACTGCATTAAAGTCTTGGTCTCATTTGATAAAGGGAAATATCACCTATTTAAATTTTATTTCATGACTGATGTCAGACCACAATTCATGTTTATCCTTTTTTAGGGTGTTGCAATGGAAAGAATCTTCTGCTTTTGTGAACGACTATACTGTTGTGTGGTAAGGATTTGTTTCTCTATTTTGTAAAATGTTATCTAAAGTAAATCTCTGTAGTAAACGTATTAAATGCTACTGTACACCTAGCATTAATTCTACAGTATAATAGATTTTATTTATTGAAATGGCTACACGACGGGCTTTTGTGAGAGTCTGTAGTAACTGTCTTCTTGGCATTTATTTATCTTATTTAAATAAATAAAAAATTCACACAATCAAGAGTGTGTTGTAGCAATCGCATTTACATTCTTGTTCCAAAAAGAGGTTTTCGCAGCGATGCTATAGAAGAATGATTTTTGTGCCATTGAAGAACTTTTCAGTGAACAAATCTTAAAATTTACATTTTACGCATTTGGCAGACGCTTTTATCCAAAGCAACTGACATTGCATTCAAGGTACACATTTTACATTTTGTCAGTTCTTGCTTTCCCTGGGAATCGAACCCATGACCTTGGTGTTGCTAGCGCCATGCTCTACTGTTTGAGCCAGTGTTTTACATTTTAAATTTTTTTGTTACATTTTTAATAATTTAAAGAACCTTTTCCTCTAAAGAACCTTTTGTATAATAGAAAGGTTCCATGGATTTTAAAAGTTCTTAATGGAACCATGGATGGCAACAATTTTGGATGAGACACAAGAACAGCATCTTGTCAGTTCTTCAGAAACTCACAGACAGCGCCTGCCTCAACGACTGAATGGTTTAAACATACAGTTTTAAACTTTAAACATACAGTTAATTTATTAACAGTATTTTGAGCAGGGGAAAAAGAATGAACCTAAAATTGACAGAAGTCTAGTCAAATATTGCATTCAGGCATGTATTGATATCTAATCTCAAATATAAAAGGAAAAAGGAGTGGCAGACCATTTAGGCAAAAGGCTGAGCGAAGTTGAAAATCTTTATTTCATTATTTTATCTTTATCAAAAATAAGAATAAAGAAACGCATTACAAACAATGTAATATACAAATGATATAAACTGTGCTTTTTCCACAGTAGGTGTATTCAACTAGCCTGGCTTCGCCCTCCTACGTTCTTCTGCTCAATTTTCATTTTCCTTACAGTACTCCGTCTGGGATTGTGGTATATTCTCTGGTTTTCTCCGGTCAAATTTTAACCGGTCCAATCAGCAAACAGAGGGAGTGGCTGAGAACGATGACGTTAATGTCGTGCGCTAGCTTGAGATGACATACGTCACGACCAAACGTTAGTGATTGGTTATGGCAGGCTCTGGGCAGATCCAATAGTTTTAAACTTCAATAGAGTACCTGCCTTCAAGGAAGTAAACGCTTGCCAATGGAGAGTGGCCAGACTCTCTGTACAAATGAAATGTATGAGAGTCTGGTAAGACCAGGCTAGTATTCAACAGTAGCATTCAAGAAATTAATTGAATAAACAAATGTAAAAAATAAAACACTACATAGACCATGTTTAAATTATATTTACACTGATTCGTATTAAAGCTACTGAAGTTATTTAATGAAGAGCAGTAAGTTATTTTGATTTGATTGTGAAGAACTCCAAGTTAACATGTGATGTGAATGTACGTCGCATACAGTATGTTGGGCGCCAGAACTGCAACTGATGGACTGTGCGCTGTAGCACGATACTACAATATTTTTTCAAAAGCAGATTGTGGAGACATTTTAATCATTCACGATCAAAAATCGTGATATGGCACACCCCTAATGCACCCCATGTCCATATTATGGAATTCCAAACCTGCCATTATTAAAAATAAATAAATAAATATACAAATAAATGTAAAAAATAAATAAATGAATACATAAATATATATACATAGAAAAGCAAAAAAACGAAAATAAATAATTTATACATTTATTTCTTTATTTATGTATAGATTAATTTTTTTCCATATTTATTTATTTATTTATTTATTCTTTTATTTATTTCCACATTTATTTATTTCTACATTTATTTTTACATTTATTTATTTTTACATTTATTTATTTTTACATTTATTTATTTTTACATTTATTTATTTTTACATTTATTTATTTTTACATTTATTTATTTTTACATTTATTTATTTATACATTTATTTATTTATACATTTATGTATTTATACATTTATTTATTTATTAGGGGTGTAACGGTACACGTATTCGTATTGAACCGTTTCGGTACAGGGCTTCCGGTACGGTGCACGCGTGTCCCGAACGGTTATGAATGTAATGTTTAACAGTTAACAGTCGGCTTGTTGTAAGCGCGGAACACACTTCAATCCGAGTTCCCACACGAACATATTAAGTATTCAGTCCATATTATCATGAAATTCAAACTATAAATGACGTTTTGATGCTCTTTAATGTGCGTGACTGATCAGTGATCACTAAACACAGTTCAAGTGGCCGCGCGGCGCGCGCGCGTGTGACCGCGATCATTTGTGAACGGTGCACGCGTCGAACGGTTATGAATGTAATCTTTAACAGTTCACTGTCGGCTTGTTGTAAGCGCGGAACACACTTCAATCCGAGTTCCCACACGAACATATTAAGTATTCAGTCCATTTTATCACGAAATTCAAAAGATAAATGCCGTTTTGACGCTCTATGTGGCGTGACTGGTCACTGATCACAGTTCAAGCGGGCACGCGCGTGAACGCGATCATCTGTGAAGGCGATCGATCATCTGTTACTAAAGATTCAAGAATAAACATGAATGACGATCTGAAGGTATGCTGAGGATACATTACAATTTACTGTCATGTATATATGTGGTGTAATCGCTAAATCAGTGTTTCAACTGCGGAAAGATGTCAATATAACTGCTTGTGAACTAAACAATGCCATGTAACGTTAGCATCACATTTACCTCAGGCAGTCATTCAGTGTCCACAGAATTTTATTCACTAGAGAAATCAACTCTTTCGCTAAATATATGCTCTATATTAGCCGTTATATTCATTATATTCTACTTAACCTGTTAGTGATGTCTTGATTATTTCATGCATGTTAAATAAACCTGTCATGGAAATGACAGACACTGTATATAAATTATTATATTTCAACAACAATTTGGAGAAAAAAACTATTTTATAATTAGATTTAGAAGTTAATGCAAAAACTGCCTTATGTGAAGTTTACATATTTGCACACAATGTGTTATTTGAGTGTTGATTATTATACCTAAAAATAAATAGCAACTGAATTTAGGCTAATAGTTTGGGCTCTGTTGTGAACCTTTAATATTAATGTACAAGTAAGGGCTCCCTATATAATTTACAGAAATATCTTAAATAAACTTTTAGATATAATTTAATTCATTCAAGGACACTTTTTTTCTCCAGTAAACCACTGTTAAATATAAAAAATAAATAAAAAGCAATTTTGCAAATCTGCTGTACCGAACTCGTACCGAACCGTGACTTCAAAACCGAGGTACGTACCGAACCGTCAGTTTTGTGTACCGTTACACCCCTATTATTTATACATTTATTTCTTCCTACATTTATTTGTGTGTAGGGTAATGAGGAGGGCGTGGTTTACCTCAGACATAGCAATCGAGCTCAGAGTAGGCGAGGGCGAAGGGTTGAGGCCACAGTGACACCCTGTGGTCGACATACAACAAGTATAGCTTACTGACGTTCATACTGTCTGTGACTTCGATAGGTATATGGTCAAAATCTTAAATCTTACTGTATGACATGGATAGGCTACTCTTTATTCCGGACATTGCCGTAGAACATCGTCTGGTCTGGATTTGTAAAATGTCCTGGGCTAACAAACATGCTCAGCAACATCTTCAACAGACAGGGACTCTGAAATGGAAGCGCTTATATTTTCCATAGCGGTCAGAACACACAGAAAGGAAGCTGCACATAGGACACAAGCTTATTGATCAATGCATTTGAAACAAGACCACATTCATTTCACATTCATATTTTGTAGCAGACGAAGCTTTTCCACTCCGTCAACATCTTCTGCGACCCTTCAGTGGTTCTTCACCGGTTCTTTGACTAAGGTGCTATATAGCACCTCTGAAGAACCGCTGAAGAATCACTGAAGCACCAAAATTGGTGCTATATAGCACTAAAAAAGGTTCCCCTATGATTACGAGCCAAGAACCATTTTTGGTGCCATATAGAGCCTTTTTTTTTAGAGTGTATCCAGGGAAGAACCTGCAAAGATGCCGACGCATTTTCAATTACCGCCTTTCCCAGGCCAGGCTGGTTGTTGAAAATGCATTTGGCATCCTAGCATCTAGGTTCAAAATGTACAACAGAGTCATGGGTCAGCACCCTCAAAATCTCGAAGCCTGTTTGAAAGCGACATGTGTCCTCCACAATCTCCTGCGGAGGAGCAAAACACACTACTCAGCCCTCTGCACCAATGATGGATGGACCAAACAGCAGCATGAAAGGCATCACCCGTCAAAGGCGCTAACAATTCCTCAAGGGTGGCTGTACATGTGAGGGAAACCTACATCTTATTTTTCCTCTATACACGGTGAGGTCACATGGCAGCACCAGGTGTCATAGTCCTTGCTACAGACCAAAGGCCCTTTTAAGGGCCACAAGAGTTTCACAAAAGCATGGTACCAATTAACAAAAGTTCAAGGAAATTAGTATTAAAAAAAAAGTTTATTAAAGAGGAAATATTAAATGTGAGCTGTGTATGTTTTTAATGCGCATAGAACAGTGTGTCGGTGAACAACTGAGAACATAACATTAACTATGTCTAGTGTAACAAGTAAGATAACAAGTATGTGTTGGTGGTTTACATAGAATTGTGTGTGTGTGTGTGTGTGTAAATTAGTTTTCAAAAAGAAAGTTTATTAAAGAGGAAATATTAAATGTATGCTGTGTATGTTTTTAATGTGTGGACAGTGTGCATAGAACAGAGTGTCGGCGAACATGTCAGAAGATAACATAAGTATGTGTTGGTGGTTTACATAGGTGTGTGTGTCTGCACGCGTGTAAATATGTCCAGTCAGGAGGTCCATTTGAACATTTCTGCAAGAAAAGGAGAGACAAGTAAAGTGATCTAGTTTACTTAAATGCAACATTGCCATTATTCACAATAAATTAATGAGATCTATAAAACTCACAGTTAAACTCTGCCTCAAAGATTAGCTGGTGGATTTTTAGCTTTGTGAGTTCCCTGCATTTAGGCTCAAGTCTCTTCAGGTCTGGCATCAAACTCTGCAGAAACTGCATGTCAGGATCTTCTGATACAGCAGGGGCAGGACAGTTGGAGGTTTCTATTTCCTCAACGATTTTCCGCTCAAAAGAAGACACGGATGCAGCTTCAATTCTTCTCAGACGTTGTTGTGGCTGGGCAAAGTATTTTGCACTCAGCCTCTTTCCGCTCTCCTCCTCTCCAGTCATGTCCTCTACCACATGGTCCATCCTACTATCTTCTTCACTGATCTCTACACTTTTTCTTATTTCTGTCATGTCCTTCTCTACCTGCATTTCTTGTCTTTCCTCTGTTATTACTTCTGCGTTGTCTTCCTCATTTCTTCTCCCTTCTCCTCTTTCTTCCTCCATGTTCCCAGATGTGGGCCGGGACGAAACAAATGGAAGGAGGAAAGACATGATGTGATAGGAACGCCAAGGGCGTTTTTGGGTGGCAGCTGCTCCACTTTTCATTTTCTTCACCTCTCTCCTTTCCCTGACATAAACATCACGGAGATTCCTCCACTTCTTCCTGCACTCATCAACTGTTAAAGGTGGGGTAGGTAAGAATGATCTAAAACACTTTTGTCCAAATTTGTTTAAACTTTCTTTATATGTCAATACATAATTAAAATGTAAGTACTCTGAAAAAGAGAGTATAAAAATCGAGTGACTCTAGACTTTTTAATCTACAATAAACACCGCTCATTATTTTCGTTCGGGCCGAAACAAGTGATTGGCTTGGGCGACTGTCACTCTCTCTCGCTACCATGGCTACCGCCGCTTTTGCTCCAGGATCTGCCCACATGCGCGCGCCCCAGTGTTGCCAAGTCGGGCTACTTCAAACACTGTTGCCGCGGGCTGTTTTTCATGTCCGCAGGTTGAAGCGACCCCAATTATGTGATATTTTGCCCCGGGATTTGTGAATTTTAGCAGGCAGCCCTATCAAAAAGACACATATTTTACCCCCCAAACGCGATTTTTACCGAAGAAACACGATTGGGCTTGTTTTGGGCTAGTTTTGAGTAGCAATTGGGCGGATTTTGTTGTGAAAACCTGGCAACCCTGGCGCATCCGTTTGATTTGAGTTCAAGAGGCTGTATTTCTGCTGGACAGGTAATCTTTCATTTTGATTATACATTTTTTTGGTCTCACTAGCACACGTAGCTGCCTAATATAGCTAACATAACATTACTTAGCATAAAGTTACAATGTTATACACTTAGCGAACCATTAGTAGAGATGATAAATACTCAATATGCTTAGCTCAAGTTGATCGCTGTCGTGTTGAATTTCGCAAAATGTAACTTTAGATAACAAAATGCATGTGTAAAAGCTAGTACACCGCATCCAGGAACTTTTTTTAGAACTAAGTTAGCTTTAGCTACTACCCTCTGTCTAAACTCTTTTACCATGGTCACTGGGAACTTTACCTACACGTTTATTTCGGCCCTTGGTTTGTTTTTATATTATCTACCTATGTTTATGTTGATGTTTTTACCTTGTATCTGTGTGTGTCGTAGACACTGTTTTGTGTGTGTATTTCAAACTTTACCAGTATCGTTATTCTAGCTTGATAGTGAGTACTAAAAGACATCTTATTTGTTTATATTCATACTGATAAAGTTAGATTTTTTATTACATGTGATTCTGACATGATGTCACTACATGCACTTCTTCTCCTCTCATCTCGGGTAAATAATGCGTCTTTCAGCTGAGCAGTCGGCATAGCGCGTTCATGTGTTTTGGGGGCGTGGCTTTGGAAGAGCCCAGAAGGGAGAAGGTGGAGTGAATGGAAATAATGAGCTGTCTTTAAAACAGTCGTGAGAGGTCTACAGACACTCAATTTTTATACTTTCTTTTTCTGAGTACTTACATTTTAATTATGTATTGATATATAAAGAATGTTTAAACAAATTTGGATTTTTTTTTTTAACCAAATCCTACCCACCCTACCTTTAAGTTTAAAAACAATTGTATAACTTTGTAAAATCATGTTAACTTAGACATACTATACTTTGATACTATACTTTGATATGTCATTTCAGTGTTGGGTAAGTTACTCTAAAAACAGTATAATTAGATTACTGTCCTAATTACTCTCACTAAAAAGTATTGCATTACTAATTACTTTTTAAATCCCACATCAACCTCCACCAGTTGAACAATACAAAAATAGGCAAGAAACTGCTCTTTCATTCTTTCAAATAAATAACATACAATTGCATACCTTTTTTACTATTGTTTTATATAGGCTATAATTGTTATGTAGTCTGTACAGTATTACAAGCAGTGACATAAAAAAATGACTGTAATTAATTTACAGAAACATTAAGAGTAATCCCTTACTTTACTTTCCAGGGAAAATAATTTAAATTACAGTAGTTAATCACTAAGTAATGAATTAGACCCAACACTGGTCATTTTATAGATAGTTCATATTACATTAGAATATGAGCATAAACTTTAAATTTGAAATTAACCAAAATTGTATAAACTGTGATGGCATTGTTCATTGTTAGTTTGTTAACCACTGTCTCAATAAATTTGTAAAATGTGGAATAACAAATACATGTAAATATAGGCTAGATGCTAATTAAGGCTAAGGCATGACAAGGATTTGCATACATTCAGCACATTTGGCAAACAAAACACACCTGTCAACCCGACATCCTAACTTTCTTCCAAGCCTCATTTTTCCTATTAAAGTCCCTGTATGATTCTAGAGAAGTATCATACAGAATGGGGTCTTCTGAGACTGCGAGGATAAGCTTCTCTCTCATGCGACTGCCACTAGGGGGCAAATTCCGACAGTCGTGTCCGTCCGAATGCCGTGTGCAGTGGTCAGTGGAAAGGCGGCAGCCTTTCCTCGGCTAGTCCTTCTGACGTTTGCCGCTGGCTCTGATGTCCTGTAGTGGTGCATCTTGTGAAGATCTAACGGGCGATCTTTGGTGTCATGAATCTATAATTAGTTGTCTGCCAAATCGTTTTGACTGAGGGCAAAGAGAAGTTTTAACTTGATTTTTTAAGGATATTTAAATATACATTCAGTGAAGATAATGTAGGAGTTGCCTGGACCACATTTGTGTGCCCTATTAATGCTTTTTATGAAAATGAAAAGAGGCAGAGTAGTGGTGTTTTAAGACATAGGCTATTTCTCCTGGAGCGCCTCGACATGCGTCTATTTCGCTTCAAACCCAATTCGCTGCGGACGCGCGAATGGATTCAAAATGTTCACGCGTCAAGCAGACGTGGTAGACGCGATTTTGACGCTCTATTTGTTTAGTTTCAAATGCATTGATCAATAAGCTTGTGTAGACTGTAGCCTATATATATGCAGCTTAATTTCTGTGTGTTCTGACCGCTATGGTCCTATAGAAAATATAAGCGCTTCCATTTCAGAGTCCCTGTCTGTTGAAGATGTTGCTGAGCATGTTTGTTAGCCCAGGACATTTTACAAATCCAGAACAGACGATGTTCTACGCCATGTTCGGAATAAAGAGTAGCCTATCCATGTCATACAGTAAGATTTAAGATTTTGACCATATACCTATCGAAGTCACAGACAGTATAAACGTCAGTAAGCTTGTTGTATGTCGACCACAGGGTGTCACTGTGGCCTCAACCCTTCGCCCTTGCCTACTCTGAGCTCGATTGCTATGTCTGAGGTAAACCACGCCCTCCTCATTACCCTACACACGAATAAATGTAGGAAGAAATAAATGTAGAAATAAATAAATGTAGAAATACATAAATGTAGAAATACATAAATGTAGAAATACATAAATGTAGAAACAAATAAATGTCAAAATAAATAAATGTAGAAATAAATAAATGTAGAAATGAATAAATGTGGAAATAAATAAAAGAATAAATAAATAAATATGGAAAAAAATAAATGTATACATAAATAAGGAAATAAATATATGTGTTTCTTTTTTTGCTTTTCTATGTATATATATATATATATATATATATATATATATATATATATATATATATATATATATATTTTTTTTTTTATATTTATATTTTTTTTACATTTATTGGTATATTTATTTATGTATTTATTTATTTTTAATAATGGTTTGGAATTCCATATACATGCCTAAATGCATTGCTGTCATATTATTGGCTGATTAAATATTTGCGTTTAATTGTTCATTATTATTTATTGCGTTATCTACGTTCACTCAAACTTATTTGTTGAAATCAAAATGTGGACTGGAATAGGTATCGGCTCTAGCCAATGAGATGCCACTATTCACTATTCTCACCCACTACCAAAGGAACCAGCCAGCAGTGGCTTCTGCTTCTTAACCCTTTAAGACCTGAAGGCATTTTTAGAGGGTTTTTTTCTGAGTGACATACACAAAAGACTCATAACCTCAAAACTATAGTAAGGAGAGTCAAAAGGATATCGTTTGATAGAACACTCCAAATTTTTAGAAAATATAAATTACATTTAATTTGGACATTCTCGTGTTGAGAAACTGCTGATTAAAGACAAAAAATATACAAATTGTACATATTTTTTTAATAACTCAGGAAAGAAATAAGGTACGAGGAAAATTCTTTTTTGGTGAAGCTTCCCTACATGTGAGCTGTATCTGGGTCAAATTTTATGGTAGATCAAATTATCCTGCCAGGCTGTTGTTGAAAATAAGAACTTGTTATTAAGTAACTTGCCTGGTTAAATAAAGTTTTTTTGGCATTCTTAAAATAAGCAAGCTACAGAATTTGAAACCCAGGCTGTTTCCGAAATCGCCACCTATACCCTCATTCACTATTCCCTACATTAGTCCACTGATATAGTCCACTTCGAAAACGAGTGAGTGATTTCGGACACTAAGTGCGCCGGAAAGGCTGCCGTTTTTGCAGTTTGTGCTTGCTGTTTGGCACCTCCAGTAATAATGAAAATATTTATCCTGAACTCTGCTACGGAAACTAGCATGTAACCTTAATCAAACAATATAATAATCATCTTAAAAAGGATCATTTATACCTGTATGCATGATATACATGGATTTCTCGGCGACGTCATCACTGCTTGCGCACGCACCCGAGAGGCAGAAAGAAGAAACCTCTCGTGTTGTAGGTTAGTAGCGGCGTGTCTGTAAGTCAAAATGCCAAGGAGTTGCTGCGTGGTTAATTGTACCAACAGAGCCAGTGCTGGGTGCCTGATGTTTAACATACCTAGGGGGAAGCATGTGTTTGCCAAAAAATTATTTTTGTTATTGCAGGTACATTTTGATAGGTAGACGTACCCTGCCATGCATTTGCAGTTAGCTGTGAGGATGTACCCAATGGCCTTGTGGACACACACCCAGGCATCATAAGGCTTGGCTTTAATCCCTTGCCTTTGACTAGGGAGCACACCTGACCTCAACACGCAAAAATCCAGTGCAGCATCAAAGTATTTAACAAGCTGCACATGACCGCACGTAGTTGTATGCATCGAGGGATTTGTACGCTCTATTTCTCTAGTATACACACTTGGTGTCTGAATTAGATAATTGTATATATCAGGCCATTCAATTGCTGGCCATTTTTTGTCATCCACAATCCACAGATCGTCATGTATAGCGTAAGGATCTGGCAAGATCTCACCATTGCTGAGAGTAAGTTTTTTTTTTATAATCGGCACGGTCGGAGGTACTAAGGCTTCCCACGTAATCCATTGTCAAATATTTTATTTACAGTTTAGTATTTTGTGTATATATGTGCAGTCATGAAATGTGGCAGGTCGTAAAGTAACGTAAACAAGCTTAACGTAAATAAAAACAAATTCGCGCTGTATGCGGCTAGTACATTACTAGCCTAACATGATCATTCATACATGTATCACAGCAACACTGCAAAATTAAAGACAGACAAACAGATCCAACTAAAATCACGTTTTATTGAGTCAGCAGTTATATACAAACAATAAGGAAAGCTTCAATACTTAAGGTTGTTGCAGTAGCGGACCAGCTCAGCGATCTGTCTTTCTGCCTCCAGGATGTGCACGCACCCTGTAATGTTTGTAAACAGGAAACCTGTGTATTGGGCTGGACCAGTGCGGTTCGGAAGATGGACGGATGATTGATTCAGCTGTGGGCACTATTTGAGGGAACAGCCATTTAGTGGTGTCCGAAACCATAGTGGACGTTATTAAGTGCACTCATACAATCCCACAATGCACCACAATAACGAGTTTGCAACCGATGTATGCTCGACGGCTAGAGAATACCCATAATGCACTGTGAGAGTCGCGGCGTGCATTGAATGAATTCCCGCGTTTCGCCAGGATATGGCATCGACTCACACACTTTTTAAGACCAATGATATTGGACCCACTGACGACACAGCTTAATGCTTATTGGTTTAAACAACCATGATGCATGGTTCTTTTTTAAAATGTTTGATTTTAAAATTCTGATATCATGTTTTTATATGTGAATATTCCCAAACTCTCTAACAAAGGCGATCTCTCTGTGGGTTATGTGATTGTTGTCATATTTATATATAAAAAACAAAAAAACAAACAATATATATATATATATATATATATATATATATATATATAACGTGTATGTAGGCCTAATTAAAGGTGCTATATGCAACTTTTTCCCCAAAATAAACGTAACAATAGCCTTTTTATTTTACCATTTATGACTCAAACATCTCCTGATGAGCATACTGACACCTTGTCCGCTCACAGTGGGTGCACCTATAAGCCTGTATCCTATTTTTCCTATTTTCTGGCGGGTCGTCTTTTCCCGCGCTGTCTGCGGATGTGACGTCACCACCGCTGCGAGAGCGAGCAGAAAATGAGAGCAGTTCTGTTTTTTGGCCACAGGTGTCAGTTGCGAGTTTAAATTTCAGAAAAACGCATATAGCCCCTTTAAAGTAAAAATGATTGATAAACACGTCTTTCGAATGGAAATAAATAACAAAAACTTTGGGTGGCTTGTTAATAATATTTATTTTCATATAAAAGTAACAGAACTTAAATTACATCCAGTTTATCAGCAACAAAGCGCACGAGTGTGAATCCCGCGATATCCGCCTTTGATCTCGCAGGTGTCGGATCCACTACGAGAAGAGAGAACTGTCCGGCTTGCCTGCACTTTTTTCACTCCTCCCCTCACTGCAGCCGCCTAGTCTCGGCTGAACTGCAGGCGAGGCGAGGCGCATCTCAAACAAGCCTAACGTTTCAAAAGCATAAGGAGTTGTTTCTCGTTTGCTCTCGAAATGCTCTCGCGGGACTTTACTGTCATACGCCGATCGGGCATCGAACAAGCATAAGGCTTGTTTGAGATGCGCCTCGCCTCGCCTGCAGTTCAGCCGAGACTAGGCGGCTGCAGTGAGGGGAGGAGTGAAAAAAGTTTCAAAATGTAGAGAGTTGTTAAACAAACTGTCTTTAACCACTACATCCAGCCGCCTTCTTTTAAGTTGGCTTACATCATAATGTTTGTGTTCGGTTTGTGCTGCAGAAGCACCCAGCTCCAGAGGACTGGCTGTATAAAGAGGCTTGCGGTCTGTTCTTGGAGTCTGAGGTCGTGGACGAACCTGACTCAAACCTGGAATTACTAACGTTATAAATACTGGTTACATTTTAGTTGGTAACACTTTATTTTAGTGTCCTTGTTGCATGTAGTTACTATAGTAATTACTATAAATTGTGCATACATGTTACATGCAACTAACCCTAAACCACACCTTACAGTGAAGTAGCCATTTTGAGCCTTCATGTTTCTACAGTAGCCCTAAACGGACAAACTGCTCTACAGAGCGCTAGCAACTCTGCTGTCTCAGACGACGACATCTTTGTCCTGTGTCCAATTCGCAACCTCACTACTAGATGCCACTAAAAATGACAGTGCACCTTTAATTAGCATACATGTACTTTAATTAGCATGTGAGCGTACACCCAAGACGGCGCCGTGAGTACATCGCGAGGCTCAGGGTCTCTCCAGATTCTGCAATTTTTGCTGTATTTTTCTTGCTCATCTCGGTTCTGTTCGTGCAGAACAGTTGTGCCTTTACATCGTACACCCGTTGGGAGATTTTGGATATTGGTTTGCGAATTTCTGACAGTTTTATGGACAACCTTCGACTCCTTCCTGAGATTGCTAGGACACCCGAGGCTATGCACTCTACCCGGTCGGGCGGAAGTGCTCGCAGGCGGTGTCGAGATCGTAAACAAAGGTGGGGGAAGTGCGGAGGACTAAGAGCTAAGCTAAGGCTAACACCACACCGGCTCTCTTTACCCAGCATTTTTCTTGCCAATGTACGGTCGCTAGTGAACAAAATGGAGGAAATTCGACTCAGCATCACATACAGCAAGAAACTTTTGAACTGTAACGTCCTAATCTTCACGGAAACAGGGTTAAACAGAAGAATACCGGACACCGCTATTGAGCCTGTGGGGGCAGATACCACACTCCAGGAAAGGTTTCTAGACACAGACTGGAGTATGTTTACTTCTCAAGCCACCAGTGGCGCTCACACGGACATTGACTGCTACACCTCCTCTGTATTGGATCATATCAATAGCACCATTGACAGTGTTACAACCCAGAAACAGATCACCACATACCCAAATCAGAAGCCATGGATGAACAAGGAAGTGCGACTTCTGTTGAAGTCACACAATACTGCCTTCAGATCAGGAGATACCCAAGCCTACAGCACATCCAGAGCAAACCTGAAGAGGGGCATCAAACAGGCCAAGCACTGCTACAAGCTAAAGATAGAGGGACACTTTTCCAACTCTGACCCTCGACCCATGTGGTAGGGCATTCAGGCCATCAGTGACTACAAACCCACCCACTCCACCCCCGCAGCCACTGATGTCAACTTCCTGAACGAGCTAAATTACTTTTATGCTTGCTTTGAAAGAAACAACAGAGAAACTGCCACCAAGCTCAAACCCTCAGCTGACCATTTTTATTTTGGACTTCCTAACCGACAGACCCCTGAATGTTCGATCAGGATTCACCTGCTCCACGTCCATCACACTTAACCCTGGTGTACGTCAGGGCTGTGTGCTAAGCCCGTTTCTCTACTCCCTCTTCACCTCTGACTGCAAGCCTGTGTATGGATCTAATTCCATCGTCAAGTAATAGCGCTTACTTCAGATTGTGTTTGTTTTTCTTCCTCAGGTGACATAAAATGTCCAAACCCATTATATACTCCTGGAGAAAACATCTACTGTATTAACCTATTAATATGAATTATATTATATCCAGACACAGATTTAACTGCTGTGACATATTAAAAAATATTATGTAACAATTAAATAAAACTCCTCCTCCTAAAGAAGAACACAATGTCTTATTTTCAATGAATGATATGCATTCTTTATAACAACTTGCATACAACATTCCTTATAGATTAAATCTGGATTAAATAATTAATGTATAATAAATATAATGAATCCTTATTAACACTAAAGAGGTGATTTTCTCTGTCTTTTGTTGTTTAATTAATATTGAGAGCACAAATGGAAGCAGGTTAATGGACTGCGGTCACTTTAAGACCGAATGCTGACCGAAAATGACAATAGATAGTCATAGTTTTTGTCATTCAAAGCTGGTTTTGATTTTCGTCTCGTTTTTGTCTGTGAAAAATGTTGTTGATTAAAATACTGACAAATTATTTGTCAACGAAATTAACATAGCAACCGATTGAAAAATGAATGGGCCAAAAAAGGCATGTGAATAAAAACGTGTCTTTAGTCTTGCAAACTACAGTATACCACCTCTGCTTTACTGCTGTTATTAACAAGCTAACCCTAACTTGTCATGGTTGTCAAGCTGGATAACGAGTAAACAAGCACCAGAAGAGCTACTGGAGGGACATCGTGCTCCTCACTTCGAAACGGAACAAAAGTGGGATTTTGTAGTGACTAATGCTGCCTCCACGTGCTATCGGAAATATGATGATTCCGACTTCCGAAGTCGTGATTACGAGCGGATTGCATTCAAGTTTCAAAATGTGAGGGCGTTCATGTGCAATGTTTACCAAGGTAACTCGTATTTACGATAATTCCGAGAGCACGTGAAGGCAGCATTAAAGTTACCCTGCTGTTGAACTCCCTTCCTCCTCATCAAAGACTCCAAGATGTTTTCGTTTTAGGTGCTGAATCACCACCGTGGTGCTCCTGTGCCATGTCGCGTCGCTTTTGCTGCAATTAACACACTTTTTCGATGTATTAATGGCACTTTTTGACTGGTACGCTCGGCTCGGTTTGCTTTTCCGCTGCATGGTACGACGGGTACAGCACGGCTCGCCCACTTCCACTCTGCTTTGCGCTCAACCGTGCTTTCTTTATACTCAAACATCTCCGCGTCTTATTGACAGGCATAATAGTCGACACAACGAATCGATAATGAAATTCATTGCCAACTCTTTTAATAATCGATTTTTATCGATTTTATCGATTTGTTGTTGCAGCCCTAGTCAAATCCTCAAAGTCCACAGGTTCCACATAGCCCTCATCTTCTGCAATACACACATCAGCAGTCTCCAATTCCTGAATTGCAGACTTGTAGCCTGTGGGAACCTCACCAGTCTGCTGGTAAAGATATTCTACTCCAAGCAGCTCCCCTAAAACACAACAAGAGGGAAAAAAAGTTCCTACACATTTTCCATTCCAAAATCACACACTTTTTCTAACTGCTTAGGAACCCTGTTCAGTTGGCAAGACAATACAATTTTATTTTTTTAATTAAAGATTAATGCTTAATTAACTTTGACAGACAACTGTAATGCACGTATCAGTGTACTGATGTGGACTAACATACGACACCATCTTCTTTCCAAGGACATCTTCTCCCAGCACATTAGCAGCATGACGAAGGAGGCCACTGTATGAATGGTGCTTCTGCGCACTCTGAGAGGTTGCAGCATCTGCTCTGTCCTCATTCCACCGGGCTAATCCATCCAACAGGTAGGCCTGGAAAAATGTATCACTGGCCAACGTCCCTAAAATTTAAAGAGAAGAACACTTTAATATTACGTTACTTACAACCATAATACATTTACTTAAAAAGACTTCCAGGACAGTTACTTTACCTGGAATTAATCTGTTTAGATGCAGGTGGAAAGATTCTAATGAAGTCGAACCTCTGGCACACTTAAATGTTGGCAGAGTGTGCCCTCTCTTTTTCAGGGTTCCTGTCTGCACATAGAGCTGTACATCAGGGGGATCTTGAATGCAGGCCACGTGTTTCCTCTGAGACTTCCATATCTCAGCCATTCGAGCTGCATTGATGAGAGGCACACCCAAAGTGTCGCGTCCCCTCTCCCCTTCAAAGGACTGGATCAGCTGGGTGATGAGGTCCACAGTCTCCTTTGTGCCACGTGTGGTTCTTTTGCAGTGAAGGGCCAGTTCACTCTTGCTGAGGCGACGCAAAACATCAGCATTTGATGGTGGCATAGATATCAGAGTGCTGCTCCTCTAGTTTCTTCTGGACTTGACTGCTGCTGTTTCCCAGACCTCTCTGACGCAGAAGACGGACAACTTGCCATGTCACATGCCAGCTTTGAGGTAAGAATGCAAGGAAAGTACAGCGTATTGTAACCCGCCTTGTCTTTCTGCGTTGTGTTCTGGGTTGTTCTCAAGTAGAGACAGAGGCACGGGCTGCCACAATGCCACAGTTTATTATCTGCGGTCATAAAAAAAGACCAAATACCAAAAAGACATATTTTACCCCCCAAACGATTTTTACCGGAGAAACATGATTGGGCTTTTTTTGGGCTAGTTTTGAGTAGCAATTGGGCGGATTTTGTTGTGTAAACCTGGCAACCCTGGCGCACCCGTTTGATTTGAGTTCAAGAGGCATGTATTTCTGCTGGACATGTAATCTTTCATTTTGATTATACATTTTTTTGTTTATGTTTTCATGAAGCATGTCTCACTAGCACACGTAGCTGCCTAATATAGCTAACATAACATTACTTAGCATAAAGTTACAATGTTATACACTTAGCGAACCATTAGTAGAGATGATAAATACTCAATATGCTTAGCTCAAGTTGATCGCTGTCGTGTTGAATTTCGCAAAATGTAACTTTAGATAACAAAATGCATGTGTAAAAGCTAGTACACCACATCCAGGAACTTTTTTTAGAACTAAGTTAGCTTTAGCTACTACCCTCTGTCTAAACTCTTTTACCATGTTCACCGGGAACTTTACCTGCACGTTTATTTCGGCCCTTGGTTTGTTTTTATATACTCTACCAATGTTTATGTTGATGTTTTTATCTTGTATCTGTGTGTGTCGTAGACACTGTGTTGTGTGTGTATTTTAAAATTGACCAGTATCGTTATTCTAGCTTGATAGTGAGTACTAAAAGACATCTTATTTGTTTATATTCATAATGATAAAGTTAGATTTTTTATTACATGTGATTCTGACATGATGTCACTACATGCACTTCTTCTCCGCTCGCCTCAGGTAAATAATGCGTCTTTCAGCTGAGCTGATCGCTGTCGGCGTAGCGCGTTCATGTGTTTTGGGGGCGTGGCTTTGGAAAGAGCACAGAAGGGAGAAGGTGGAGTGAATGGAAATAATGAGCTGTCTTTAAAACAGTCGTGAGAGGTCTACAGACACTCAATTTTTATACTTTCTTTTTCTGAGTACTTGCATTTTAATTATGTATTGATATATAAAGAAAGTTTAAACAAATTTGGAAAAAAATCTTTTTAACCAAATCCTACCTACCCTACCTTTAACGATGTGCACTCTAAATCAAACTTTCTGAGGCAAAGAGAGGCCCCATATAACAGGTCTCTGAACCATACTCTCAATAAGCTTATTGACAGACCTAACCACCCTCCCAGTTCTAGTTACAACCCTGCCTTGAACTCTGAGGTTGAGTCACAGTAGAGTCACAGTAGAGTCGGCAGGTGAGCAGGCTTGAGGGGGGGTAGAGTCAGTCGAACTCGTATCAACGTCAGTAGGTTCATTTGACTGAACAGGGTCTGGGTCAGACAGAGTCGCTTCAGGTGGACTGGCCATGTCTTCATGAGCGTTAGACTCGTCCTCAAGGTCTGGAATAGAAGCTTCTTCGGCTGCTGAAGCCTCAGCAGCTCGATCTGGGTCTGACAGAACCCATGAGGACGTGCCAAGGAAGACTCTTGCTCCAGATTGCTCAGGTTATCCGCATCTCCACAGACACTTGAGCCTTCAACTTCCAACAAGCTGACCAGAGACCGATTCTCCAGGGTGTCTTGGATAGGAAGGAAGCTCACATCAAGCAAAAGGTTCCTGTGCACAACCTTGCTCTGGCCAGAGGCATCGCTGATCTTGTAGATGTGAGTCTTGGGGTTCCGCTCCACTACCGTATACACTGCAGGTTCCCACTTGTTGGCTAACTTCTTTTTACCTTTATCTCTCTTGTTCGCGAGTAGCACTCAGGCTCCAACATGTAAGGAAACCCCTCTGACCTTTTTATTGTACTGATGAGCCTGCTGTTCCTGCTCTTTAGTGGCATGCTGCTGGGCGATGTTGGCTGCCTAAGACAGGTAAGATAGCAGGGTCCTTGAGTAGCTGCTGAAGTCTGTCACAGTGAGGTCGTGCAGAACAGACTGAAAGACAACATCAACTGGGAGCCTTGGAACGCGGCCAAACATCAAGTGGAAGGGTGCATAGCCGGTTGTTTCGTGAGCAGTCGTGTTGTATGCAAATGTCAGCGTCTGGATCTGCTGTGGCCATTCTCGCTTGGCTCTCAGAGGAAGACTCCGTTTCATGTTGCCCAGTGTGCGGTTAAAGCACTCTGTGCCCCCATTGCCCATTGGTTGATAAGCCATTGTATGAGACTTTGCCACCCCTGACAGCTGCAGCGACTCAGACACCAGCTCACTCTCAAAATTAGGGCCCTGGTCAGAGTGGATGCGCTCAGGGAACCCGTAGACACAAAAGACACAAAAGACACAGATGGAGCGTCCTCGCCTGTCCTTGATGTCCTGCCAAGTCATGAACTCCCTTCAAGGCCTCACCCCTCAAACTGGCTGGCAGTTGCAACTGGAATCTTCTCATCCTACTCACAGGGTCCTTCGTTTCTCAGTACAAGACACCATTCCGAATGACTAGCCTCTCCCAGTGTTTCAGTAATGCCAACGAACTGGGGCCCATATTGTGCCTTTCTCGTCTGGATGGGCGACGTCTGCGGACCACAAACGGGAGTACTGAAGATATTGTGGGATCCTGAAGCTGCTTATCTTCCAATTCGCGCAGAGTGAGTGAGGGCAGGGTACACTGGCCTGCAGGATGCAGCTGTTGGACATGTTGGCCAAGACAAAGAGCCCTGTTCTCCACACCACTCCTCCAGGAGCTGTGAGAGGCTAGAGCAGCTTTGACTTCAGCTGCACTGTAGGAGCCTGCAGTGTAATGTGGTGGCTCGTGCTGTTGAACCGCTTGAAGGTGTTGGACGCCCAGTCTGAATGTCTGTTGCACCTCCTCAGCCTCCACACCTTCAGCCTCCTGCACTAGGCTACCATATGGCTCTTGGATCAGATGCCTGCTAACTGAAGTGGTAAAGGGATCTCGACTGAGTGCATTTGCTACAACATTTTTTGGGCCTGGGATGTATTTCAGGTCGAAGTTGTATGAAGACAGTTTGGCTACCCACCTCTGTTCGTATGCATCGAGTTTGGGCTTGGTCATGATGTGGGTCAGCGGGTTGTTGTCTGTCCACACAGTAAAGTCATGCCCTTTCAGCCAGTGACTGAACTTCTCAGAGACGCTCCACTTCAGTGCCATAAACTCAAGACGATGAGCGGGATATCTTTGCTGTGACTTGTTGAGGGTCTTACTGGCAAAAGCAATGGGGCGAGCCTTGTCCTCCCCTACTGGCAATTGTGACAACACAGCCCCAAGCCCGTCCAGGGATGCATCAACGGACAGGATGAATGGTCTTGAGAAATCAGGATGGGCCAATACAGCACAGTTGAGCAGATCTGTCTTGAGCTTCCGGAAAGCCTTCTCGCATTCAGGAGTCCAATCCGCTGCAGTCAGTTTCCTGTACATACCCGCACCTCCACCACTCCGACCAGTCCGGCCTCTCCTCTTCTGGCCTGCCGTCAAAGCAAACAGGGGCTTGGCAATGGCTGAGCAGCCAGGAATGAAAGACTGGTATAAGAACACCATGCCAAGAAATGACTTCAGCCTCTTTACAGATGGGGTACGACCATCCTCCTCCATCAGAGCCTCCTTTGGCATCTTGCAGATGACATCAACTTTGTTGGGATCCACCGCAACCCCACTTTGGTCAATGACGTGACCAAGGAACCTCACTGACCTCATCAGAAGGTGGCATTTCTTGGGGCTCAGCTTGAGGTTGTTGTCTCTGAGCTTACCGAAGACCACTTGGAGCCTGTTTAGTACTTCCTCTTCAGTGGGCGCAAAAACAAGTAGGTCATCTAGGTAGCAGAGCAGGCTGGTGAAGTTAAGGCTGCCGAAGATGCTCAGCATCATACGCATGAACGATGCTGGGCTGTTACAAAGCCCTTGAGGCATCCTGTTGTACTCATACAAACCAACAGGTGTCGTGGAGGCTGTATACTTCTTGTGGTCTTCACACATTGGAACATTATAAAAGCCCGAGGTCAGATCCATTGTACTGAAAACAGCATTACCTCCCAGTGCTGCTAGACAGTCGGCCTGATGAGGCAGTGGGTGAGCATCTTTTAAAGTCTGTGCATTCAGCCACCTGAAGTCTGTGCAGATTCTGAGACCACCATCTTTCTTCCACACCATGACGAGAGGGGATGCATACTCACTGATGGACTTGCGGATGATCCCCCTCTCCTCCATGTCTGAGAGCACGCGTCGTAGCTGTTGGTAATGTGCAGGAGGGACTCTCCTATATGGCATGCGAAATGGGCGATCGTCTGTCAGGCGAATGCTGTGCACAAACTCTCTCGCCTCGCCACAATCAAGTGAGTATCTGGAGAAGACGTCTTCATACTCTTGAACCAGTTCGACAAGACGTTTCTTCGCCCAAAAGCTGGCTTGGCATGAGTCAATGTCCAAATCGCTCAAGCCGAGGTTGGACAGGCGTGCTTTAAGGTCACCATCCGTGACAGCTGAAACTATAACACTCTCTGGCTTCAAGCCCTCCATCTCACACAGACCTTGCTGAACGTTGAAGTCCTCCACAGCAAGACACGGGAACACATCAGCGATGATGGCATTACGTCTCAATGTGATTGGCTTCGGCGAAAGATTCGTCATCTTCAAGGGCACCCACCTGTCAGCCCACATCGCAGTGATGACACGACCCACAAGGACATCCCGTGGACCTGACCTGGAACCACATGGCTCCACAATGACTGTGCTGCCTGGAGACATCGGCACCTTGCTGGACAGCCTACCCCACACTAGGTGTTTGTGCTGCGGTTCCAGTGTGACAGCATGAGGCAGCTTCAAAGGGCCGATCTTGTCTGGGACATTCTCGCTCTTCCATCTTGTGGTGCAGGACAGCATATCAAGGAACTGGTCACAGTCTGACGGTACTTTCCTGCCTCCAGCTGATATGAGTCTCCAGTAGTTTTCATCGCTCTTCATGGTACGTGCGAGGTGCTTGAGGACGTTTGAACCGATGATGAGCTCATCACGCTGGCCCGGCACAAGCAGAACAGGAACAGCGCACTTCACTCCATACACAGACAGCGTCAAGTCATAAACACCTCTGGGACGTGTCTGCTTTCCTCCACAACCCACAAGCACAATTCTTTCGGCTGATTCAGGCTCTTTAATAAGGACTCCCGCCACCTTGAGTAAGGCTTCAGCCCCCTCACTCATCGTACAAGCCATGGATCCTGAGTCAATCATGCCCTTCAGCTCCACCTTGTCATTAACCACAACCTGAACGTAGAATAATTCACTGAAAGCTGGCCCCTCTCCAGACCCTTGAACCACGACCCGAAGACCTTCTGGTACGGCCGAACAGGCATTAACGTAAAGTAGCTCCAAGTCCTCAGTCTCCAATGAGGGTTTCGTGTAGATCCCCCACACTGCCACTCTTCAAGTGTGGGCTCTCTAGTTTCCCGCCGGCGGCCCTCGTCTGTCATCGGCCTGGCCCACCCGCTTCCGTCCATACTTGTCACAGTCCTTCTTCCAGTGACCAGGAGCAAAACACGCGAGACACAGGTTTTCTCTCCTGCAATGTGCGAGCGTGGAATGTCTGACATCGTCACAGACTCTACAACTCCTCCTCTGAAAGGGCATTGGAGCATATGATGGCTCTTGTGCAGGGGCTTGGACGTTCTGACGCACCACCAAGTGATCTAGAAGACTGATCAGTGCATTCATGCTATTCACACCAACAGCTGCGGCAGTGGCTGGAGTGGCGTGACTGGACTGGGGAGCCTGAAAGCATGCTGGTGACTGTGCATGTTGTGGAACAGACTGTGCATGGGATGGTTGAGGCAAATGAACAGCTGGGGAATTGGGCACAAACTGTTCTGCTAAAGGTGAAAGCTGTGATGTTGGCGTCTGAACTGATGCGTTATCAAACATAGTGGCTTGAGGCAGAACGAACCCCTGGGAAAAAGGCAGCTGAAACTGGGGCTCTGTTGGCGCTGGTTGAGACAGCTCTGGCTCTCGTGACATGGCTGACTGGGTGTGAGTGACTATGTGTCTCAGTGGAGCATGAGAACTGGCCAGCGTGCGCATCCTGAGTTCCCTCTGGTAGGCATCAATGCGTTCCTGGACCTAGCTCGTGGTCCAATCCTCAGCCGCCTTGAAGCTAAGTCTGTTAGAGAGTATGGGGTCTGGGCAAAACTTGATGAACATCATGCATACCTCCCGTCCCGGGTCTTCAACACTTAGTTTCTGTCTCTTTAGGCACTCGTCAGCGATATCAATGGCGTTATTCAACCTGATCCAGTAGTCCATCACCCCTTCGTCTCGCAGTGGCCTGGTGTTGTAAAAGTCAGCCATTGGCATGGATGAGTAGGTCAACTCACTAAAGTGTTGTTTCAGTATGTCATAGACAAAGTCGGGAGTCGGGTCA
The DNA here is from genome assembly GCF_949357685.1 of Gobio gobio. NCBI lineage: Eukaryota > Metazoa > Chordata > Actinopteri > Cypriniformes > Gobionidae > Gobio > Gobio gobio. The sequence continues at coordinate 19,886,505 of NC_137119.1, forward strand.
GTAGAGTTATGTCGTAGAGTAACCCGCACTACATCTCTAGCCTTTCCCCTTAGCTTAGCTAATATCTCCTGTAGCTACTGGTGTACTGGAACATTACTCTTACGAAAATATGCCCCTACCATTTCCACCCACTCCCGGACAGAACACTTATCACTGCTATCACCCCTATAAATAGGCGGCTCCTTAGCATCAGATTGCATTACTAGCTTAACACCGGACAAATTAAACTCCGTCGGTTGCTGTTCAGGCTGTGAACCCCCCTTTTTACAGATGTGTCGTGTGCTGTTACATCGCTATTACGTTGCAGCTGGTCTGCAATAGACTGGCCAATTTGGCTGGCTAACTCTGTAATAAGGGCTCTTACATCATCACTAGAGGCTGATGTGGTACGCTGCTCACTTGGGGAAAGACTGCGGGGAAACTGGACACGACTGGAACACGCCCTGGGCGTTCTCAACCCTCCCACATCAGGCGACTGAACCTCGTCCTTGAATAACCTCCCCCTCCCAAACCCCACAGTATCATACACATCTCGATCAAAAACCCCCGAACCCACTGGTGTATTTACTGAATCCATTCTGCAATACTTCGGTGAAACAATGCAGTCCCCACGGTGATCGAAGTGGCGTCGATACTCGAAGAATCCAAAAGGTCACGGCACCAATGTAACCCGCCTTGTCTTTCTGCATTGTGTTCTGGGTTGTTCTCAAGTAGACACTGAGGCACGGGCTGCCACAATGCAGTTTATTATCTGCGGTCATAAACAATATGGCAATGAGTGTTGCGTGACATCAGGTTAGTATCTCAGTCAAATCCAGCATTGCTCTGCCTGTATTCACATTAATCACTTTTAACCTCTTTTCATACAGAAAAACTACATACATTTGTAATCAAAACAAATACAAAGAAAATATCACAGATATTCCCAATAGAAAAACACATTTTAAATTCCCCTTAGTCATACATTAATTCCATTATATAAACTACACATATATGCATTGAGTCATCTCGAACAAATATGCACAAACACAAAAAAAACATACCTGCGGTCATAAACAATATGGCAATGAGTGTTGCGTGACATCAGGTTAGCATCTAAAAAAAATAGCATCACGTCAATACAATGTTAATGGCCTGCCGAACAGCTACCCAGATAGCACACGCACGTCGCGCAGACATCTGAGTGATGTCGTAATTTTCATCTGGAAGATGTTTATATTAGGGCGTTTGCTCATATGCTTTACGTCGCCGAGACGTCCCTGCCAGCTGTTAGAACGACGTCTAGGGTATGTATTTTAGACGTAAATAATTTAGAACGTCGGCAATCCGCTCTTTTAAAGATGTTCATCAGATGTTCTTACAGCTGCAAGACATCTAATGTATGTAGCCCAGACACCGTTTTAAGCTATGATTCCTCTCATTAACCAAATGAATTACCATAAAATGCAGCCACTCTTCACGCTGTACTAGAACAAATGCGACTTTACCACAGTAAACAAAACAATGTTTCCTAGCAATGACAAACCGCGCTAAAAAGCTAATGAGAAATGAAAACAAAACACTTATCTGCTGTCCTCCTCTGTTGCTTGACTGCTTCTTCTAACAAGAACTTGCAAACACAGTAAATTAAGTAATTTTACCTGGCTTTGGCCACGTATACTCTCCCTGCATGAGTAAAACTATATGTGCTGCTGAAACTGCATGGAGACGATGTGTCCTGACGAGTTGTGAGGAAAGAGTTGATTGGGTCAGATATGATAATCACCTTAGCTAGTGAACAAGTTGCTTCTTCTGGAATAAAACGCAATTTGGTGTAGTTGAAAAAACACACATTTATTAATAGGCAAAAACAACATTGTAATTTATTATTAAAAAAACGTATTAACATACATTCAAACAAAACAATACACTTTATATCTAGAACATACAACTTTACACATAAAATATAAATAACATAAACAATTACACCCTCCCGGGGGCCAAGCGTAGGAAGTCTTTTATGTATTTTTCTGCCTCTGCTTCCGTCGGAGACAACAGGACGGGATTCCTCATGGCTGAAGCTGCATGTAAAAAAAAAAAAAAAACTTATTTTTTTTCAACCAAATAACTCGAGGTGTGTCTCAATCAGCTCCCTGGTTCAGTAGTCAGGGCACTTATCAGGACATAAGTCAATTGGCTGACTGAGACGCACCCTAGGTCAAAGAACTCAAACGCGCATCGAGTTGGCGTCAAGTTCTTCCTGCGTGAGTCTGCGTAAGACCATGTGCTGCTGATACTGCGTGGAGAAGACGAGTCCTGGCAAGTTGTGAGGAAAATATTTGCTTAAGGTATGTATAAATCAAATATATTTTAATACTAATTGTGTGGCGTCTGTGATCGGTTATAAAATTACGTTATGTTGATTGGGTCAGATGTTAGTTAGCTATATTGCGAGCAAGTTGTTTCGTGCACGTTTCTGTAGTTGGGCAACTTCTTTAACTGATCGTTTAAACCTAATTTCTTAACAGACTATTATATGTGCTAGATAAATGCACATATAATAAATGCTCGTAAATGCACATTGCTGTTTGGTGTTACCACATGTTTTATTATAGTTGACTCAATATATGAACGTTAGCCAAAGATTTAATGGCGGGAAATTACTTGACTAAAGCTGTATTTTCCCGCCATTAAATCTAATCTATTCTGTACAACATTTGAACTTGCCTATTAAGAGTGAGCCGATGTTCGATTTCTTAATGCCTCGCTTGTCTCCTCTCCCGCACCAGTTCAGTTGGCGGGCTTTCTACTCATTCAAACTTTCTACTCATCAAAGAATTCTAAATAACGAACACTGTGTTTCCTCAAAAATATGAAGCAGCAAAAACAATTTTTACATTGATAATAAGAACGATTATCAATACTTGAGCACCAATAATTATTGCTAATAACCAAGTAGAAAAACAGCTTATTAGAATATTATGTGACACTAAAGACTGGATTAATGATGCTGAAAATTGAGCTTTGATCAGAATAAATTACATTTGTACAATATATTCAAATGGAAAAGTTGTTTGAAATTAATATATTTCACTTTTACTGTTTTCGCTGTATTTCTGATCAAATAAATGCAGCCTTGGTGAGCATACGAAACTTTAAAAATACAAAATCTTAATTTTAGACTTTTGACATGTAGTGTGTAAACATGCACATACACATACACATACATTTCAATAGTAGTTGAGAATTCCCATGATTCTTACCATTCTCTGCATAAACCCTCTGTCTAATAATCTTTGTTCCAGCCTGTCTAGATCTTCGACAGACACAAGTGGAAAGATGCCATCCTCGTCATCATTCTGGATTTGGGGTAAAAAGCGCCTGTTTCCCACTAGAGACTGGACCAGTGAAGTCAGGTGGTTTATCTTCATGTCCATCTTCTCTAGCGTTTCCAGAATCGCCCTTTCTACAGCTGCAATACAGAAGATCATTTAATTTGGTATGTAGCTTTGAGTAAATATTTTTGTTGTTGTTTTTATTGATGAAGGACTTACATGTACATTGATTTGTTACAAGACTTGAGACTGTATTCTCCAGACTCACGCCAGAAGTACCTGTAAGTAAAAATTTACTGTGAGGTTTTCATTGTTAGACATATTATCACGTGTGCCTCTGCCTTGGTGGAACATGTCTGGGTTACATTTCACCCTAAATAATGTGACACTTTCACTCTTTTCCTGGTTTGATTAAGAGACACACTGAAGCTCAAAATGGGGAACTTGGTAAGCAAAAACTTAAAGTAAGCTGCTGCTCATGATTTTCATATGTAAAAAAATATATAATTTGTAGGTAGTCTGCTGATAACATACTCTGCTCTCTTGCTTGGTGGTCACCCGAGGGTCTCAGGACTGAAAAGGTTTGCACTATTGATAGAACAGATAATGTAATTATATATATATATATATATATATTGTTACGTCCCTGGTCTAGGTCAGGGAAGCAGCATAAAGAAAATGTTCTGGAGAAATCAGTTTAAACAATAATTTCGTTTTATTGTTTCTCTTTCTTTTTTTTTCGTTAAGTTTCGTCACAACGGATAATTGAAGCAATTGTTCAGGGCCGGGCAAGGCCAACACAATAAACAAAACGGCCACTGACTAAACCCCAATTTGTTGCTAACTAAACCCTGTAAAAGAAAGAAAAAGAAAATACAGTGATCTTAACCTAACTTCCTGGCTAGCTCAACACAGGAGAAAAGATGTACACAAAATAAAAGGCACCCAACCCCTACCGCTTCAGTAATCCAGAAAAGTTATATATACAATATTTACAGAGGGATGGCAACACAACTGCCACGGGAAAGAAACAAAGAAAATAATAATAAACAAGTGAAAACAGTATGGACAAGGTAAAAGTCAAAATGAGAGGCTTTAGAGAAGTAAATCAGAATTAGTGACAACCAGACACGATTTAGCTGATCACAAGCCAACAACAACAGTTACTCTCTCGATACTAGCTACAACGCTGCCAGCAATAACACTCTCCCCTCTGCCACGTCCACATCCCGGGCGTTCTTTCAAAGGATCGTTCCATTCCAGTCCACCAATCACTGGGTACGTCTCCACTACGTCCAATCAAGGCGGAGCTACCTGAGAGAGCGAGAGAGAGAAAGAGAGAGAGAGACGCGCACACGCACGTCTCTACAGACAGGGAGGGGAAGGAAAAACAACAATACGTCCCCTGACGTAACAATATATATATATATATATATATATATATATATATATATATATATATATATATATATATATATATATATATATATATATATATATATATATATATATATATATATATATATATATATATATATATATATATATATATATATATATATATATATATATATATATATATATATATATATATATATATATATATATATATATATATATATAAAGTATTAGATTGTCTTTAAATATGGTGAATATGTTTGATTTCCTCATGTCAAATTAATGCTCTTTTACCTTGTGTGTTAGGTGGATCAACACCCCAGCCGGCTCCATGATGGTGTGCCTGAGAGGTGCCCACTGGAACTGAGAAAGGTGGAGTGGGTAAGATTTGCTTGTTACCAACACAAATTAACTCACTAAAATGTAAACCGAAAAGCATAAAACAAGTTTTTGTTCACTATCACATTATAACAGTATGGTTAATTTATTCATTATTGCACTGACATTCCCAACAATCTCCAGTCAGTGCATTAGTGTTCTTTTGAGGACATTAAGGATTAGGGCAATATGATAAAACCCGATTTTGTAACCGCAAAGGCTGCGATTAGAGTCTGGTCACGTCACATGAGTAAAGCAGTCTGCAGAATCAGCTTGGCACGTTATGCCTACAGGAAAGAACAGTTTGTTTAATCGATCTTATATTGTGTTGGTCATACTATACTGATACTATAGATTTTAACTGCAGGTGTGCAATGGCGCTGCGTGTGTTTTAGAAACTCACTCACTCTCACACTCTCTCACTCTCACACCCAACACTCGAACCATAAAATATAGACCCTTTTCACAGACTGTGATGACGCGTTTTAACTGTCATCAATATCATAAATTCTGCAACGTTTTTTGTATTTTCATTTTAAAAAAAAATGTACATTTATAACACTAATACTTTGTATTGTATTACTTTTGCATCCAATTACAATAAAAAAGTTACCGCTGCTGTGAGGGTGTTTAGTAATAGTGTCTATGGGAGTGATGGTAAAAATTAACATATTTCTCTCTTTTCACTGCCGTTATCAATCTCACTAAATTTTTTCCCTCTTTTTGAAAGTTGTGAAATCACTACTGTGGCGTTTTTCTTTTGCTATGTGAGCAAATGGGCACACACAAAGAAATATTTAATGTATTCTCTCATTCACAGCTATAATATTTAACACAACTATGACGACTTCCGCTCTGAGAAACCCGGAAATGTGAAAAGGGTCTATATTTCATAACGTTTGGAAAGGTTGAAGCGAATCACCATGACATTCGCAGGCTTCATTGCACAGGATATGCGCTATGAGAAACTTTGCTTGATGTTGCACTTACAGTGCGTTCTCGCTTGCTGATATTTTCCTTACAAATGCTCTACGAAGGCTTCATTTATGTTGTTTGGAGTGCTGTGTGCTTGTATATTAAAAGTAGGAAACTCACTGACAGAAGGCTTTCAGTTTCAAATGCTCGTGCCGCACTCTGTGAAGAGTGCTCGTGCATGCGTGTCTCAAAATGCTTTTATGACGCAAAATTAATGTAAACACAGTCAGTAATGTTTGAAGGGATTAAACGGACAGGACAAACCACATCTTATATTTCAAAAGAGATCTGTGCATTAGTGTGAATACAGATCTCCCGCGGTCTATGTTAAAGGGATAGTTCACCCAAAAATGAAAATTGTCATCATTTACTCACCCTCAAGTTGTTCCAAACCTGTATGAGTTTCTTTGTTCTGCTGAACAGAAAAAGATGATATTTAGAAGAATGTTTGTAACAAAGCAGAGCACCATTAACTACCATAGTATTTTTTTCTCTACTATGGTAGTCAATGGTTGCTCTGCTTTGTTACAAACATTCTTCTAAATATCATCTTTTCTGTTCAGCAGAACAAAGAAACTCATACAGGTTTGGAACAACTTGAGGGTGAGTAAATGATGACAGAATTTTCATTTTTGGGTGAACTATCCCTTTAAAGCCTCTTGATTGGCATTCAGTACATTGACACTTCCAAGATCCATGAAAGGCACTTAAAACGTCGTTACAAAGTCCATCTCACCACAGTGGCTCTACAATAACTTTACGATGCGACGACAATAGTTTTTGTGCGCAAAAAAAAATCAAAATAACACCTTTAACCAACTTGTTCTTGTCTTCCGTGTGTGCCTCCACGACGCATGCGTGAGAATATGATGCAGATCCGGTGTTCGGGAATCCATGAAATGCACACTTAAGCCCCATTTTGAGCACTACGCCGAGACCTAAAGCACGATCAATGTAGAATCCAACAGCTTAGACACGCGCGTCTTCCTCTGCTCGTAAACAAATCGCTTCTGGGTCATGTGTCCGAACGCCGGATCTGCGTCATATTCTCGCGCATGCGCCAATGGAGGCCTGTCTGAAGCCTTTCTCAGCCATCAGCTTTCAACTAAAATATCTTCATTTGTGTTCCGAAGATGAACGGAGGTCTTACGGGTGTCGAACGACATAAGGGTGAGTAATTAATGACAGAATTTTAATTTTTGGGTGAACTAACCCTTTAATTATTAATAATCAAGCAACAGTAAAGATGAGAATCACTCACAGTTCAGATACTCTTAAATACTGAAAGCAGTCTTTGTTCATTGCTTGTAATGTTTTTTGTTCCTCTTTATTATTTACTAGCTTTTATGTTTTGAAGCTATATTTGTTTATATATTTAAAATTCTTAACATGCAATTGTTTTAATGAAATTTGTGTAATTATTTAAAAAAGTACTTATAATTAAAAAAAGAGTAAGTTTTATTAATAAGATTAATTAGAAAAAAGTTCAAGAATTGTTTTGGAATGGGATCGTGAGGTGCCTAAAGATTCCCACCATTAAAATACAATGATTTATTGCTCATCTTTGAATAATACAGAAGATAAAAAGCTTAAAAAATAATTGCGTGTTAAATCGCAATCGCAATATTGGTTTAAAAAAAAAAATCGCAATTAGATAATTTTCCAAAATCATTCAGCCCTATTAAGGACTTAATGTGGTTTTCACACTGGCTAACAGACATCACAATGTTTCTTTGAAATGACGAGCCGACTAGTAGTTGTTGCTCAAAATAGAGAGGGATGCACCATTATGAACACTTATCTGTTGATGTTGTTGTTTTTCTCTTTTTGTTTATTTATTTATATTTTATTTACTTACTCTGTGATCTTCCTTGGTGTTCACAATCACCTAAGGGTCTCAGGACAGAAAAGGTGTGCTCTATGGATTGGAAAAGATCATGTAATATACAGTATTAGATTTTCTTGAAGTGCTGTGCATAATGTTTCTGGTTTCTTCCTCCCTATTATATTGTAATTAATGCTCTTTTACCTTGTGTGTTAGGTGAATCAGTATCCCAGCTGGCTCTGTGATAGTCTGTTTGAGAGACGCCCACTGGAGCTGAGAAGGGTGGAGTGGGTAAGATTTGCTTGTTACTTACACAAATGAACGCATACAAAAATATGTAGCTAATTGAAATTTCAGAAAATAATAAAACCAAAGAAGGAAAATGGTACTTATAACAGTAATAACAATGTGATTAATACATATGTTAGATGCTTATTCACATACATTTCACGAATTACTAGTAGAGATTCACCAAAGATGGAAACTCGAGTATGGATTTAAAATTTTTTTTTTTTTAAGCTTTCATAATTGCACATAAACCAAATCGCGATTGTGGTTTGATTTCAATTAATCATGCAGCCCTACTGTGAATGTGTTTCTGATTTCCTCATCCCTGAATATGCTCTTTTACCTTGTGTGTTAGGTGAATCAACACTCCAACCGTCTCCATGATGGTGTGCCTGAGAGGTGCCCACTGGAGCTGAGAAAGGTGGAGTGGGTAAGTTGCACTTGTAATTTGTGTAATTGTAAGGTTTACTGTTCCTCAATTGACAGGGCATTTCTTCCTAACTTGCATACTTCAAAAAGATAATAACATAATTGGAAAAGTAATGCATATGAATCAAGCGGTTTAATCCTAGTCTTTTGAAGAGAAACAAGCTTGTAAACATTATTCAGTGCTACTAGTGTACATCAAATATGGTAACCAGAATCTCAAATGTGCTTGTTCTCATACGTCAACCAAGTAAGGTTGACTTTACATGTTTGTTTTTTTTGTCCCTTATATATGTGCTCTGATCAATGTGTAATATTGGGGATAGACTAAAATATACTTGACCTTTTCTCTATGTATTTATAGCCTGCCCTCCAATATTACTGCTACTTCCAGTATGGGCGATGGACCTTTTTACCTCCAATCAAATAGTCTTTATTCAATTTGTATACCGAGTTAATAAAAGAGGACACATTGTGAGTTCCCCTTCTCATGGTTATACCCGTAACCGGAGACCATTTCTTTGTACTACACCAAGCCTTACTAAAGTCTGAGAGTGCCGTTAAAGGCCTGCACACACCGGGACGAGTATCGCGCGCGCTTATCGCCAGTGTTTTTTCGATTCAATGAACACTTGTGTCTCAAAAATCGAACAGGATTTTTTTACAAAAGTGACAGCCCTAGTGTGCACACTCACATTGGCGCCCTTTGTTTAGTCACGAGGCATTAAATCGTCCCGGTGTGAACAGGCCTTTAGAGTCCCATTGATCAGTGAGTCGATTTCATGATTTGGATCACGTGTCACACCGCCAAACTTTATAATATTAATATTGTATTGTAATATTGAAATGTGTTTGATTTCCTCATGCCTAATTAAAGGGTACCCGCGGGATCTTAAAAAGTCTTACATTCGCTGAAGTATTGAGTTCTAGGTCTTAAATAATTTTAAACAGGTCTTAATGTATTTTTTCGCTAGTGAGAGACCAACATGCATCTTATATAGCAGCCAATCAGCTTTCGTGTATGTTGTAGTTCGTTTTTTCGCTAGCGAGAGACCAACATGCATCTTATATTGCAGCCAATCAGCTTTCGTGTGTGTTGTTAGTTCGTTTTTTCGCTAGTGAGAGACCAACATGCATCTTATATAGCAGCCAATCAGCTTTCGTGTATGTTGTAGTTCGTTTTTTCGCTAGCGAGAGACCAACATGCATCTTATATTGCAGCCAATCAGCTTTCGTGTATGTTTTAGTTCGTTTTTTCGCTAGCGAGAGACCAACATGCATCTTATATTGCAGCCAATCAGCTTTCGTGTATGTTGTAGTTCGTTTTTTCGCTAGCGAGAGACCAACATGCATCTTATATTGCAGCCAATCAGCTTTCGTGTATGTTGTAGTTCGTTTTTCCGCTAGCGAGAGACCAACATGCATCTTATATAGCAGCCAATCAGCTTTCGTGTATGTTGTAGTTCGTTTTTTCGCTAGCGAGAGACCAACATGCATCTTATATTGCAGCCAATCAGCTTTCGTGTATGTTGTAGTTCGTTTTTTCGCTAGCGAGAGACCAACATGCATCTTATATAGCAGCCAATCAGCTTTCGTGTATGTTGTAGTTCGTTTTTTCGCTAGCGAGAGACCAACATGCATCTTATATAGCAGCCAATCAGCTTTCGTGTATGTTGTAGTTCGTTTTTTCGCTAGCGAGAGACCAACATGCATCTTATATTGCAGCCAATCAGCTTTCGTGTTATTGGCGCGGGTCTCTTTCGGATTGTACCACAGACACATCAAACGGATTTTATTCTTCAGCTGACAGTTCTCCAGTTCTTCCAGCTCCGCGATCGTGAAAGCGAAGGCGAATCTTTCTTAACTGCCATCTCGCATAATGACCAAATAAAAGTATGATATGCCCAATAGCACTAAAAAAAGAGTTTAAAAAGCGATGTAAACCCCGAATTCATTCGCTACTGACACACAGACAGATGTCAGACTGGCAGCGGATTCTGTGCACGGGTTTGCCGCCTGTCAGCGCTCACACGAGTGTACCGGATCTAGGCGCATTACTGTAGGTCTTAAAGTGAAAGCAACCCAATATAGGCTAGCCTATACCCCGAGCCGGTGTCATTAATATTAATCAAACAACAACAACAGGGAAAAACAAACAGTAGCCTACCTAAACTTAAAGCATTGTTTGTATCTGTATATTTAAGTTAAAACTCAAACAAGATTATAAGATAAGATCCTCATATGAGAATGATTAGTGAAGGGTCATGTGACACTAAAGAGTAATGATAAATTCAGCTTTGATCACAGGAATAAATTACACTTTACTATATATTCACATAGAGAATAGTTCACAACAGAACTGTCACAATATTACAGCTTTTTTGTATTTTTAATAACATAAATGCAGCATTGGTGAGCAGAAGAGACTTCTGTAAAAACATTACAAAATCTTACCGTTCTCAAACTTTTGACCGGTAGTGTGTTTGTATATTAATCCTGGTGGGATTGAGCTGTGAGGAAGTGCAAGTTTACTAATACTTTGTTCAATTTGAATAAATTAATTTGCTTTGCAAGTAATTTTGTGATTCTGAATTTCCTTTTGTACGTTTTTTTTAAAATTGCGTGATATAGGTTTTAAATTTAATTCATAATGGTCTTGAAAAGGTCTTTAATTACAGGGTATCTGCAGGTTTCACCAAGTCAAATTAATGCTCTTTTACCTTGTGTGTTAGGTGGATCAACACCCCAGCCGGCTCCATGACGGTGTGCCTCAGAGACGCCCACTGGAACTGAGAAAGGTGGAGTGGGTAAGATTTGCTTGTTACCAACACAAGTTAACATGCACTAAAATGTAAACTGAAAAGTATAAAACGATTTTTGTTCTTATAACAGTATGGTTAATTTATGCATTATTGCACTGACATTACCAACAATCTCCAGTCAGTGCATCAGTGTTCTTTTGAGGACATTAAGGACTTAATGTGGTTTTCACACTGGCTGACAGACATCACAATGTTTCTTTGAAATAACGGGGCGACTTGTAGTTGTTGCTCAAAATAGTGATGCACCATTATGAACATTAGGCTGATACAGATAACCAATAATTCTTTATATCTAAAAGCTTATAATTGATACAGGTATATTGGCCGATTAACCAAAATTTGATATAATTTGAGAGCCTAATTACAAAACAAAAGGCTCATCATTAAAAGTTGTGTCCCAAACACAACATGAATCAAACATGTATAGTACAGAAGCCTAGTTTGAAATGATATAAGATTCTGATCACGCACCGATGAACTTAAACTAAGTTACGTAGTGAGAGTTTAACTCCTGATGTGGACATGCTCTTCTCGTGACAACGCGCTGAAACATTTAAAATTTATTTTAATTAGCACAGCTTTTTAATGAGGCAGCAACATATTATAGATGGGGCTGAACAAGAAAGACTATTAATAATCTTTTCATTGCGCAAAAGTATTATAATATGAAAGGCTCCAATACAGAGCGGCACAAAGTGCGTACATCCCGTGCGCAGGATGAAGAGCTTGAAGCAACACAGTCACAACGCAGCGCTCTGTCCGCATTGAAGTTCAAAACAGAAAGGGAAGATATATCGGTGTGTAGTGTATCTATCCATGCAATATTTTAGTGAGCCTTTTCTTTTTACAGTTAAAAATTTCAGTTAACATGTGTGTGAAGAACAATACAATCAAGAAAGTAAACACGATTTAGAAACCACAATAGCATAATAACATCAACATTGAATCATCTTGGTGAGGGTTTCATCGTGTTGACTGTCGTAGCCGAAAGCGACACGCGGTTTGAATGGAGAATGGCTGAGGGAAGCTTTCACGTGAACTTAAATTTAATGACCTAAATATTAATCTGTACCTCACATTAAACTATGGAATGGCTATATAGTGCAAAAGGAAGAGTTGATGATGCTTTATAATGTTGTTATGCACAGTATCGGATTTGGATTGGATTATATTAAGACATACAAGTCTTAACACCAGGGGATCCCTTTAAAGACATCTTCATTTGTTTTGAAGTTTATGGGTTTGGAATGACATGAGTGAGTAATTCACAGAAGTTTCTTTTAAGTAAACTAAAATTGAATTTAATTGCATCAAATGTTGGTCTTCTTTTGAGCATACCCACCAGCCAGATACAACTTTAATTTACCTTGAAAGCTGGGGAGACTCTCACACCAGGTCTGCTGTTGGTCTTCCAAATCCCTTTGTTGCTGATTGACAAATGCTGTTGACAGTTGGGGGTTGGGGTGTCATTAGCTACAGTTGTGCAGCTGTATGTTTTCAATATTTACATAGTTTAGCGGTTCTTAATCCTGTTCCTGCACAAGAAATCTTTTTAAGTTTACTTTACTTTACTTACTAATTTACACAACGCAACTACAACTACAGAAATGCTGGTATAGTCACATTTTTATAATTTCATATTATATATAAATAATTATATATTCGACTTGGTACCGAAGTACCGGTACTTGTGACATCCCTAATGTGTATTATTCATAGCATTTTTTCTATTTACCTTTTTTTTTTGGCGCGTTTTGGAATTGCTGGAGGTTTCGGTGCTGGTGGAACACTTTGTTTGTCTGCAGTTTTTCTTTTTTTAAGGGGTGATGGTTCTGGTGCCTCATCATCTGTTGAATGATCAATGAGACGGCATTTGTATCACTCTGTCTAACAGAGGATCCTAGCTTTCCATCCCTGCTAAGCCAGTGTGTTTTACAAGTGATTTTTCATTTTTGCCTAAAGTGAATTGGAAGCAACATCCAAGGCCAGAAGGACCGAGTGGCGCGTGTAGTTTGAATTCTCCACAGTTATCAAGGGCTGAATCCGAAATCGCCCCCATACCTCAAATAGGGCATTATTTGGAGGGGACAGCGCTTTGTAGTGGTGTCCGAAACCCTAGTGGACGTTACTGAGTGCACTCATTCTATCCCATTGCACCGCAATAACGAGTGTACAGCCGATGTACACACATGGCCTGTCCGACTTCATGCACGTTTTCATTGAAATTCATTCACTCCTTCAAATAAAGTGATAACGTAGGGAATAGAGAGTATAGGATTCAGCCATAGGCTGTGCTGTAATGCAATCTCAACTGTGCTCTGACTGCTCCTTACTACAGTGCATCAATGAAATGGGTCCCCTCTCAAACAATAACACGCTGCGCCGCGTTCCGAACGTTGTTTAAGCGACATATACCGGTATTGCGGTATCATCAAAATACATATCATAAAAAAAATGAATACCGGTATTCGGTATGAACCGGTATACCGTCCAGCACTAATGTACACCCACTGGTTTGTCACAGTTGGTGCATCCAGGCAATTCACATTTTAGCACTATTTTAAACACTACACCAAGACCTAAAGCATAATGAATGTAGAATCCAATAGATTGCATAAAGTGTGCGTTGTATGTCTAAAACAGAAAATCATTTTTTTTATGCACAAAAAATATTCTCGGCGCTTCATAAAATTGTGGTTGAACCACTGTAGTCAAATGGACTATTTTAACAACTTCTTTACCACCTCAAGGCCCATATAGGGTTGAAGTTGTGTTGCCGTCTAATGGAGGGGTCAGAGAGCTCTCAGAAATATCTTTAATTTGTGTCTTATGGGTTTGGAGCGACATGAGGGTGAATAATTTAAACCTTTTTCATTTCTGGTTTAACTTGCACTTTTAAAACCTGTAACAGCTGCTATTCGATAACTTTAACATTTCAGTTGAACAATTTTAAATATAGTTCAAACATGAAGGTAAATTATGGTATTTTCATGTTAATTTTCTTTAGTTTTTTGTGAGGACTTACTTGGGAATCCTTTTTCCAGCCATTTCAGATTCTGAATTTATGTCAGATGTGTAGCTGGCCTTCTTCCAGTTGTTGGCTACATTGTGAAAAGATGCTGAAAAATTAAATACTGGTAAGTTTTCAGTTTTGTTGATTTAAGCTATATGCCAGATCATGTTTTACAGTATGGATAAATTATATAAATAAAAATAATAAATAAAAAAATAAATACAGATATGCTGGGTGAGATCATGTGTAATTTACTCTTACCTGACTCATGCAGGATTCTTGTTTTATGTCGGGTCCAGCCTTTCTCTGGCTGTGGTGCCTCCATGGTTCTCACACTCTTCAACAGCCTGTCAAGGTCTTTATATGGTGGCCACCAGGAGTAGCCATCTGCGTACCAGGATTTGGCAACTGGTCCAGTTGTTCCTTCTCCCTCAAACTCCACTATTAGGTACATTGTTTTTTTTTTTTTTTTTATATAAAGCTGTAAATCTGAAACCCATATTGTTTATTAACTCGGATTCAATGTTTAACTATGTACTTCAAATGCATATGGAACTATGTAACAAAACGTGCTGATAAAGAATTAATCTGTATGTAAAAGAGGAATTGAAACAAAATGACGCTGATATGGGACAAGAAAATTTTTGTTTTCTATTTCCTCCAACTTGCAGAAATTGACGGTTATTGAGAGGTCATCCACTAAATAAATGCCGAGTGTAGAGGATGGTAAGGGATAGTCAAAAAAGGATTCCTGGTGGTTGAAGGTACTGTAAGCTACATAAATTTCATCCCTGAATGAAATTATATTTTGCAGTTTAGCAACTTTGCCGCCGATGGAAACGTGACTGTTTGCCTGGTCCAGTTTAAGAGTGTAAGGGCTTGTCCTTAACTCTTTATATTGTGTTGCCTCATGGAAGGATGCAGGTAGAGGACCAGTCGTGTGCTGTTTTTTGAGCAGATGTGGCCTGGTTTTGGCTCTGGTTTTTTTGCAGCTTCTTTGCATCTCTGAGAATCTTTTTATTATTTGACTCAAAGGGCATGTTGGTTTCCTCAGAAGTCTTTTGAGCTTGTTCAGATGATTCTCGTACTTGAAAGCACTGAAGTTGTCTAGGACGCCATGTTTTTTTACATCATCTGCAAGATGTACAAGGGAGTGTGCATTGTAGGATAGGAATTGTGGACCATACAGTTGACCAAAGTGAGTGACAAAGAGAACCAGTATGTCATTGGCATAATCACAGTAATCTTCAATCAAACTGTTGTTGCACAAGATGGAGATTCCCACAAAAAGCAGCAAGAAGTTTTTGTACACCTCTGTGCTGAGGAGATCTTTCATCATGACAGGTCCAGTATACAGTAAAAACTGCCTGAACTCTGTTGCCTTCCACCAGTCAAGTTCCCTCAGTGCCCTTGGTTTCCGTGCAAACTCCATGGGCACATTTCTCTGAGCATTCACTAGCCTTTCTGTCAGTGTGCTTATTTTAAATCCCGACAGCCTATAAGTGAGAGGACCCATCTTCAGCCACAAGTGGAGAAGTCTTCTCATGATTCCGAGACACACAAGGTGCATATAATCGAGGGGGAAACCAGAGACCATATCCAGGGAAGTTTCTTCAAGGGGTGACATGCCATGATGGTGATCAGAATCGGTCTTGTTTCTGAAGCTCTCATTGGTTCTTAGAGGCATGTCGTTTCTTGGAAAGGTCATCCTGTTTTCCAGGTACACTCCATCCTCTGTGCATTTTTTGCATCCATGATAGCCTGTGTGACCTTTAACCTTTTTCAGGAATGCACGAGCAGGTGCGTCACAGACCATCGAAGCGAGCTGTAAAGTTAACCGCACTCCTTCAAATTCAAATCCGTTAGCCAATTCATTTACTTCAGCGATGAAGTCTTCAAGGTATTCACTTAGTGAGGTAGGTTTACATGTGCCGCAAAATAAACCTATCGTCACTGGTTCCTCTTGTCTCATGTTTTGCAGTGTTCCTAGAATGGGCCAGAACTGTGTTGCTGAACTCTTGAAGAGAGGCAAACCGTCGATGTTGACCTGAAGCTCCAAGGTGTGAATGTTGCTCAGAATGTCGACGTTCTGATGTAGCACCTCTGTGATTGAATTCAGCACTCCGAAATGATAATACTGGCCACCAGCCTTCTCTTGTATTTCAGGGTTCAAACGCACAGTTCCTAGCAATGTCCTTGAGTCTTTTGGCAGATTTAAACTATGTTGACGTAGTATGCTAAGTAAAGAATTCAATGCCACATGAGTGATTTTGTGTTCAGTAGCCCAGGTTGCCAAATCGTCTTCTAGGGAAGTTGTTGGATCGCTTTCAGATCCTGACTCTGTGTCTGATTCACTCTCATCAAGATCACTTGCCATATTGACAGCTTCAGTCTCATCAATATGAGAGAGACAGTCCATAAATGTGTCTTCATCATTTTGAAAACTCGAGTCACTATGCATGCAACTTGACTCATTCCCCCAAGTTGTTGCTTGTATTGTCTGCAGTTGTTGATCCACCTTCTCCTTTGCTTTTCTTCTCAGTGTCCAGTAGGATGGTTCATTGCAAGCCATAGTATTAAGACCTTAACACAAACAAACCCTTTTTTTGTTGTTGTTGTTGCTGCTTACTGGCCTAGCAAGATAATTAACACAATTGATGTACATACCTTCAGTTTACTGTGGATGGATGGTTGTAGAAAACTTTCTGTAGTCTAATTAAAGAAATAACGGAGTTAAATGCTGAAATTTAATAACTACATTTTTAAAATGAAATTGACTTGTGTACTTTTTGTTGAGATAACTCAAAAGTCTTACTGCATCAAGTTGCCTTACATTTTTACGTTTTCTCAACTATTTTTTTTTTACAGTGCAAGGTTTGGGTTAATCAACCGAGAGTTCAAGGTATATGTGACGGTAAGTTAACCTTGCTTTCTGGAATACCCTGGTTAAACCAGGTCTCTAACCGCCACTGAATACAAAATAAAAAAGGTAACTGCGACTCTCACAATTCAGACTTTTTTAATTAAAATTATGAATTTACATCTTGCAATTCTGACTTGTATATCAGAATTGCATGATATAAACTCGCAACTGCTTATAAGTTATAAAGTCAGAATCAAAACTCAAATTTATATCTCAAAATTCTGGTTTTATTTATAGCTATTGTGAGTTTATTTCCTGCAACTGAGAAAATAAGTCAGAATTGTGAGTCACAAGTATCTTTTGCATGTTTTGTTTATTCTGTAGCATGAGCAAGCTTCCACACTAACCACTATACCACAACGCACTATTATTTTAGAACAGTAAGTATCAACTCTACTAGTACTTAAGCTTCTCTGTTCTTTGTTGCTGGGTTGATAAACAGGTTTGCATGAGGAAGCGCAACAGACTGTTGTTTAATGTAGGCCAAAAAAAAAAACCTGTTACATGATGTTCTAGTGCTGAAGTGCAGAAAAGATTAAAGTAAATGTAAAAGGTCAATTGATCGTGTATATGCATGTTTTACAGACTTGGGCATTTGGTTCATTTTAATTTGGTAATATTAAATGCTGCATCTGGAAGTACACATGGGAACTCCTGGAAACAGTTATAACTTCTGCATCATTACTCTGTCTGAAAACTAGTAGTCTGGTTCACAGAAATCCACTGCTCTGTGAGGAAATTGTGCTGGACTTCTGTTTTACTCTGAATGAACGACGGACTGTACTTCTGTAGGTGAGGCTTTCCTATCAATTTGTTGTCTCTTTCACATTTCAGACTTCCAATGTAGAAATATTCACATGAAAATATAACTTTTTAGAGCCTATGTCTATCAAAAAAGTGTGACATCCATGTAAAGTGACTTTGAGAACTGTTTGTGTTTGTACCTACAGCACTTGAGATGTCTGTCTTTCCTTTCATGGTTTGTCTGTTCTTCCTCTATCAACTTCTACTGGCATCTTCAAGTGAGTCAGCTCCTTGTGCTGTATAACAAATGAAAATAGTATTAAAAAAGATTTCATACTACACTTTTGTTAAACAAATGAATGTAAAGTCTGTATGTTTTACTTACTGTTTTCAGATGGTGCATATTATGCACAATTGCCTGAAAGAATAATGGCACTGAGCGGCTCTTGTGTGCAGATACCTTGTACATTTGATGCGCCAGAGGATAAACTGAAGAATCCAGAAAGTACATTTGGCTTCTGGATAAAGACGGGGTATAATTTTAATAATCCCACGAATTTGGTGGTTTTTAATGGAAGTGCAAACATCATCAAAGGATTTAGTCTTATAGAGATACTTGGAAATCTTAGTCAACGTGAATGTACCACTGTTTTCTATGATGTGATGAAGAATCATTCAGACAATTACTACTTTAGGATGGAAATATATCCAGTGTTTTGGATCTACACATATAAGGACAACCCCGTCAACATTTCTGTCTCAGGTATGTGGGTCTCCACTGTAAACTATATTGTTCTGTTATGCTATCAAAATTTTTCTGTGATTTTATGATAATCATGGAGTCATTTCATAAGTTCCCCTATTATTGGTAATCTTTGTCACATCTTTCAATTAAATATATTCTCATACCTTTAAAGGGTTAGTTCACCCAAAAATGAAAATTCTGTCATTAATTACTTACCCTCATGTCGTTCGACACCCGTAAGACCTCCGTTCATCTTCGTAACAGAAATGAAAATATTTTAGTTGAAATCTGATGGCTCTGAAAGGCCTCCATTGGCACAATGGCACGGTTCACTCTCAAGACCCTTAAAAGGTACTAAAGACGTCGTTACAAAGTCCATCTCACTACAGTGGTTCTAAAATAACTTTATGAATTGGCGATAATAGTTTTTGTGCGCAAAAAAACCCTAAATAACGACTTACATATTGATGACGATTTCAAAACAAGGCATAATGAAGCTTCGAAGCGTTACGAATTAGCGAGTCGATTCAGCGGTTTGAATCGCCAAATTTCAGCAGTTTGGCGGTTTGACACGCGATCCGAATCATGAATCGGCTCGCTGATTCATAACGCTTCGAAGCTTCATGATGCCTTGTTTTGAAATCGTCATCACTATGTAAGTCGTTATTTAGGGTTTTTTTGCGCACAAAAACTATTATCGCCGATTCATAGTTATTTTAGAACCACTGTAGTGAGATGGACTTTGTAACGACGTCTTTAGTACCTTTTAAGGGTCTTGAGAGTGTAAAGTGCCATTGTGCCAATGGAGGCCTTTCAGAGCCATCAGATTTCAACTAAAATATCTTCATTTCTGTTCCGAAGATGAACGGAGGTCTTACGGGTGTCGAACGACATGAGGGTAAGTAATTAAAGGTGAACTATGTAGGATTTTTGCAGTAAAACATCCAGAAACCACTAGGCCAGTGTTATATATTTTGTTCAGTTGAGTACTTAGAATATCCCAAATGTTTTCAACTATTCGTAAATCGTGAGAAAATTGCTATTTTAACCAAGGAACCGGGACGTGTGAGCTATGCGTGTGGGGGAGTCGCCTGTCGATTGCGTCATATCTGCGTCACCCTCGGTCTCCGGTTTTATTCAGTGAAACACTTTACTTTCACTGCAGTGTGAACAAGTGTCATAGCAGCCGCCGAGCGAACGTCATAACTTCCTTTTCAACACACTCAGATATATCTAATACGATAAACAGAGCTGCGTTACCTCACACTCAGCACTGGAGAAGAGGAAGTGCCGCCGGCAACCGTGTCATAATAAAAGTCCCGCCAGCGACTATGCCATAATAACAGTCCCGCTCTTCAATCGCTCCTGCGGCCTTGCTCAGCTCCACAACACTCGCTCCTGCTCTGCTTCAGACTACAGTAATGTTAATAATCGCATCCATGAATATGATTTCTGCCCGAGTCCTATCCTGACTGTTTCCCACCGGCTGTGAGGTGAAGACCACATGTCCCGAGATTCTGCGCTCAAACGTGGCGTCATCAAACTACGCCTTTGTTTTGAACAGGCGACCTCTAGTGGACGGAAAAGTTACATAGTGTAGCTTTAATGACAGAATTTTCATTTTTGGGTGAACTAACCCTTTAAAGTTGTTTCAGAAGATGATTCTTTCAATAGTATTTTTCTGTACTTTTTTTTTTTTTTTTTTTTTTTTTCATTTTCCCTTCAGGCTTTTAAATTTGACAGATTAGATTATGTAAAATGTATAATTAATATATGGCTGTATTATACACAGGTATCTTAAATGAAAGTATGGTAATTTATATTTATTTACATATATATATTATGGCATCAAACCATAATAAACTTATAATATATGCCCAACTTTAGTTTCGTCTGTTTGCTGACGTTGCTAAACATCCTGATAGCTATCAATAATAGATTAGGGCTAAATATAAAAAAATGTACATACAGGTGAAGTGATTAACACTGATTATCTCTTCATCGCGGCACCTGTTAGTGGGTGGGATACATTAGGTAGCAAGTGAACATTTCGTCATCAAAGTTGATGAGTTAGAAGCAGGAAAAATCAGCAAGTGTAAGGATTTGAGTGAGTTTGACAAGGGCCAAATTTTGATGGCTAGTCGACTGGGTCAGAGCATCTCCAACTGCAGCTCTTGTGGGGTGTTCCCCGTCTGCAGTGGTCAGTATCTATCAAAAGTGGTCCCAGAAACGAACAGTGGTGAACCGGGTCAGGGGCGGCCAAGGCTCATTGATGCATGTGGGGAGCGAAGGCTGGCCCGTGTGGTCCAATCAAACAGACGACCTACTGTAGCTCAAATTGCTCAAGAAGTTAATGCTGGTTCTGATAGAAAGGTGTGTAAGATCCACTCTTCTTCACAAAGATATCGTATGGCTTCAGAAGACTTGTAATGCAACATTTGTAATTTTTTCCAAGATTACTACTGGAGCTGCCAGTGTGCTACGTTTCAAAAGAGTATTAAACAGCAAGCACAAACTATGCAAAAGTGTCCACCCTTCCAGCACACTATGTGTCTGTCCAAATTCACTTGCTTGTTTTCATTCACTCCTTCAAGTGAACTATATTAGTGGAGTAATATAGGGAATAGTGAATAAGGGGTATAGGAGGCAATTTCAAACACAGCAATTGTTTTCACCCAAAAATATAAAATTTCATCATTTACTCACCCCTATGTTCCAAACCTGTAAGCCTTTAGTTCATCTTAAACACAGATGAAAATATTTTAATGAAATTACAGGTTTCTGTCCCTCCATTGACAGCTATGCAACTACCAGTTTGACGCTTCAGAAAGTTCATAAAGAGATCGTAAAAATAATCCATATGAAATGAGCGTATGGATTTTTGAATTGAACGTACGCATATACATTTTCTGAAGAGACATGATAACTTTATATGATGAACAGATTTTATTTAGGCTTTTATTCACATATAAACATTAATCAACTCACACATCAGATATGTTAAATGAAAGCTCAAGCGTGTTTGCTTGACGTGAGAGAACCAATGAGGTTCATTCTTTTGTTAAACAGCACATTTGAGCTTTTACAAGAACAAATGAGGTTTGTTCTTACTCATCAAGTACAGTTGAGCTTCTGTTTATGTTTGCTGATAAATGTTTATGTGAATCAACCCATTGACTCCCAAGGTGTCAAAAACTGAAGCATGGTCAACTGCCTTCCGTGTCACAATTAAGGCGTTAAAGAGACCCATAGGCTTCAATGAATCAACGAAATAGGGAACTTCATTGCTTTCGATGAGAAACCTTTGGAGACGCATTGGACATGGGAATGTTATTGTCATGATGAAATTATATTTTGGGTTATAATTTTGCCATTATGAAATGTTGGGTTGTGATTCTCAATTTTATCAGCCAACATGATTTAATTTACATATTTTTTTTTTTATGCTGTCTCACGACCAATTGTGTCAATATGTCAGCTTTGATTGTGAAATAGCATTGGCTTGTCGTGTGTCTCTTGACCAATTGCGTCATGCTAAAGAGTCGGGTGTATCTTTTGAATGACATACGACTGCGTGCGTTCACGAAGTGGGATTATTTTCAGCGATTAAACCATTAAGATCCACTCTGTTCTTCACATAAAGATATTGTATGACTTCAGAAGACTTGGAATGCAACATTTGTAATACTTTTATACTGTTTTTGGTCAGTTTTTGCAATAAATACTTTTGTTTGCATGTTACGTGTTGTTGTGAAGTGGGTATGTTTAGAGTTGGAAAGAAATTAAATGTGTCACATTATATGACGCACAAGGCAAACAAATGAAATCAGTGGAGTTCCCTTTTTGTTGATACCGTGACGCCTAGGGTTATCTTTAGCGGCTTAGTTGTGATGCTGAAGGCGCTTGTCTATGCTTCAGTTTTTAACGCCTTGGGAGTGAGAATTTGTTGGAATAAAAACCCAAATTAAATCTGCTCATCATGTAAAGAGATCAAGTATCATCAGAAAATTTTGACTTAACTGCTCGATGCATATGGATTAGCCTTGCAATAGATGCGTGGACTGTCAGTGGAGGGACAGAAATCTCTCAGATTTCATTTAAAATATCTTCCTTTGTGTTTCGAAGATGAACAAAAGTCTTTTGGGTTTGGAATGACATGAGGGTGAGTAATGGATTGATTAATTTTTTTGTTTGTTTTTTTGTTTGTTGGTGAACTAACCCTTTAATGGCATTTGGTAACACTTTATAATAACTACATGCTATGAAGCATTAGTTAAGCATTAGTAAATAGTTAATTCATAATTTATAAAGCATTAATAGACATTAATTAGCAGTTTATAAATACAGCTATATATTCTTTATTCTTGATTTATAAGCATATCTATAATGTGTTTAATAATTGTATTTTCATACTTTATAATTAATCAATTCATAATTTCTAAATTAAGTATTACATTATTTACAAACCAGTTATTTAGGAGTTGTCAGTGGTTCATATGATAATTTAGAAAGTGTAAGTAAAGGATAAATAAACTATTTAAATGTACATTTATACATCTTATTATTTAGACATATTTACTCAGTGTGTTAATAAATGCTTTATTAACATGTATTCATAATGTAATTCATGATTAATTCAGGTAGTTATGAAATATTTAGTAGTTGTCAGTTAACTATATCTGTGAGCTTATCTAAAGTGGGGACTATTTATGCCTCGTAAAGCTTTTACAAAGGAGATTTAAAGGCTCAGTTCTCTTCTGAACAGAAAAAGCAAACAAACACAAAACAGAAGAATATAGCACATAGAAATATGTATGAACCTCTTCAATGTCATAGAAAATAATATTCCTGTAGACCGCCAGAAAACATAACTGCAGTCAAACGAAACCAAGCCTCTGCAATCTGTATAAAAATAAATGTATGTAAAGTGTAAACATTGCTGAATAAAAATGTACCAGTGGATTACACTGGATTACAGGAGTGCCAAAATACAACAAATACAATTTAAATAAAAAAATAATAATATAATACAATATTTTGCAGTGTCAAAACAGTACTAACTTTAAAACATTAGAGAACAGCCGTGCAGAAGAGAACTGAGCCCTTAAATCTCCTTTGTAAAAGCTTTACGAGGCATAAATAGTCCCCACTTTAGATGAGCTCACAGAAATAGTTAACTGACAACTACTAAATATTTCACAACTACCTGAATTAATCATGAATTACAGTATGAATACATGTTAATAAAGCATTTATTAACACAATGAGTAACTATTACTATATGTCTAAATAATAAGATGTATAAATGTACATTTAAATAGTTTATTAATCCTTTACTTACACTTTCTAAATGATCTGATGAACCACTGACAACTCCTAAATAACTGGTTTGTAAATAATGTAATACTTAATTTAGAAATTATTAATTGATAATTTATAAAGTATGAAAAAACAATTATTAAACACCTTATAGACATGCTTATATAAATCAAGAATAGAACATTTATAGCTGTATTTATAAACTGCTTAATAATGATTGTTAATGCTTTATAAATGATGAATTAACTATTTACTAATGCTTAACTAATGCTTCATAGCGTGTAGTTATTATAAAGTGTTACCTGGCATGGTATGTACTTTTTGCCCTGTAGATTCACCTCAACCTCTTATTCTTAAACCCAATGATCTGAAAGAAGTGATGGAGAAAACCACAGTCAATCTGAACTGCTCTGCTGAAGCCCCCTGCCCCAAACATCCTCCCACAATATCCTGGTCCAACATCCCTGAATCTGCCAACATTACAACACAGTTACAGGAGAAACCTGATAAAACCCATTTAATGTTTTCACACGTGACCTTCGAAGCTTCATACATGGATCACAAAAAAAACATCTCCTGCACTGCTACATATCCAAGAAAAACATCTGAAGACTCGACTGTAGAGACCACTGTGATGCTACGAGTCCTGTGTAAGAGACTTGGGAGTAGTTTTGCTCTGTTATTATTATTATTATTATTATTATTATTATGTTTAGATTTGTAATATTATTGCATCTTGTTTATCTAAAGAAGTTTCTAAAGAAGTATTTTGTCCCCAAGTTCCTCCAAAAGAAACTCACATCATCGATCCATCTGCTTCAGTCTCTGTTGGCACTAATGTGACTTTGACCTGCAAAAGCAAAGCCAGTCCATCAAATAACATGACCTTCTCCTGGCACAAACGTGGAGAGGACAGTCAGCTGGATTTAGGAGAACAACTGACCTTTCCTGTAAATAAGAGGAGTGGAGGCTGGTACTTTTGCATAGCAAAGAATAAACATGGTTTTCAAAAGTCAAACGAGATCCAACTGATTGTGGGAGGTGAGTTTATTTCTATATACAGATACTAAACATTATCTAATGATAATAATAGGTTACCCCAGTTTTATGATTGAATTTTATTTTTAAATGTCCTGCTATTGAACAGCTAATTTTGCTTTATTTTTTTCTAGCTGGCTCGGTTTCATTAGAATCACTGTCTTTGATCATTGGCTGTGTAGTAGGAGTTTCAGCATTTCTGTTGCTATTTCTTCTGATAACACTTTTCCTAAGGTAAGCAGTTAGATGTTGAATTGTATGGAATAGAGAATTAATTAATTCAGACCTGTCATGTCACTTTGAAACATAACATATATCAAATCTGGTGTTCACAATATGGTGGTCCGTTATGTATTTTATGGATTTCTGCTTTTACTATTAATACAGAGTGCAAAGGGTAAAGGCATCCACTATTAGGGAAACCAACGTCTCAGATCAGGTATGTTTTACATTCTTTTAGCAGATCACGTTACTGCCATTTCAAACAGGAAGTGCCATAATAAGCAGATATCAATACCTTGTTTTTACATAATAGTTTATTATGTACAGAAACCAAGGACAGTGGATCCACATAAACAGTCATTTATTATGTTTGCTCTTTCAGGGTCTGGAAAATCAAGTGCAGATTAGCTCCATTTATGCTAATGGTGCTTTTGTGTCGGGTGAAGAGCTAGAGATGCCAATCTATGAGAATGACATAGTTGCACTATGGAGAGATTGACTTCTCCACTCCCCAAACCAAAAGCACCACAGTGAAGAGTTCAGGACAAGAGACGCTATATGCAGAGGTCAGAGGCCCAGAGAAGGAGATGAACCAGGATTAGTTTACATTAGAATAAATGGCTTGAGTGAATGGCTGTGTAGTATGTAGTATGTAGTGTATGGCTCAGCTTGGCTTGTCTCGTCTCATATGTGTATTGTCATCCTGTATGGAAAATAACATTTAACAACTTTATAAAAAATAAAAAAATTATATATATATATATATATATATATATATATATATATATATATATATATATATATATATATATATATATATATATATATATATATATATATATATATTACTGTATATCAATATCACATAAATTATTTTTTCTCATAGTGATAGTCCAAAGTCTACAAGTCAGGTGTTTAAATGCCTCATCTTAAGTATTCTGTAATTATAAACTTGATTTATGTTTTTTTTTTTTTTGGTCCTGTTAATTGTTCCAATTTTCTTCATTCTGTCCTCCCTAAATGGTAATTCAAACATCTGATTATCATCCTAACCCTATTTTTGATCAATTTTGTTTTCAGGTAAAATTGTGTATATTTGTTCATCACAACTATAGTTTATTTTAAATTAAAGTGATTTCAGTCAGAGGAGTTAAGAACAGATCTTAAACACCTTTTACTGTCAGGTTATTTCACGTTATTTCACAACATTAGCCATCGAAATTTTGAAGACCTTCCTGTGAAGATTTAAATGTTTGTTTGTTTGTTTGTTTTGTTTATTAGTTTATAATGACGTGGACAGTCCCTTTTTTATAAAAAGAGCAGCTTTAGCCTCTACGGCTAATTTCCAGCTGTAGTCCCCGGCCAGTTGTTAATAGGCATACATCAAGTAAAATAAATTACAATTATATTTACAACAGGGCTAAGCAAGAGGGTGTAAGACGTACAAATGTGTGACACACACACACTTGAGGCAAGCAAAAACAAACAAGCACCAATTGCAAAGACAAACAAACAATGCAAGCACAAACAAACAAGCACCAATTACAAAGACATAAAAGCAGTTCATGCATTAAAACAGTTCAAATTTGCGAACAAAATAATCATACAAAAGCCACATTGAGACACAAGACCTAACATTGAGGCAGGCAACAAAAGTCTAATGGCAGCAACATGACCATGTCACATCACAAACACATCCCATCTGTCAGATTAATGTGTGCAGTTATAATTGTCGGACAGCCAGTTTTTAAGGTGTGTAGTAAAGGAGGAATACGTATGTATGTCTTTTATTTTAATGGGCAATGAGTTCCAGTTTCGTATTGCTGTGACAGAAAATGATAATTGACCAAATGTGCTTTTCCTGAATGGGATAAGAAGGTCCCCTCGTGTAGTGCTTCTGGTGCTCTGACTGCTATTATTTCGTTGGATTAAGAGTGAATTTAAGGGAGCAGGAGCAGTATTATGCAAGATTTTATAGACCAGACAGATGTTTTTATATTTGATTACATCTTCCCAGCTTAGCAGTTTGTGGTTATTAAGAATAATACAATGATGTGAACTGTTAGGCTTCTGGTCCAAGACTTTAAGAGTTTTTTTTATAAAGAATTGCTAATGGTTTTCGTGATAATTTGTTAATTTGTCCCCATCTTGTCAGACAATATGTTAGATGTGACATAATCATGGCATCCATAAATAATTTGGCAGCATTAAAAGTAAGTGCATTTCTAATATATCTAAAATTAGCTAAGATAAACTTGACCCTATTGCACACTTTCTTAATATGTGCTTTAAAAGAAAGATTAGAGTCAATAACTACGCCCAAATACTTAAATTGTGGCACGATACTAATGTTTTGACCCAAAATTGTTATATTTGACACAAGGTTACATTGCCTCTTTGTGAAAAACATTCCCACAGTTTTATCTACATTTAATTGGAGACACGAACGATTTAGCCAATTGGTGATCTGATCCATAGCTATGGTCAGTTTGGCAGCAGCCAGATGTTTTGTTTTGGCATGCACATAAATGACAGTGTCATCCGCATACATTAGTGTATTAATATCAGGGCAAACTGATGGCAGATCATTAATATATAGACTAAACAAAAGCGGGCCAAGTATAGATCCTTGTGGTACGCCTGTGAATAAATTAAGAACTGATGAACGATGGTTATTCACAGCAACATATTGAGTTCTACCAGTTAAATATGACTTGATCCATTTAATTGCAGAAGGAGAGAAATTAAAAGAGTTTAGCAAGAAGGACCTGATGGTTGACTGTGTCAAAAGCTTTACGAAGGTCTAAGAACACAGCGCCAACGACACCTCCCTTGTCAACCATTGCTCGTACAGTCTCTAAAAAGAAACAGTTAGCTGTTTCTGCAGAGTGATGGGCCCTGAAACCAAACTGCATCGGGTGAAGAGTAAATGGACTATTATTAAGGAAAGAGACAAGCTGCTCTGATACAAATTTTTCAACAACCTTGGAGACCACAGGTAGAATACTAATTGGACGGTAGTTAGATATGTTCAGAGGGTCATTTGACTTAAATATGGGAGTTACAATTGCAGTCTTCCAAATAGTTGGAAATATCCCCTCTAATACTGACTAGTTAATAATTTGTGTGATAGGGTTGGCTAGATGTTCATTCAGGGATTTAAGCATTTTAGAGTCCATTCCATAAATATCTTTTGCTGTTGAGTTTTTAAGAGAATTAATAATTGCCTGAGTTTTAATTTCAGAAATCGGTTGAATACAAAAAGAAGGCTTAGTTTCATCTATTTTAGCAATATCTACAGTTGTTAGAGGAAAATTCTGCACGATTTCATCCACAGAATTGATAAAATATTCATTAAAAGCAACAGCTATTTGTGCTGGATCTTGTATTAATTTACCTTTCAGGTTCAACTCAAGCTGGTTTCTAAGCCTGTGGCTAATTCCCATCAAATTCTTAATCTGTTCCCAGATCAACTTTGTGTTACCCTTTCCCTCATTAATAATTGTTATAAAAAAATTGGCTTTTGCTTTTCTGATTACCTGATTACGTAATGAAGTGAACTTAATCCTATCACTATTTAACTTAGTTTTTAATGATCTTTTTAAAGCAGAGTCTCTTTCTTTCATCAGATTAAATATATCCGTACTGAGCCAAGGAAGAGCATTTTTTTTATTTTTACCTTTTACCTTTCTAGTGAACTCCTTAAATAGACTTTGTAGCTTAATGGCAAACATCTTGCTGACTTCTTCTATGTTGGTCCCAGTAAATATATTTGTCCATTTGGTCTGCTGTACTGCCCTTTGAAAATGATCCATTTCATTCTTTGGGATCCTAAGTTGCTCCACAGGTTTATTAGAATGATGAAAGCGCTTTTTTGTAAGTTTTCTTGTCAGTAATGTCAGATTATGGTCAGACAGTCCAGTAATAAAATTAAATGTTTTTACAATTCGTTCAGGCTTGTTACTGAATATTAAATCTATCTGTGTCTGAGATGATGTAGTTATTCTAGTAGGTCCTTCCAACAATTGGGTAAAATCCAGACTGTCTGTGATCTGCTTAAGAGATTTCCTACTAGTCTTATTTAGCCAGTTACAGTTTAGATCACCAAGCAGTATTACCTCAGTTTTAAAATCACATGCTTGAAGTAGCTTGTTAAAAGTGACATAGAAATCATTATTAGTGGAGGGAGGACGATATACAACAATGAGCACAAAAGACATTTCAGATGAGAGCACTATATTCAACCCAATACACTCCAAATCATGGTCAAGAGGCCAACATATCTGATGACATTTGATGTGATCTTTTATATAAATCATGACCCCTCCCCCTCTTCCCTCAGATCTGTCCCATCTAAAGATATTATACCCTGGTACATGTAATGCGGCAGATGGAGAGTTGCTATGTAACCACGATTCTGACAGGCCTAGAAAGTCTAGGTTAGAGTTAGAGAGAAGATGATGTACTTGTTCAGACTTTGGGGTGAGGCTACGAATGTTCATATGCCCTCCAAAGAGACCCCTAGGTTTAAGTTGTTGATCCCAGATCAATCGAGAATGATTGACAGTTTTAAAAAAGTTCAGTTTGCGATGTTTTTTCAGAGAAGGGTTTATAATGCTTTTGAGTTCACTGTTGGTTGTGCCATGTAGATTTTCACGCTTACCTTGAGCGCAATGATCAGTTACCATGACATCAGAATGATATGATCCAGTAGGGTCAGAAACGTAGGGCAAGGAAATAGATGTTTGCTCCTTAACGGTGAGAGCTCCGTTGTTGACGTTACACGCGCCAATAGCCGGAAAACCCAGGCCTTCGGTGCTCCCCAAGCCCGGCGTCATAGACCTCTTTGTCCAAGATCTCCGCTCCCCGCCACCGATAGATCCACCTCCTCCAAATGCTGAAAAGTTTTTTTTTTAATAAAGATAATTATTTAATAATGATAGTAGTGTGTTTTGTTTGTTTTGTGGAAGTGAACAGACTTGTATATGAATGCTGCTGTATTTTTATCTCACACCGAACAATGAGCTGAATGAACACAAAACTTACTCAGAGGAGCTAATGAGTTTATTAATTGGACAACAGTTGAACGGAATCATGAACCAAAGGAACACATACATAGAAACTTGATATGACAGAAAAGGAACAGAACCAAATCGGAAAAAACAATCTTGACACCTTATTAGGTAATCAATAATTACTGAATTGCTGTCCACAAGCCGGAACTCGAACTCGGGTCATTCTAGCTGCCCAAAAGACTATCAGTGCAGATTATAGAAAATATTATTTTCAACTAGACCGCAATGTTATATTATCCATCATTCAATGCATTTTGCCTGTACATAAATTAACCTCTGTTATGTCATCTCAGATTAAAATCTATAAATCAAAATGTGGTAATATTAGGGAACACATATTCACTATTAACTACAAATGTTGCATCAATAAACTAATGTACTGCTTGTTAATAGTAAGTAAGGTAGTTTTTGTAGCATTTAAGTTTAGGTATTGGGTAGGATCAAGGGATGTAGAATATGGTCACATTTGACCATTTCATATGCATTACATAATCAGAGAGTGGCCTATTTCTTTTTTGGTTTTAAATTGTTTCATTTAAAATTTTTCAAGATTGTCAAGCATTTGTCCAAAACATATCCAAATGTTGTCCCAACTTTACAAATTGAGTAATTTGAACAAACATTTTTACAATGTTGTGCCAGTCCCCTGCTTCCTGTTGGACTGATGGGCCGAAGTCATCACCGGTGCACTGCATCACTTTTCCATATGCCAAAAAATATCAATATTACTTTCATTAATGCATTCAGAGCTTTGACTTGCAGAGTAGAAGTTGTTTTAATTAGAGGTCAGTAACAAAACAGTAAAGGTCAGTAACAAAAATAATACTTTATGATCAAGCCTGTATCATTTAATTAACTCCCTGTCATCATATCACTGTCATATATTTTTAGTTACATTATATTGCAAAAAGTATTGGGACACCCCTTCAAACCATTGAATTCAGCTGTTTCAATCACTTCTATGGCCAAAGGTGTATAAAATCAAGCTAGGCATGCAGACTGCTCTACAAACATTTGTGAAAGAATGGGTCGCTCTCAGGAGCTCAGTGAATTCAAGCATGGTACTGTGATAGGTTGCTACTTGAGCAATAAATCCATTCGTGAAATTTCCTCAATACTAAATATTCCACGGTCAATTGATAGTGGTATTACAACAAAGCGGAAGCAATTGGGAACAACAGCAACTCAGCCATGAAGTGTAAGGCCACATAAAATGCAGGGGCAGCGCATGCTGAGGCGCACAGTGCACAGAAGTCGCCACATTTTAGCAGAGTCAATTGCTACAGACTTCCAAACTTCATGTGGCCTCCAGATTAGCTCAAGAACAGTGTTTAGAGAGCTTCATGGAATGGGTTTCCATGGCTGAGCAGCTGCATCCAAGTGTTAAATCACCAAGTGCAATATAAAGTGTGGGATGCAGTGGTGTAAAGTACGCTGCCACTGGACTCTAGAGCAGTGGAGACGTGTTCTCTGGAGTGACGAATCACGTTTCTCTGTCAGGCAATCCGATGGACGAGTCTGGGTTTGGAGGTTGCTAGAATAACGGCACTTGCCTGACTGCATTGTGCCAAGTGTAAAGTTTGGTGGAGGGGGGAGTATGGTGTGGAGTTGTTTTTCAGGGGTTGGGCTTGGACCCTTAGTTCCACTGAAAGGAACTCCAAATGCTTCAGCATACCAAGACATTGTCTACAATTTCATGCTCCCAGCTTTGTGGGGACAGTTAAAGGATGGCCCTTCCTGTTCCAACATGACTGCGCAGCAGTGCACAAAGCAAGGTCCATAAAGACATGGATGAGTGAGTTTGGTGTGGAGGAACTTGACTGTTCTGCACAGAGTCCAGAACTCAACCCGATAGAACACCTTTGGGATGAGTTGGAGACTGCGAAAGCTTTCTTTACAGACTCCTAAAAGCCTTCCCAGACGAGATGAAGCTGTAATAGCTGCAAAGGGCTCCATATTAAACCCATGTTGTAAGCCCACCCACTGGTCCAATTCTCGGCGTCCAATGGCGGGGAGAAGGTGTTTCTGCGTATCACTGTCTTTCCTTTTACACAACAAAACAGTTGAATTTAAACAGATTTCTTTATATGCATTTACCTCGTTGTTTCATCTGACTCCATTAATGAAAAGGTGTTAAATGATTTTGTTAACCATTAACTTTAGATTTATATTTTATCTTTCAATTTAAATCGTTTATCTTACGTTATACTCAGTATTCAAGATTTCAATAACGCTTTAGAGTTTCGCACCAGCCGGGTTTACGATCTCTTTTACTCTTTTCAGTCTTGGTCATCGAGGCAGAGGCGACACACTGATATTCTGGACGCCCGTGCAATACGTTGATCATTCCAGAATAGTTTTATTCAGTTCCCTTTGATCTGAATTCACTTAATTAATGCAAAACTGTTTCTAATCAGAGGCCATGACCATTATCACAGAATCAATTGACCAACTTGCTAACTCTAATGATAACTTTCTGTAATCATGCCGTGGTTTCCCACGTATACGTTAATTAGAACAATATTACAATAATCAGGAATTGAGGTTGCCCTATTTAGATTGGTCTAACAATTTATTATTGTTCTAAACGGAAATACTTTTTTAGCCTATCAACCTCTACAGTCGAAGTATACGTACCTAGTGCCAATGTGTTAGTTGGAGCTCTAAAACATCAGTCTGGTGTGCTCTTTAAGCTTCACCAAAACCGTATCTTAGTCCGTGTTAAACTAACCTGAGCATATATTCGTAATGTTATGGTTACAACATGATATACTGAGTTAATAACACAAAATGCGTTGCAGTAAGTTTAAACATAACGATTTATTAACCAGGTAAGAAACATCAATGGCTAAACCCGGCTCACCCAA
The DNA here is from genome assembly GCF_949357685.1 of Gobio gobio. NCBI lineage: Eukaryota > Metazoa > Chordata > Actinopteri > Cypriniformes > Gobionidae > Gobio > Gobio gobio. The sequence goes on from NC_137119.1 coordinate 19,919,877, forward strand.
GATGGCGGCGCGAGTAGTTCGCGAGGCTCTGGGTCTCTCCAGATTCTGCAATTTTGTGGTATTTTTCTTGCTCATCTCGGGTCTGTTCGTGCAGAACAAGTTGTGCCTTAACACCGTACACCCGTGGTGAGATTTTGGATATTGGTTTGCGAATTTCCGACAGTTTTATGGACAATCTTCAACTCCTTCCTGAGATCGCTAGGACACCCGAGGCTATGCACTCTACCCGGCCGGGCAGAAGTGCTCGCAGGCGGCGTCGGGACCGTAAAGAAAGGCGGGGGAAGCGCGAGGTCTGAACGGTAAGCTAAGGCTAAAGCTAAGGCTAACCCCACATCGGCTCTCTTTACCCAGCATTTTCCTTGCCAATGTATGGTCGCTAGTGAACAAAATGGAGGAGATTCGACTCAGCATCACACACAGCAAGAAACTTTTGAACTGTAACGTCCTAATCTTCATGGAAACCTGGTTAAACAGCGGAATACCGGACACCGCTATTGAGCTAGCGGGATGCCACGCGCTCCGGGCGGATAGAACATTAGATGGCTCCGGTAAGACCAGAGGTGGTGGATTGTGCATTTACATTAACAAAGCTTGGTGCACAAACTCTGCTATTGTTGGGAGTCATTGTTCAGCTAACCTTGAGTTTCTCATGGTTAAATGTAGACCGTTTTATCTACCGCAGGAGTTCACTTCCACCATTATGGGCCCTATTTTAACGATCTGAAAGTGTCAAAGCGCGAAGCGCAAGTAACTTTGTGGGCGGGTCTCGGCGCTGTTGCTATTTTCCCGGCGGGATAAATGGCTCTCGCGCCCGGCGCAAATCTAAAATGGGTTGGTCTGAAGTAGCTTCATTATTCATAGGTGTGGTTTGGGCGTAACGTGAATAAACCAATCAGAGCGTCATCCAACATTCCCTGTAAAAGTAGGTGCGCAAGTTCCATTATGGATTGCTATTATTATGGCGTATTTACCAGGCGCACGCCAGGAGCGGTTCACAGCCGAGGAGACTGATGTTCTTGTAAGAGCAGTGAAAGACAGAGAAGTTGTGTTGTATGGGGATGGGAGAAACCCACCCAAAATAGCGTCGGTTAAACAGGCGTGGGAGGAAATAGCCACAATTGTTTCATCAGCTGGCATCCCCAGGACGTCGCACCAGTGCCGCAAGCGCTACAATGACATCAGAAGACGGGGAAAGTCCAAGCTTGCCAGCATCAATCGGGCACGCCGTGTAACGGGAGGTGGATCTGCCTCTACTCAGGACCTGACGCCAGCAGAGGACATCGCTGCGTCCACCCTCACCTTTTTTTTTTCCTGGTTCTTGACGGACAAACCAATTTGTTAGATGTCCTTATATACATATATGTCTTGCCAGAAGTTGCCACTATTGGGCAAACAGGTCTCCTTAATTATTAGACTACAATTAGCCTGAATAATTTGTAAGCTAGATTTATGCCTATTTTTTCACATCTTCGTGGCACACCACAATGATTTCCGTCATCTCATGTGTTAATATTTTTTAGTGTAACAATTTATGATTTGCAAAAATAACTGTTGCATCTGTGTAGATTACATGAGCAAAGTGTATGCGCGTTGTGCACGCTATACATTATGGTCAAGCATGCACCCTTAAAATAGCATAATGAACAACGCGCAACGCGCCACTGACTTTAGACTAGGTTTTTTCTGGTCAGTGGCGCAATTGTTTAATGGAACAGCAAAATAGCACCAGGGATTGTTTGCGCCGGAACACGCCTCCTTTTTTGCGCTGAACCGCCCAGGTAGCGCAAGTTCATTCACTAGTTTAGCGACGTGCTTCTGTGGAGGGAAAAGCGCGCTTTGCGCGGGTGCAAAATAGGAATGACACATGCGTCTGTGTACAAAGTCAATTGCGCTGGGTGCAAGATAGGGCCCTATAACTGCAGCCTATATTCCCCGGATGCTGATGCCAAGCTTGCTATGAAAGAACTTCACGCAGCCATCAGTAAACAACAGACTGATCACCCGGAAGCTGCTTTTATTGTTGCAGGGGACTTTATTCATTCAAACTTAAAGTCAGTGCTACCCAAGTTTCACCAGCATGTTTCCTGCCACACCAGAGGAAATAAAACCTTAGACCATGTTTACACAAACATGGCTGGCGCTTACGTTGCGACACACTTCCCCCACCTGGGACAGTCAGATCACCTCTCTTTGTTCCTCACCCCCAAATATGCACCCCTCATCAACCGTGTGAAGCCATCAGTGAAGACCATCAAGGTGTGGCCTGCGGGGGTTGATTCCACACTCCAGAAAAGGTTTCTACACACAGACTGGAGTGTGTTTGCTTCTCAAGCCACCAGTGGCGCTCACACAGACATTGACTCCTACACCTCCTCTGTAGTGGATCATATCAATACCAACATTGACAGTGTTACAACCCAGAAACAGATCACCACTTACCCAAATCAGAAGCCATGGATGAACAGGGAAGTGCGACTCCTGCTGAAGTCACGCAATACTGCCTTTAGATCAGGAGATGCACAAGCCTACAGTACGCCCAGAGCAAACCTGAAGAGGGGCATCAAACAGGCCAAGCACTGCTACAAGCTAAAGATAGAGGGACACTTTTCCAACTCTGACCCTCGACGCATGTGGCAGGGCATTCAGGCCATCAGTGACTAAAAACCCACCCACTCCACCCCCGCAGCCACTGATGTCAACTTCCTGAACGAGCTAAATTACTTTTATGCTCGCTTTGAAAGAGACAACAGAGAAACTGCCACCAAGCTCAAACCCTCAGCTGACCCACCAATCACACTCTCCTCCACAGATGTCTGCAAGGCACTGAGCCGGATCAGCGCGCACAAGGCTGCTGGACCAGACAACATCCCTGGTCGTGTTCTCAGGGCATGTGCGGAGCAGCTCGCTGGGGTTTTTACAGACATTTTCAACCTGTCTCTTGCCCAAGCAGCTGTACCATCATGCTTTAAACGCACTTCCATTGTGCCAGTGCCAAAACACTCTAGCCCGAGGTGCCCTAATGACTACCGCCCTGTAGCACTCACACCCATCGTTATGAAGTGCTTTGAGCGGCTGGTCCTGGAACACCTAAAAGACTCTCTACCATCCACATTGGACTCACACCAGTTTGCCTACCGCAGCAATAGGAGCACAGAGGATGCCGTTTCCATGGCACTGCACTCTGTGCTCACTCACCTGGACAAAAAGAACACTTATGCACGCATGCTGTTTGTTGACTTCAGCTCAGCATTCAACACTGTTATCCCAACCAAGTTAATAGCCAAACTTGGAGACCTGGGCATCAACACCTCAATGTGTAACTGGATTTTGGACTTCCTAACTGACAGACCCCAGAATGTTCGTTCAGGACTCACCTGCTCCACATCCATCACACTCAACACTGGTGTACCACAGGGCTGTGTGCTAACCCCGTTTCTCTACTCCCTCTTCACCTCCGACTGCAAGCCTGTGTATGGATCTAACTCCATCGTCAAGTTTGCGGACGACACTACGGTGATTGGTCTCATCAGCAACAATGATGAGACTGCCTATAGGGAGGAGATCCAGCACCTGGCCACATGGTGCACCGAAAATAACCTGCTCCTCAACACCACCAAAACGAAGGAGCTCATCATGGACTTCAGGAAGGAGTCAAGAGGCACACACGACACCATCCACATCAATGGAATGGCTGTTGAACGTGTCTCCAGTTTCAAGTTCCTGGGGATCCACATCTCGGCGGACATGTCGTGGACAACCAACACCTCCAGCCTGTTCAAGAAGGCTCACCAGCACCTCTTCTTCCTGAGGACACTGAGGAAGAATCAGCTCTCCTCGGCCATCCTGGTGAACTTCTATCGCTGCGCAATAGAAAGCATCCTGACCAACTGTGTCTCAGTGTGGTATGGGAGCTGCTCTTTTGCGGAGCGCAAGGCACTGCAGCGGGTGGTGAAAACTGCCCAGCGCATCACAGGGACTCCACTACCTGCCATTGAGCACATCCAGAGGAAACGCTGTCTGCATCGAGCTTGCAGCATCCTTAAAGACTCCTCTCACCCAGCCCACAGACTGTTTTCTCTCCTGCCCTCCGGCAGGCGTTTCAGGATCCACCGGACCAGGAACAGCAGACTAAAGAACAGTTTTTTCCCCAGAGCTGTCTCTTTACTGAACTCAAACCCCGTTGATCCACTTCCCTCATATACTGCTAACTCTCCTACCTCACATCCGCCTTCACTTTATTTGCACTACCGACTGTTTATTACAGTCACAACAGTTTACTTATTCATTTTGCACTACCATACCTTAACTGTATTATGCTCATTTGCACTGCCGACTGTTATTTACAGTACCACTGTTTACATTTGCATTTTGCACCGTACTTCTAACTGTAATGTGCAACCACTTTCCACTGCACTTTTACACTTTATTCGGATAGCTTTTGTCCATAATTTATTGCACTACCTTAATCCATTGCCATATTCCTAATTTTAGCCAAAAACATATCATTGTATACCTCTATCTGTAAAATTCTGTTTATAGTAATAGCCATCTGTATATTATATTATATTCATAGTACATATCCACCTGTAAATTCTGCTTATAGTAATATCCATCTGTATATTTATTCACTGTACAAATTCACCTGTAAATTCTGTTTATAGTAATAACCATCTCTCTATTTATAGATATATTTATATATATTCAGTACATATCCATGTCCTGCACTTATGCAAATGTTGTTTATCCTGCACTTGCTGCTATTGCACTTCTGGTTAGACCTAAACTGCATTTCGTTGCCTACTTGTACTTGTGTAATGACAATAAAGTTGAATCTAATCTAATCTAATCTAATCTAATCTAATCAATCAAAATTCAACTCAAAGAGTCCCATACGGAAATGTAATATATGACATATATGTCCCTATATCGCAAATGACGCCGTCATATATGCTAAATATAAGACAATATATTGCTATCACATATATACATATCTCTAGATATATGTTGATATTAGTTTATAACATATATACATTTTCCATATTAAATTAGTATATTGACATATATTACTACGATATATATGACTATTGTTTATATAATATTGTATGTTATGACCATATATGTCACCGATATGTTTAATTTATACATGCCCATTTATTTAAACAACATACATACATTTTATATGCCTATGGTTTCCTTATTAATTCATTCCTTCTTTTCCTTATTTGAACAGCTTGAACTTTTAACAAGTCTACACAATCCACATTTCATTAAAAAAGTTTTTTTATATACATATATACAACCCCAAATCAGAAAAAGTTGGGACAGTATGGAAAACGCAAATAAAAAAAAAGAAGTGATTTCTAAATTTACTTTGACTTGTATTTCATTGCAGACAATATGAACACAAAATATTTCATGTTTTGTCTGGTCAACTTCATGTCATTCAGACCTGCAACACATTTCAAAAAAAGTTGGGACAGGAGCAATTTAGGGCTAGTAATGAGGTAAAATGGTTAAATAATAATGTGATTTGAAACAGGTGATGTCAACAGGTGATTGTAATTATGATTTGGTACAAAAGCAGCATCCAAGAAAGGTCTAATCCTTTAGGAGCAACGATGGGCCGAAGATCGCCAGTTTGCCAACAAATACGTGAGAAAATTATTGAAATGTTTAAAAACAATGTTCCTCAAAGAAAGATAGGAAGAGATTTGGATATTTCACATTCAACAGTGCATAACATAATTAAAAGATTCAAGGAATCTGGAGGAATTTCAGTGCGTAAAGGACAAGGGCGCAAGCCTAAGCTGAACAACCGTGATCGGTGATCCAGAAATTTCCTGGAACCACCAGGGGCCAACTAGGGGTAGCTATAAATCAAAAGATCACTGAGCTGAGGACATCCAAAAAGACTCTAACTTAAAAAAAATTAAAGGCTGTATCATATACCTGTTGGTGGATTTTCATGGTCTGTGCTGTTTTATTTGTTACTTGTTTTGTTGTAATATTGTATTTATATATAATAAAGTTGTGTGTTCAGTAGTTTTCTAATTTTGCGCAGTTTAATTTTTCTTTTTATATTAAAACTGTTTTAATAAAGTTTAAATGTTTTAAATGTTTTACTGTATTACTTATTTTTTGCTAACTGCACCGTTTAACATTTAAGGCTTAGGCATGTCACATGTATTGCATTGCAAGTGTGTAAGTACACATCCATAACCTATATTTAAAAAAATATGTACGAAATTAATGAAAGCATGTTTTTTTTTTTTACATTTGTTTAGTTTACACCATTAATTCAAAATATTTAGCAATTGATATACATAATATAAGAACATAACATATATTTAAAATATATGTGCACACTGTATATATATATATATATATATATATATGTGTCCTTTATATATTCCATATACATTTATCAAAAATATATTTTATATTTCATTTTAAATGTAAAATATATAATAAGACTATATAAAAACATTTATTAGGAACATATATGTAACATGTATGCAAGCAATATGCTATGCATATATGTGTAGTTTGTACATTGAACATATATACAATGAAATATATGTCATGTATATTGATAATTATAAATGTGACATGTATATAAAATACTGTATTATACATACATAAAATATATGGGCTAGTTTTATATGTCAATATATGAAATTGTTCCATTTTCTAATAGGTTTTATATATGGGCAGATATATATGTACATATATGTTTTCACTTTCTATGTGGATATATTTAATATATGTATATTTCATATATGTACGTATATTCCGTATGGGGTAAAAAGCATCAATCAATCATATGCAAAAATAATAATTCAAGAATCAAGGATTCTAGAAATCTTTACCTGGTCGTGAAAAAACTACACACAAGCAGTGTGGAAAATCTCAATACAGACTGCCCGATTCTTGTATCACCTTCTCTTAAATACCCAGATAATTCAATAAATCCACAAATGGTGGTGTTTGAGATTATAATTCGATTTTGGTCCCTCATTCAGGGGGGTCACAAATGGGCAATCAGAATTTGTGTTTGAATGGGTTCTAGACATCTGTAAAGGAGGGCACTTATTTACATACAGGAGGCACTTGAGTGGATGATGTGTGGGAGGTCATCTTTTGGTGATATATAGTATTTTTATCAACTTATATAACTTCTTGGAGGTTTGCATTATGATTCGGACAATGAGACCATTTTACCAGACGCACTGACACGTTTCAAATGATACTAAACATGCAAAGTTACACATTGTACACATTTAACGTTGCATAGATTTTGTATGAGTTTTCAGTGTGGGTGAGAGTGAGTTATACAGAGGGTTATGTGCAGGGTGTGAATGTGAGGTGTGTGTGTCTCTCAGTGTGATGTGTCTCGGGTGGGGCTGTTGTGTATGCGGGGAAGTGTTCAAATGGTAATCTTTGGAAAAGTCCTTTGTTTCCGGGAAACCACGATTTCTCTGTCCAGACTGAACGACATCTCTCTGCCCAGACTGATCGGCCCCACCTTACAATGTTATAGCTCCATATTAAACCCTACGGATTAAGAATGGGATGTCATTAAAGTTCATGTGCATGTAAAAGCAGGCATCCCAAAACTTTTGGCAATATACTGCATCTTGTTCTTAGTTTCATTCTCATGGACTCTTTGTTTGTTTTCATTAGTTCCTGTTTGTTTAGTTTCCTGCCACTCATTAGTTACTATGGAGATTCATTAATCATCACAGGTGCTTGTCATTATATGTCCTTCATTTGTTTTGTATTTAAGTTGCAGTCTTTTCAGTGTTCATTTGTTTGTTCACGTTAATGCACCGGTTGAGTTTATTCACCTGTATTATTTGGATTTACCGGCTGGATGTGTTATTAAAGACTTTTAACCTGATCTTTCTCTTCACCCTCTGTTTGCTGCAACAGAGTGTGATCATAATATGTGACCCGTGCTGGCAAAATGAGTTGGAATGTGAACAGGCTTATTACGATCTACAGGCAAAAGAAGTGAAAAACGTCAATTTTAGTCGAATGAGGTTTTTACAAAAATGTCTAGCGATCCAAATGCTCCAAATAGCAATTAAACATCTAAAAGTATCATTATTTGCACGTTTTCTGAGAGGAGTACCTTTCCATTGTCCATGAAAATTGCAGTTCCCTTTTGTTCAGTCACTCCGACGTACGTCAGTCACTGACGAATGGGGGTTTCGCCTAGAAGCCAATTACCTTCGAGGTGTTTAACAGCGCCCAATGGCGTGCCAATGCCATGGGCATGCGGAATTTGCATGCTTAACTCCACCCCACCTCGTGGGTATATAAGGAAGTACGCTAGCAACATCGCATTATGTTTCTGCTTTGGAGCCAAGAGAACCTCTTCACTCCTTCAAGCCTGCTAACTGAGTCTTTGTCAGCCTTCGAGACGAACAGCTTTCCAGAGGCGTTGGTGTCTACGGCGCGTTCCAGTGATCGCATACTGCCTGCCTGCTGATCTAAGCAGTGGTCCGTCTGACAGCTGGTGTGTGGTCCCTGGGCGCTTCGGCGTCTCTGCGAAGCTTCCTCTCTAAAAGAGCTTTGCGAAGCTACCTCTTCTAAAAGAGCGGTGTGGAACAAAGCCCCGACGCTCATGCCTCGGGCCACACCCCCCTCTAGCGCTCCGCAACCCGCGAGCGTCCAGACTGAAATCGCGGGGCCAGCTCCGGCTCCCTCGCGCATTTCGTTTGGCGCTCCGGAGGATGATGCGATGTCGGTCACCGCATCACAAGGTGGGCTCGAGTCCTCTGAGGATGATGACTCGGCTGTGCTGCTGCCTTCGGGCGCGCCAGCATTGCCCGAGTCGGACCCAGAGCTGACAGCCATGTTGTCTCGGGCAGCCGCGAGTCTAGGGTTGAAGTGGAACCCTCCACCCTGTCCCGAACGCTCGCGGCTCGACGATTGGTTTTTGGGAGCCCGCGCTGACTCACGTCAGTCCCCGCCCCCAGTACCTTTGTTTCCCAAGCTGCATGAGGAGATTGCCCGGTCCTGGAAGTCCCCGTTGTCTTCCCGTGACCGGTCTGCAGTCTCCTCCGCCTTCTCCACTCTTGATGGGGCCGCGGCCAAAGGGTACACTGGGGTCCCCCAGGTTGAACTTCCTGTTGCGATGCAACTGTGTCCTCAAAGCGCTTCGACCTGGCGAGGTGATGCTAAGCACCCCTCTAAAGCCTGTCGATTCACATCAACCTTGGTGGCGAAATCGCACAGAGCTGCGGGGCAGGCTGCCGCCTCTTTGCATGCCATGGCGATCCATCAGGTCTACCAGGCCAGGATCCTCAAGGACATGCACGAGGGTGGAGTTGATCCGGGGCTCTTAGATGAGCTGCGTGCCGCCACCGACCTCACTCTCCGGGCGACGAAGGTGACCGCACACTCCCTGGGTCAAGTGATGTCCACAAATGTGATCCAGGAGCGACACCTGTGGCTAAACCTGGCCGATATGCGGGACACCGAGCGAACACGTTTCCTCGATGCCCCCATATCCCAGGCTGGCCCCTTCGGCGGAGCGGTTGAAAGCTTCGCCCAACAGTTTTCAACCGCCCAGAAGCAGACTGAGGCTATCAAGCATATACTGCCCCGGCAGCCAGCTGCTGCTTCCACCCAGCCGCCGGCACAGTCGCCTCAGCCTGCTCGCCGCCGAGGACGCCCTCCTAAGGCTCCCTCCCACCCGGTCCAAGCAGCAGCCTTCACCCGGGCCGGGTCGCGGAGGAAGCCGTAGGAAGGCGTCCCAGTCCCCTCAGGCCGCCACGCGCCTCTCAATACAAAATCTCAATACAGACTGCCCGATTCTTGTATCACCTTCTCTTAAATACCCAGATAATTCAATAAATCCACAAATGGTGGTGTTTGAGATTATAATTCGATTTTGGTCCCTCATTCAGGGGGGTCACAAATGGGCAATCAGAATTTGTGTTTGAATGGGTTCTAGACATCTGTAAAGGAGGGCACTTATTTACATACAGGAGGCACTTGAGTGGATGATGTGTGGGAGGTCATCTTTTGGTGATATATAGTATTTTTATCAACTTATATAACTTCTTGGAGGTTTGCATTATGATTCGGACAATGAGACCATTTTACCAGACGCACTGACACGTTTCAAATGATACTAAACATGCAAAGTTACACATTGTACACATTTAACGTTGCATAGATTTTGTATGAGTTTTCAGTGTGGGTGAGAGTGAGTTATACAGAGGGTTATGTGCAGGGTGTGAATGTGAGGTGTGTGTGTCTCTCAGTGTGATGTGTCTCGGGTGGGGCTGTTGTGTATGCGGGGAAGTGTTCAAATGGTAATCTTTGGAAAAGTCCTTTGTTTCCGGGAAACCACGATTTCTCTGTCCAGACTGAACGACATCTCTCTGCCCAGACTGATCGGCCCCACCTTACAATGTTATAGCTCCATATTAAACCCTACGGATTAAGAATGGGATGTCATTAAAGTTCATGTGCATGTAAAAGCAGGCATCCCAAAACTTTTGGCAATATACTGCATCTTGTTCTTAGTTTCATTCTCATGGACTCTTTGTTTGTTTTCATTAGTTCCTGTTTGTTTAGTTTCCTGCCACTCATTAGTTACTATGGAGATTCATTAATCATCACAGGTGCTTGTCATTATATGTCCTTCATTTGTTTTGTATTTAAGTTGCAGTCTTTTCAGTGTTCATTTGTTTGTTCACGTTAATGCACCGGTTGAGTTTATTCACCTGTATTATTTGGATTTACCGGCTGGATGTGTTATTAAAGACTTTTAACCTGATCTTTCTCTTCACCCTCTGTTTGCTGCAACAGAGTGTGATCATAATATGTGACCCGTGCTGGCAAAATGAGTTGGAATGTGAACAGGCTTATTACGATCTACAGGCAAAAGAAGTGAAAAACGTCAATTTTAGTCGAATGAGGTTTTTACAAAAATGTCTAGCGATCCAAATGCTCCAAATAGCAATTAAACATCTAAAAGTATCATTATTTGCACGTTTTCTGAGAGGAGTACCTTTCCATTGTCCATGAAAATTGCAGTTCCCTTTTGTTCAGTCACTCCGACGTACGTCAGTCACTGACGAATGGGGGTTTCGCCTAGAAGCCAATTACCTTCGAGGTGTTTAACAGCGCCCAATGGCGTGCCAATGCCATGGGCATGCGGAATTTGCATGCTTAACTCCACCCCACCTCGTGGGTATATAAGGAAGTACGCTAGCAACATCGCATTATGTTTCTGCTTTGGAGCCAAGAGAACCTCTTCACTCCTTCAAGCCTGCTAACTGAGTCTTTGTCAGCCTTCGAGACGAACAGCTTTCCAGAGGCGTTGGTGTCTACGGCGCGTTCCAGTGATCGCATACTGCCTGCCTGCTGATCTAAGCAGTGGTCCGTCTGACAGCTGGTGTGTGGTCCCTGGGCGCTTCGGCGTCTCTGCGAAGCTTCCTCTCTAAAAGAGCTTTGCGAAGCTACCTCTTCTAAAAGAGCGGTGTGGAACAAAGCCCCGACGCTCATGCCTCGGGCCACACCCCCCTCTAGCGCTCCGCAACCCGCGAGCGTCCAGACTGAAATCGCGGGGCCAGCTCCGGCTCCCTCGCGCATTTCGTTTGGCGCTCCGGAGGATGATGCGATGTCGGTCACCGCATCACAAGGTGGGCTCGAGTCCTCTGAGGATGATGACTCGGCTGTGCTGCTGCCTTCGGGCGCGCCAGCATTGCCCGAGTCGGACCCAGAGCTGACAGCCATGTTGTCTCGGGCAGCCGCGAGTCTAGGGTTGAAGTGGAACCCTCCACCCTGTCCCGAACGCTCGCGGCTCGACGATTGGTTTTTGGGAGCCCGCGCTGACTCACGTCAGTCCCCGCCCCCAGTACCTTTGTTTCCCAAGCTGCATGAGGAGATTGCCCGGTCCTGGAAGTCCCCGTTGTCTTCCCGTGACCGGTCTGCAGTCTCCTCCGCCTTCTCCACTCTTGATGGGGCCGCGGCCAAAGGGTACACTGGGGTCCCCCAGGTTGAACTTCCTGTTGCGATGCAACTGTGTCCTCAAAGCGCTTCGACCTGGCGAGGTGATGCTAAGCACCCCTCTAAAGCCTGTCGATTCACATCAACCTTGGTGGCGAAATCGCACAGAGCTGCGGGGCAGGCTGCCGCCTCTTTGCATGCCATGGCGATCCATCAGGTCTACCAGGCCAGGATCCTCAAGGACATGCACGAGGGTGGAGTTGATCCGGGGCTCTTAGATGAGCTGCGTGCCGCCACCGACCTCACTCTCCGGGCGACGAAGGTGACCGCACACTCCCTGGGTCAAGTGATGTCCACAAATGTGATCCAGGAGCGACACCTGTGGCTAAACCTGGCCGATATGCGGGACACCGAGCGAACACGTTTCCTCGATGCCCCCATATCCCAGGCTGGCCCCTTCGGCGGAGCGGTTGAAAGCTTCGCCCAACAGTTTTCAACCGCCCAGAAGCAGACTGAGGCTATCAAGCATATACTGCCCCGGCAGCCAGCTGCTGCTTCCACCCAGCCGCCGGCACAGTCGCCTCAGCCTGCTCGCCGCCGAGGACGCCCTCCTAAGGCTCCCTCCCACCCGGTCCAAGCAGCAGCCTTCACCCGGGCCGGGTCGCGGAGGAAGCCGTAGGAAGGCGTCCCAGTCCCCTCAGGCCGCCACGCGCCCCGCTAAACGCCAGGCCAAGCGGCGCTCCTGAGACGGACGGCTCAGGGATGGGAAATTCTTTCCAGGAGATGGTAGCAGGACCACTCCTTCCCCCGGTGGAGGGCCGGGGGAGAATCCTTTGGCCTTCAGCTGCTGGCCCCCGGGTCAGCAGCACCCTAATTTGGTCAATGAAAGAATTAACTCTCCCATCCCTGAGCCCCCAGAGATCGGTGATGCCAGTGCGCGCCACCCACGGGTCCCGCCACTCGCATCCCTCTCTGTCGCCAGCCTCCTGGCAGAGCAGACCCCAGTGGAACGTGCGTCCTTCCCTGGTCTCCTCTGTCAGGACGCAGCCGTTAACCGCACCCCCACACCGGGACGCCCAACAGCCTCCCTTGTCCGGGTCGGTAACGCTGCATCGCTGCCCCACACCGGGTACGTCTGTAGTCCGAATGACCCCGCTGGTGCAGTTTCTGGGAGCCTGGCTTCAGATTCCAGAGCTGTCCCGCTGGGTCGCGAAGACAATCAGGCGCGGCTACGCGATTCAGTTCGCGCAGGCTCCTCCCTGCTTCCGGGGAGTCCGCTTTACTATGGTCGGGGCCAATGCCCCTGTCATGCGAGCGGAGGTTGCCACCCTACTGGCGAAGGGTGCGATCGAGCCTGTCCCTCCAGCCGAGATGAAGTCCGGGTTTTACAGCCCCTACTTCATTGTACCCAAAAAGACCGGTGGGTTAAGACCAATCCTGGACCTGCGCATCTTGAACCGTTACCTACACAGGCTTCCGTTCAAGATGTTGACAGCGAAACGCCTTTTCGAATGCGTTCGTCCCGGCGATTGGTTTGCAGCGATCGACCTGAAGGACGCCTACTTTCATGTCTCCATCCTACCTCGACACAGACCGTTCCTACGGTTTGCTTTCGAGGGGCGGGCATACCAGTAAGCGGTCCTCCCATTCGGGCTATCTCTGTCCCCTCGCGTCTTTACGAAGATTGCCGAGGCAGCCCTTGCGCCCCTTCGCATCCTGAACTACCTCGACGACTGGCTCATAATGAGTCACTCTCGAGAGCAGGTTTGCGAACACAGAGATCTGGTTCTCCACCACTTAGCCTGTCTGGGCCTTCGGGTCAACTGGGAGAAGAGCAAACTCTGCCCCGTGCAGAGGATCTCTTTTCTCGGTATGGAGATCGACTCGGTCGCCATGTGCGCGCAGCTTACGAGCGCGCACGCGCAGTCTCTGCTGACTTGCCTCCGTCAAATCGAGAGCAAGAGTGCGGTTCCACTGAAAGACTTTCAGAGGCTCCTGGGGCATATGACATCTGCAGCCGCGGTGACGCCGCTCGGATTGCTACATATGAGACTGCTTCAGCACTTGCTTCGCGATCGAGTCCCGAGATGGGCATGGCGGTCTGGCACGCTCCGGGGTCCAAGTAACCCGGGCCTGCTTACAGACACTCACTCCGTGGTCGAACCTCAGTTTTCTACGGACCGGCGTGTCCTTAGAACGAGTTTCCAGGCATGTTGTTGTATCAACAGATGCCTCCTCCACGGGCTGGGGTGCCATGTGCAATGGACAAGCAGCCGCGGGCTCCTGGACAGGACCCCAGCGCCTTCTGCATGTCAATTGCCTCGAGTTGCTGGCAGTACGGTTCGCCCTGCTCCGCTTCCGAGCGATGCTAAGGGGTCAACACGTACTTGTCCGGACAGACAACACGGCCACTGTAGCGTACATCAACCACCAGGGCGGTCTATGCTCCCGCCATATGTCTCAACTCGCCCGCCATCTCGTTTTATGGAGTCAGAAGCACCTGAGGTCCCTTCGTGCTATCCACATCCCGGGAGAACTGAACCGTGCAGCCGACGAGCTCTCACGGATTCAGCCACTTCCTGGAGAATGGAGACTCCATCCCCAGACGGTCCAGCTGATTTGGGAACAGTTCGGCGACGCACAGGTAGATCTGTTTGCCTCCCACGACTCTTCACACTGCAGCCTGTACTATTCCCTGACCGAGGGCACGCTCGGCACGGATGCACTGGCGCACAGCTGTCCCCAGGGCCTACGCTTATATGCGTTTCCCCCGGTGAGCCTTCTCGCACGAGTACTGTGCAAGATCAGGGAGGACAAGGAGCAGGTCATGTTGGTCGCCCCGTATTGGCACGGCCAGACCTGGTTCTCAGAACTGCTACTCCTTGCGACAGCCCCTCCCTGGCCTATCCCTCTGAGAACGGACCTCCTCTCTCAGAGACGGGGCACTCTATGGCACCCGCGTCCAGCGCTCTGGAAGCTCCACGTGTGGCTTCTGGACGGGACGCGGCAGGTTTGAGTGGCCTGCCACCTACGGTGGCCGCCACCATCACTTCCGCTAGGGCAGAGTCTACACGACACCTCTATGCGTTGAAGTGGAACCTCTTCGTCACCTGGTGCTCTTTCCGCCAAGAAGACCCCTGGAAATGCCCGATCGGGTCCGTGCTTGAGTTTCTCCAAGAGGGGCTGGAGCGAAGGCTGTCTCCCTCCACCCTGAAAGTGCATGTGGCTGCAATATCTGCCCATTACGACCTCTTGGGAGACAAAAAGTTAAGTCAGCACGACCTGATCATCAGGTTCCTGAGGGGGGCGAGGAGACTGAATCCTCCTCGCTCTCCTCTCGTTCCCTCTTGGGACCTCTCAGTAGTCTTAAGTGCTCTGCAGAGGCCTCCCTTTGAGCCTTTGCGGTCGGTCGATATTAAGTTTCTGTCGATGAAGACGGCTCTGCTGACCGCATTGGCCTCTCTTAAGAGGGTCGGGGACCTGCAGGCATTTTCGGTTGACAAAGCGTGCCTAGAATTCGGGCCGGCTAACTCTCACGTGACCTTGAGACCCCGGCCTGGATATGTGCCCAAGGTTCCTACCACTCCCTTCAGAGATCAGGTAGTGAACCTGCAAGCGCTGCCTTTGGAGGAGGCAGATCCAGCCTTGGCATTGCTCTGTCCAGTACGCGCTCTCCGCGCTTACGCAGACATGACGCAGTGTTTCAGGACCTCAGACCAGCTCTTTGTCTGTTATGGTGGAGAGCGGAAGGGAAGAGCTCTCTCAAAGCAGAGGTTGTCTCACTGGATAGTGGACACCATTGTTTTGGCTTACCAGCAGCAAGGTCGACCATGTCCCCTTGGTGTGAGGGCACACTCCACCCGGAGTGTGGCCTCCTCTTGGGCTTTAGCGCATGGCGCCTCGCTAACAGACATCTTCAGAGCTGCAGGCTGGGCGACACCCAACACATTCGCCAGATTCTACAATCTCCGAGTGGAGCCAGTGTCCGACTATGTACTCGCCCCCCCGAGGGGCCGGTAATGGACCAGGCTCTGGTGTCTTCGCTTGCTCGCCACTCCACTCCACGGACTGGATACGTGCGATATTTTCCTCAGGTGAGCTCCCTGAGAGCCCTGAGCTCCTCCAGCACTGTCGATGCCGACATCAGTTCAGTCTGCCCTTTCGAGCCCAGACCCTCATGTCCGGCCAGGTGCCCCGTGTGCATGGTTCCCCTCCGGCGACCCCCTCACGAGTATTTCCACCGTAAGCCTCCTCAGTGAGCAGGTGTCTTTCCCTTGGCAAGCCCCTGCCACCCCTAGGGTTAAAAATCCACCTTCGGCTGGTACCCTAGAGTTTCCCATATGCAGCCCACAGCGGGTCATATGTGTACTCTCTAAGTCCTCCCCACGGGTAGGCATCATTGGCATTCCCTCACTGGGATATGCTTCCCAGCGTACCTAGGTAATCCTGTGTTAAGTGGGAGTCCTACGGCCTTAAGTGGCGGGATCTCACACTTACACAGGGCACTGGATGACAGCTGAGTGGCGCGGTTATATTGGAACCCCCATTCGTCAGTCACTGACGTACGTCGGAGTGACTTAACGAAAGGGAACGTCTCGGTTACGTATGTAACCCTCGTTCCCTGAGGAGGGAACGGAGACGTACGTTCCTCAGCCACGTCAGCTGTGCTGCTGGAACGCGGAGTTCAGATCTTGGCTCCGCAGCAGATACATAATGCGATGTTGCTAGCGTACTTCCTTATATACCCACGAGGTGGGGCGGAGTTACGCATGCAAATTCCGCATGCCCATGGCATTGGCCGCCATTGGGCGCTGTTAAACACCTCAAAGGTAATTGGCTTCTAGGCGAAACCCCCATTCGTCAGTCACTGACGTACGTCTCCGTTCCCTCCTCAGGGAACGAGGGTTACATACGTAACCGAGACGTTTTTCTCTGCTCACTTCACAACGGCTAGTGGTTTGCCCTCAGCACAAGTTTGGTGTCGTTTTAAAGCACAGCATTCCAACTGTATGAATATTCACAGCGAATTCACGGCGACATGAGTATGAACCAATGAAATGTGATTTTCAAACTCATGCTGATGTACACGAAACTGTCTTACTTGCAGGGGCGGCACTAGCAATTTTGGGCCCTATGAAAGAATATGAGGTTGCCCCCCCCCCAACACACCCATTCTGCACCAAACATACAAGCCAAGCTAGTGTTGTGAACTTCAGTTGTATCTTGAAGTATGAAAACCAGGAGATGTCGGGATCAAACAGAAGTAATTCTTTTAATGAGAACTCTCTGTGCTGCAGGTCGCCCGAAAACAGTCTGATTTAAACAGCATACTTCCAAAGGGGGAAGGTTTACATTGAGGTTGAACAAAGCATGTTAATTAAATATACAGGTTTTGGGAAAACCTGCCCAGACAGAGTATCACCTACTCCTAATCAGCATAACTATTCAAACGCATAGATGCTAATCCAATCACTCAGGCAGTATTGCTCTAAACTTGTCATGGTAAATAGTCAGGAAAGTGCATAGAGACAAAAGACTTAATGTCTCAACCACTTACACAGCCTGAAGTAATCTCCTTAGAATTTCCTCAAGTTTACTACAAAATGTAAAACACAAATATAGATAATGTTTTCAGTTATATTCTATTACATTTGAACCTAGATATAACAATGTATAAATTTGTAATTCAACATTCCCCCCTTTGGGAGTTCTAATAACTCCCACATAATACAAATTTAAACCTTCATCAGTCCATTCTGTAGCTTATGTTTGTTAACATAAGCCCCATCGTCTAGTCATGTAACTTGGAAAAAGTTACAGGCACATTTCACTTGCTCTGTGTTGATTGTCTGTAGTGACGAATGACATGCTGCCACAGAAACAACATGCCACTAGGGTCCGTGAAGTTCATTACGGGCAATATTCTTTTGTGGTTGGAATCAGTCCTTGTGAGTTCTTTGTTGTCCTTACAGGTTTCCGAACCATGAAGAATTATCTTCAGTCATCTGATGTAATTTTGCTGAAAGATCAAGAATGTCTTGTTGGATTTTGTTCAAGAGTCCTTGACCACCATGTTTGTGCATAAGTGAGTCCTTGAATGCAGCCATCTTCTTTGTTGGTGGTAGGAGAGCAATCAGGGTGCACCTGCCATTGAATTGGCTGAGCAGGATGTTATATACAGACGTTCCTCCCATCATGTGCCACCAATGGGATTCCGGCTCCTACTGAAGGCAGGTATGGCATGCAAACGTTCTTTCCAGCAAACAAGGTGTTTCTTGACATATTCATCAGCTCTGAGAATATGTTGTTTCTGGAGTCTACACTTTGTGCCATGTCGCAAGGCAATCTTGTAGTAGCAAGGCTACTAGTGGCAAGTAGTAGCAAGGCAATCTTGATCATGTTGATGGAAGACTGAAGTTCCCGTAGATCATTTTCTGCGTTGTGTATTTTTTTTCTTTTCTTTTCTTCTTCTTGACAGTTGACTCAGTAGTGGGTCTCGTTGTCCTTCAGAGGTTGTGGCTTCATACGCAGGTGAGAATCGGTGCATATGGGTCTAGTTGTCCTTCAGAGGTTGTGGCTTCATACGCAGGTGAGGATCGGTGCGTATGAATCTGGGGACAGCCATCAATGGGTATATGCACAAAGAAAAAACAAAAGACAACAGAGCAGTATTTGTTCTAAAAGACAGCAAACATCAGGGTTGTCTCATCTGTTCAATTGGAGTCTGCTATTGTTGTTTCTTCTTTCCCTATTTGTTAATTCCTGTGACACCTAAAGAAACAGTGAGGTAAGGATGGACTAGTGGATGGGAATGCCTACAAGGGAATCTTCGCCGCAGGTTTGGCCCCCGAATGCCTGTTGCATTCAGTTCTTTCCTGGGCTCCTCACTGATTTGTGTCCTACCCTATCCCTGTTGGTGGGGGAACAACTTTATAGTGTGACACATGACTCCAGGTTTTCCTTCCCTGACACACAACTGCAGCTGCTGTAATGTTACCTTCAATCACTTGAGTTGAACCCTCAACAAACAACTCCAATTCTGCATTCTCAATCGGAGTTTCTGCTATTTCATTCGTAGTTGCGTTTGTAACCGTAACACAATCATGAGTCATTTCATCCTCTAACAAAACTTCAGTCATTGCTGACATCATACATGAGGATGGGTTTGTGACTGGTGCACTCTGTAGAACAATGTCCGGGGCTGTGAGGGTCTCGTTCTCTTGTATGCTACCTTTCACAAAAATTATCTGGTCATTGTGATGAATTACCGGGGAAAGGTAGCTACTCACAGCCCCAACAATTAGTTTTTTTCCTGGTCTTGTTGTGCTCTTAGAAGAGCCTGAACGAGCTGTCCTAAAGTTTCAGTGGATACTTGCGGAACTACATCAGGGTCGTAAGCCGGCTGAGAAGGAGCAGAATTATGCATTCTATTTCTTTTATTATCATGACACTTCTTCCTACATTCTTTCTCCCAATGCCCTAATTTTCCACAGTAGTGGCATGTACTTTCGTTTTTAGTCCATCTATTGTCTTGTTTTGTTGGGTTAAACGTAGCTGCTGCTATTCTCACTTGGGTTTTAACATCAGCATCCCTTTCCCATGTAGCTAACCTGTCTAGGTTACTTCTGAGAGTTTTGTTAGCCCATGTAACATGTAGGAATGGCAAGGCTGATCTGTACTCAGCTATAATACCATCTGCCCAAATACGGATTAGAGCTCCTCTATCATCTAGTACTTGTTCAGAATCCTCCACTATTCCACTGTAAGTTGCAGCTGCCTGACAAAATCTTTCAGTGTATTCACTTATAGTCTCTCCTTTCTTTTGTACACATCTAGTAATTTTCGACCAATCTATTTTGGGTCCTAAAAGATTTTTTAGGATTTTCACAACACCTTCTCTCAAATCACCCTTACTGGCATGTTGCAGTTCGGAAGTAACAGCAGACTCAAAATTGTTGAATTCAGATTCAGTTAGACTTTGTGACATCAGCTGTGTAACTTCCGGCAACGACATGTCGTAAAGACGCATTTTACTGATCAATGCCCTTCTAAATTCAGAAAATTCTGTGCGTGCTGAGGGTAAACTCTGGGATAGTCTCTCGATATCTTTGGGTCCTAGCGCTTTGGCAACAGCTTGTATTTGGACAACAGAAGAGTTGGGAGGAACACTTTCAGTTCCCTCAATTCCCTGAGACCTTCTCCTTGCCCCACACACCTTCACTGAATCTACTGGCTTATCAGTGACTGATTGGATGTCTACATTTGTTTCAAAGAAAGCTTTTAAGTCAGGATAAATGTTATCCGGCTGACTAAATTCTCCCTCATCAGTTTTTTCTGCATCTTTGTTGCGGTGTAATTTCCTAGTCAAAGAAGATATTCTAGCCCGGAGCTCATTGTTCTGTTTCTCCAGCTCTGAGTTGCGTTTAGACTGTTCTGTAGCTATTGCTAAAACAAATTCTCTGTGACAACAAATAATGCCTTTCACATTGTTCTTGCGAATACATGCTCCTAAAACTTTTTTACATTCGTCAATCGACCAAGTCTTGTCTGGATGTATTTCATATTTCTGCGTCAGTTCTTGCTTAACTTTCTCTGTGACAATTAAATCCATCTGCACCCCTAACTGTGATTTGAAATCACTTTCGGTCCACAAAGGAGCTGCGAGACCACCTTTTTCAGTTGTGGGGATCAGTCTAGCACTTTTCCTAAACATTTTATGAATTTCTTTTTTACCACACACTCACCAACACTGACTTCTCTGATAATTTCTTTGTTAACACAGCTTAACTATTGTTAACTTTCTTTGACAAAAACAGAGGACAAACACAAATATTAACTAAATGTTAATCTTCCCTGCTTGAAACAGAGGATGACTCATCTCTAAAAACAAACTTTTTTTTTTTTTAGAGGGTAACACAAATATTAGCTATGCTAATCTTCCCTATTTAAAACAGAACAATTATTAGTTTGTGAGGCTAATAACTTCCCTATTTGAAAAACAGAGGATAACTCATCCCTAAAAAACAAACTTTTTTAGAGGGTAACACAAATATTAGCTAAATGCTAATCTTCCCTATTTAAAACAGAACAATTATTAGTTTGTGAGGCTAATAACTTCCCTATTTGACAAACAGAGGATAACTCATCCCTAAAAAACAAACTTTTTTAGAGGGTAACACAAATATTAGCTAAATGCTAATCTTCCCTATTTCAAACAGAATTAGAGGGTAACACAAAACACAAATATTAGCTAAATGCTAATCTTCCCTATTTCAAACAGAACAATTATTAGTTTGTTCTGTTTGACAACAGAGGATAACTTAGTTAACCAAACCCTACAGCCGTCCGTTAACTCTTCCCTGGCAGCCAGAGGATAAACAAATTTGTACTGGTCTTTTAAGGTTCTTTTGGATAGAGCAGCACTCACCACAACCCTTGGTTGAAAGATTCAGTCTGGAAAATCTTTGTTCAGCTGGAAGTTTCGCTCTGGATTCCAGTCTGGAACGTAGGCAGATCTTTTTCTTTGAGCTTGAAGTTTCAATCTGGATTTCAGGTGAGAAAGCTGGAAACTATATCCGGGTCACGGCACCATCTGTTGTGAACTTCAGTTGTATCTTGAAGTATGAAAACCAGGAGACGTCGGGATCAAACAGAAGTAATTCTTTTAATGAGAACTCTCTGTGCTGCAGGTCGCCCGAAAACAGTCTGATTTAAACAGCATACCTGATAGGTTATATACATTCCAAAGGGGGAAGGTTTACATTGAGGTTGAACAAAGCATGTTAATTAAATATACAGGTTTTGGGAAAACCTGCCCAGACAGAGTATCACCTACTCCTAATCAGCATAACTATTCAAACGCATAGATGCTAATCCAATCACTCAGGCAGTATTGCTCTAAACTTGTCATGGTAAATAGTCAGGAAAGTGCATAGAGACAAAAGACTTAGGGCCCTATCTTGCACCCAGCGCAATTGACTTTGTACACCGACGCATGTGTCATTCCTATTTTTGCACCCGCGCAAAGCACGCTTTTCCCTCCACAGAAGCACGTCGCTAAACTAGTGAATGAACTTGCGCTCCCTGGACGGTTCAGCGCAAAAAAGGAGGCGTGTTCTGGCGCAAACAATCCCTGGTGCTATTTTGCTGTTCCATTAAACAATTGCGCCACTGACCAGAAAAAACCTAGTCTAAAGTCAGTGGCGCGTTGCGCGTTGTTCATTATGCTATTTTAAGGGCGCATGCTTGACCATAATGTATAGCGTGCACAACGCGCATACACTTTGCTCATGTAATCTACACAGATGCAACAGTTATTTTTGCAAATCATAAATTGTTACACTAAAAAAATATTAACACATGAGATGACGGAAATCATTGCGGTGTGCCACAAAGATGTGAAAAAATAGGCATAAATCTAGCTTACAAATTATTCAGGCTAATTGTAATAATTAAGAATAAGACCTGTTTGCCCAATAGTGGCAAGACATATATGAATATAAGGACATCTGACAAATTGGTTTGTCCGTCAAGAACCAGGAAAAAAAATCGACTGAAAAACTGAAAAAACTGAAAGACTGAAAAAAAAAAAACAGTGAAATCACCTTTACCATAATGTACAACATTACAACTTCACTTCTCTGTCTTTCACTGCTCTTACAAGAACATCAGTCTCCTCGGCTGTGAACCGCTCCTGGCGTGCGCCTGGTAAATACGCCATAATAATAGCAATCCATAATGGAACTTGCGCACCTGCTTTTAAAGGGAATGTTGGATGACGCTCTGATTGGTTTATTCACGTTACGCCCAAACCACACCTATGAATAATGAAGCTACTTCAGACCAACCCATTTTAGATTTGCGCCGGGCGCAAGAGCCATTTATCCCGCCGGGAAAATAGCAACAGCGCCGAGACCCGCCCACAAAGTTACTTGCGCTTCGCGCTTTGACACTTGCGTTTCAGATCGTTAGAATAGGGCCCTTAATGTCTCAACCACTTACACAGCCTGAAGTAATCTCCTTAGAATTTCCTCAAGTTTACTACAAAATGTAAAACACAAATATAGATAATGTTTTCAGTTATATTCTATTACATTTGAACCTAGATATAACAATGTATAAATTTGTAATTCAACACTAGCTATCCAAAATCTAATACTGACCTATTCGGCTCAGCGCTGCTTGCTCATCCCAGAATGCACATTGTGACATGTTCAAAAATATGTGAAATAAGTATACTTATAGGGCTGTCCCCGACTAAAGTTTTTTATATACTAGTAATTGTTCATTTAAGCCATTCGTTGACTAAGCACTTTTATTAATTTAATTACATAAATATGAGAGAGTTCTAAACCCGAGCGTATACGTAATATATATTACTGTAATGAGTAGGCTACCTAATAAAATGCACATTTTATTACATAATCAGAGAGTAGCCTATTTCTTTTCGTTTTGAATTGTTTCGTTTTAAAAGTAGACATTTCAAGCAACATATTTCTCAAGTCTGTGAGACACACTCCACTTCAAATGCAATGCTATTAATGGCGCAGCGCTTCCATGTCACGATTATTGTAATGACGAAGTAGAGGCAAGCGGATCCATCTGCAGAACTTTATTAACTCAGATAATGAAACAAGGAATCTCTGATATAAACCACAAAGGAAACACGTAGCAACATGCAGCGTGGCAAAACAACACTTCACAAAGAACAAAGAACAAGGCAGTCCAGATAAAGGGTGGATAATGATAAACAGGTGGATGTGAGGATAATGAATAGACAACCAGACAGGGCTGGGAACTAATGATAGCAGAGGGGAATGATGGGAATTGCAGTTCTAGAACTCCGGTGACAAGGAGCGTGTGAGACCGGAGGGAGGTGAAGATGCGCGCTCAGTGACAGGTGTGCGCTCCGTGACAGAGCCCCCTCCCTGCGAGCGGCTCCGGAAGCGAGGACCTGGACGACGACGGGGTCTACCACAGGGTCTGGGAGCAGGACGATCTGGGTGAGTGTGATGGTAAGTGGTAAGAACTGCAGGGTCCAGGACATCCTGAGATCTGACCCAGGAACGTTCCTCAGGACCGCAGCCCTCCCAGTCAATCAGATATTGTAGTACCCTGCCGCGGCGTCTGGAGTCCAGGATGTCTCGTATCCGGTACACCTCCTCGCCTCCGACTTCAATTGGGGGAGCCTGCACGGAACCGACCCGCTCTTGGACCTCCTCTCTCCTGGGAGCGGCAGCGGGTCTGAGAAGAGACATATGAAAAGTGGGTGAGATTTTATAATGTGCTGGGAGAGCCAGACGAAACGAGACCGGAGTGATCTGCCGAAGGATCTTGAAGGGCCCAATGAAGCGAGGGGAGAGTTTCTTGCTGGGGAGCTTTAAACGTAGATCACGGGAGGAAAGCCACACCCACTGTCCGGACCTGTACCTAGGACCCTCACGTCTCCTTTGATCTGCATGAAAACGAAAGCGGCGGATGGCACGTTGCAGATGGACATGAGCGGTATTCCAAGTGACCTCACTGCGTTGCAACCACGTATCCACCGCAGGGAGGTCTGACGGCTCTCCAGCCCACGGGAAGAGAGGGGGTTGAAAACCTAGGACACATTGGAAAGGTGTTAGACCTGTGGCTGGCTTTACCAGGGAATTCTGGGCATACTCAGCCCAAACCAGGAATCGGCTCCAGTCCTGTTGGTTATCATGACAGTATGTCCGCAGAAAGCGAATGAGGTCCTGGTTCAACCTTTCAACCTGACCGTTAGACTGTGGGTGGTATCCGGAGGTGAAGCTGACGTTGATATTGAGCTTGGAGCAGAGTCCACTCCAAACACGTGAGGTGAACTGAGGACCACGGTCGGAGACGATGTCCTCGGGGATGCCGAAAAGACGAAACACATGATTGAGAAGCTCCTCCGCAGTCTGCATGGCAGTAGGTAGACCCTTAAGGGGGATGAACCGACAGGACTTGGAGAAGCGATCCACGACTGACAGAACTGTGGTAAATCCCTGAGACTGAGGTAAATCCGTTACGAAATCCACAGCGATGTGCGACCACGGGCGTTGAGGAACTGGAAGTGGCTGTAAGAGACCGGCAGGTTTAAGGTGGGAAGATTTAACTGTGTTACAGATGGGACATTGATGGATAAATTTGATAACATCAGCCCGGAGTGTGGACCACCAGAAGCGGTTGGAGACTAACTGTACTGTAGCCGAGATACCTGGATGTCCGGCGCTGGGAGTGCAGTGAACCCATTGAAGTACCCGCTCACGGAGCTCGAGTGCCACGAAAAGGCGATCCACAGGACACTCGGGCGGTACAGGAAGAGCTTGTTGAGCCTCAGTGACCTCCGAGATGATATCCCACTGCACAGGTGCCACGATCAGAGTGGGTGGTAAGATGGTTTCTGGTTGGCTGATTTCGTTGGAATCCTCGAACTGACGAGACAGGGCATCGGCTTTCCCGTTTTTGGACCCAGGTCTGTATGTGATCCTGAAATTGAAACGAGAGAAAAATAGTGACCATCGAGCCTGACGAGCATTCAAACGCTTGGCGGACCTGATGTATTCGAGGTTTCGGTGGTCTGTGAGGACGGTGAAAGATTGACGTGCCCCCTCCAGCCAGTGCCTCCACTCCTCCAGAGCAGCCTTCATGGCTAGAAGCTCCCGGTCACCCACATCATAATTGCGTTCCGCCGAGGTTAACTTGCGGGAGTAAAAGGCACAGGGAAACATTCTCGCAGGATTACCGTGACGTTGGGACAGAATCGCACCCACTCCAGTGTTCGAGGCGTCCACTTCCATGATGAACTCCCTCTCCGAGTCTGGATGATGGAAGATGGGTGCGGCAGTGAATCTCTCCTTCAGCTGATTAAACGCTGCAGTGCACTCCGGAGACCACCGGAAGCGCTTTCCCCCTCCTCGGAGAAGAGATGTGAGGGGAGACACAATGAGACTGAAGTTACGGATAAATCTACGATAAAAGTTTGCAAACCCCAGGAATCGCTGTAATTCTTTCACAGAAGAAGGTTGAGACCAGTCCACCACGGCTTTGACCTTGCTGTCGTCCATGAGAACCCCCTCAGCGCTGATGACATATCCCAGGAAGGTGATCCGAGTCTGATGAAACTCGCATTTCTGAGTTTTGGCGTATAGCTGATTCTCAATCAAGCGCTTGAGAACTGCACGCACATCCCGTACATGATCGTCGAGGGTCTCTGAAAAAATCAGAATATCATCAATATAAACAATCACATTCTGATTCAGCATGTCACGGAAGACCTCATTAACGAAAGACTGGAATACAGAAGGACTATTAGACAGCCCGAACGGCATAACTTGATATTCATAGTGGCCTGTGGTCGTAGAAAAGGCCGTCTTCCACTCGTCACCCCTCCGTATGCGAATGAGGTTATAGGCGTTCCTCAAATCTAGTTTGGTGAAGTAACGAGCTGAGCGAAGCATCTCCAGAGCTGCAGGGACTAAAGGCAGGGGATAACGATACTTCACAGTTACCTCATTGAGACCACGGAAATCGATGCAGGGCCGGAGACTCCCGTCCTTCTTTTTGACGAAGAAAAACCCCACGGATGCCGGAGATGTGGAGGAGGTGATAAATCCCTTAGCCAGCTGTTCCTCGATATACACTCTCATAGCCTCTGTCTCCGGTCGTGAAAGTGGATACACACGGCCGTGCGGGGGAACGGCTCCAGGTAGAAGTTCAATAGCGCAGTCGCTGGGCCGGTGCAGAGGTAAAAGTGAAGCCTCTCTCTCGCTGAATGCCTGGGCTAGATCGTGATATACAGCAGGCACACCTTGCAGATTCACTCTCTCACGCGAACTGTGGCTAGATTCAGGACCATGGAGAGCAGGCAGACAGTGGTCATGACAGTAAGGGGACCATTCAGTGATTCTCCTGTCGCTCCAGGAAATTAGAGGGTTGTGTCTCTCCAGCCATGGCCATCCCAAAATCACTGGATGAAGGGGTGAGTTGATCGTGTACAACTGAATTCTCTCCGTGTGACGAGATCCGGAGTTGAGTGTGAGAGGCTGCGTGATGTATTGTACCTCCCCTGTCCCCAGGGGGCGTCCATCCAGAGCGGCCACTGCCACATGAGACTCACAAGGAATGAGAGAGATATTTTTAGACAAGGCAAACTCCAAATCGATAAAATTACCAGCGGCACCAGAATCAATTAGAGCTCTTGTTTCACAATTATTTCCATTAAAATAAAATGAAACTTCGAGGGTTAGAGAGTTGAGAGACTTAATCAAAGGACTCACCGCAGAACTATCACGGGATCGGGATCTCACAGGACATGAAGCTCTCTGATGACCGACCTGGCCACAGTACAGGCATAATTTATTCCGCATCCTTCTCTCACGTTCCTCCGTAGTGAGATGTGTGAAACCGACCTGCATGGGCTCGTACTCCGTGCCCGAGGAAGGATAGGCGAGCAGACTGGATGAAAGAGGCGTGCGTCGAGAGCGAATGAGGTTATCGAGACGAATGGCTAGCTCCATTAGTTCTCCAAGAGACATCCCCTCGTCACGACAAGCCAGTTCCCCCTGCAGATTAGTCTTTAGACCCCTTCGATACAGCAGTTTAAGAGGTTCCTCGGTCCACCCCGTCTGTGCTGCCAGGGTGCGGAAGGAAAGCGTGTAATCAGCCGCGGTGGAATCTCCTTGACTTAATGCGAGAAGCAGTTCCCCTGGTTCCTTGCCGCCCGTGGGATGTTCAAACACCTCTCTGAATTGAGACATAAACATGTTATAGGAGGGAAATGTATGATGACCACCCGACCAGAGAGCCGTTGCCCACTCCAACGCCCTCCCGGTGAGTAAAGAGCAGATGAATGAAACGCGGGACGCGTCATTGGGGTACAGCTGGGGTTGCTGGCTGATGAATAATTCACACTGCAACAGAAATCCTCTACAGGCAGCCGGTGAACCATTAAACTTCTCAGGTAGAGATAATCTGGGATTGTTTGAAGCGGTACTCACGCTTGATGGGAGGTGCGCAGGTGCAGCGGGAGCTTGAACTGAGTGAGCGTCCGCGCTCTGTAGAGTGAGAGCATGAACTGACTTGACAAGTTCCTCGGTGAGATTCGTCAACTTGACCAGCTGTTGTTGGTGTGTGACTAACACAGATGCCTGGGCACGAACCTCGGAAACAAGACTCTGGATGTCTGCTGGATCCTGTGGTGGTGAAGTGTTCTGTAATGACGAAGTAGAGGCAAGCGGATCCATCTGCAGAACTTTATTAACTCAGA
Source organism: Gobio gobio (assembly GCF_949357685.1). NCBI lineage: Eukaryota > Metazoa > Chordata > Actinopteri > Cypriniformes > Gobionidae > Gobio > Gobio gobio. Next base: position 19,948,117 of record NC_137119.1, read on the forward strand.
TAATGAAACAAGGAATCTCTGATATAAACCACAGAGGAAACACGTAGCAACATGCAGCGTGGCAAAACAACACTTCACAAAGAACAAAGAACAAGGCAGTCCAGATAAAGGGTGGATAATGATAAACAGGTGGATGTGAGGATAATGAATAGACAACCAGACAGGGCAGGGAACTAATGATAGCAGAGGGGAATGATGGGAATTGCAGTTCTAGAACTCCGGTGACAAGGAGCGTGTGAGACCGGAGGGAGGTGAAGACGCGCGCTCAGTGACAGGTGTGCGCTCCGTGACAATTATATTGACTGCTATATTTCCTAATTGTTTATTAAATCTAGCCAATTAGTTTATGACACATTGATTAAAATTAAGATAAAATTTATACAAAACGAAATTAATTTTAAAGAAAAACTTTGAAACAAAATTCAATGAAGTACATGCTCAAAATCCATGTCCCCAGACATATGCAACTCTGATTATGTAGCCTTACTCATGCTGCTCACTTTTCATAATCAACATATGAAATTAAAATAATAATAATATTTAAACATAGCCTAACTATGAAACTAAATATGCTACGTTTTCTTTAACCCATGACCGATGAAGGCGTCGACACTTTCTGATGGATTTTTTCTTTTATGCGGAAACAACTCACAATACTGTCATTTTTAGCCATACAGATAAGCGCAAGACATAATTGTAGCGTCTGGAGTCTCTCTCTCATAGGATCAAAGGGATGAGTCATTTTGAGGAACATTAGAGATGCTCTTCTCTTCCACAGCTCTGCATAAAAATTAAATCCCTGCTCCAATGGCTCCAACAAGTCTGAGTTAGATTGCACCACTGACTGGTTAATGACCAGCTAGAGTGTGACCAGAAGATACGATGATGGCCCTCTGAGAGCTTCAATCAGATCCTAATCAGCCAGGACCCCTAACTCACCCCTCAGTTGAGAAAGGCCGGAGAATCACCTTAACACACACATACACAAGCATTCCTCTTTATTTAGCCTGTAATTAAACTATCCCAGAAATTACATATATGATGATTTCTGAAGTATATGCATGCTTCCTATATTGTTTATGTTTGTGCGATGTAAAAGCCATCTTAATGTTCAAAATGGCTCCGTAAAGAAGCCTTCATGCGTTTAAACCAAGGCATGTTTGATGTCTAAAGGTTTCTCTTTCTTTGTCTTTGTCAATGGTGCAAAGTATATGTTTATGAGATGTACCGTTAGTATGTTTAGTCCTTTTGGAGTGAAACTTTACTAATTCTGGCTTCCCGCAAGAACATTCCATCGAGTAATAAAGTCCGAACAAAGAAATTCTCTCCTGCCTGAAATTCACACCAATGATTGGTCATCTCAGGGAAGATGGGCGTAGGTTAATGGACTTTAAAGGACAGTAACACACGCACATTTTTGCTCAGTCAACTTGCAAGGACTTCGACGAGACGAATTTTCTTTTCCTCCCATCACATAGCTAGCTTCGGCCGCGAGCCTGCACGGCCCAACCAAGCTGGTTGTTTCCTTTGAAGATCGACGCGCTCTGCGACACGGCCCGCAACCTTCTCAGGGCGGAAGAGATCAACTTTCCCTTCCAAGACACTCGCTTCTAAACACCTAATCTCCCGCGGACCGAGTCCGACTAAGCTCCGGAAGGACCAAACGGAGAGAGAGCTTCAGCGCATGAACACTCTGAGAAACGCCAACGCACGCATCTTGCTTTACACAACACCACGGGTGGATCTACAGGGGGGCAAGGGGGGGACAGGTGCCCCCCCACTCTAGAGCCTTGCCCCCCCAGCTGCCCCCCTAACTTTGATGATCCAAAAACTGTACTTGTAAAAACAACCCGCCAGTATGTCCAATACATTTACCAAAAGTAAACCATTTAATTTTTAATTTTAAATGTATTAAAATTAAAATACATAAAATACCCCTCCCCCCGCCTCTAAAATACTTAGCTACGTCCCTGATTCAAACGTGCTGAGCGGCATTCGCTCAGTCTGGCTCACACAGTGGTGTAGGTGTGTTCCCCAGGTGTAGTTTAAACACACGTTTAACTTAAAATTACATTTGTAATGAATGTGTCACGGAGTGACTTAATGTGGCCAGGGGCGTAAATCGCAGGGGGGACAGGGGGGACATGACCCCCCCAATCTGAGGGCTGTCCCCCCCTAAAAACCATGCTGAGTATAATATAACAATATATACTTAAAATAAATGTGTAAGTAGTAAAACAATATAAACGCAAACGGGACAAAAATGCGTTTTAAGTTTAGAAACATTTTGAGTCGACCCCTCCCCCCTTGCCTCACAGTGGTTTGATCCACCATGCACCTCAACTAACGTTAACCATAGACCGTAGAAAAACTATTACCACACAAGTTTGGGGAGAGAACAAGGCTCTTCAGACAGCAGTTGTGAAACACCAGTAAGTAGCTGTCAATGTTGTTTTATTCACTTTAAACGTCAGATGAAGTGATTCTTTTCTCTTTAATACAGATTAGGCAAAACACTGTTAACATCACTTGCCCACCGCCGCACCGCCCCGCTCCGCTGTATAGTAATAAAATAATTTAGTTCAGTTAGAGAACTGACAAAACAATTAAAAACTGAACGTGTCTGCTCAATACAGCACGAGCCGAACGAGCAAACAGCTGACAGACAAGATTATCGAAGATTTGGTTTCAAAGCGTAAAAGCGCCTATTTAAGGCAGTGTGTCATTGTACTGTTATAATAATAGGCTAATGAACCCAAAATTCAAGCAACCCGCCCCCAAATTCAAAAAATTGGCTAATTCTAAACCGAAACTTCAGTCAGATCTGTGTAGGGTTTTGCTCAATATGATAATAAGGGGCAGATCAGAGGGCTTGCTGCAGTTGAATATCTAAATATCTGAATATCATAGTATAAAATGTGGAGGATGCAAGATAATTTAATAATTATAATATGACTGCGTGGTGAACCTTAATCGTATTTAAACTACTATCGCTTTGTGTTGATGGTCAGATAAAATGACAGAGAAAAGAAAAACGGACATTAGATAATTTTTCAGTACACCAAAATGCCAAATAAGCATGAAATGTTTTTTTTTTTTTTTTTTTTTGTGGTACACATATCCTTACAAGTACGATTTTGGCTGTATTATTTGTGTCCCCTTCAAAAATTGCTCTTGAGAAATTTCATGTTTATTGTCCCCCCCAACTTTTAGATGAAATTTACGCCCCTGAATGTGGCGGAACGTAAAATGGCGGAAATAGTTCCGCCCGGACCGTTGTCCATGAAACACACAGCCAGTTCCAGTAACTCCAGGCAACCCAAAATTTGGGCTTATTAAGAACAGGTGTGCGAACGAACATGGCGATTGGTGATTGGGCAATGCAGAGAAGAGGAGGGGTATAAATAAGGCATTCAGAGAACAGCAAGGGTGAGGTTTATTTCTGGCAAATGCTGTGGGTGAGACAGGGCGATCAGTGTGTTGGAGGGACGTATCGATGCGGATAATACAGACTGGGCGAAGTCAAAACAGAGTACTGGGCTGAAGAAAACACGGAGTTAAGTCGGTTGAAACATTCCTTTTGAAGTGCTTGTGTTGATGTGTATTATTACCTTGAAGAGATTGTTTACATTGAGAAGTCACCGGAAACGTGTTGAGAAGAGGAAAGAGTGTGCTGAAAGGTCGTGGTTTCGACGTTCCCATATGGTCATCCTCCGCAATGACCCTTTCCACTATCCAGGACCTATTTCCCAGCCTAATGTGGTGATCCTGACCCTAATTCACCGTGAGTGTGTGGCGTGCAGTGGGTGAGTCTTTTTGATGTGTGTACACTTGAAGAATTGTAGTGTTGTGCTGTGCCAATATTGTCAGCAATCACACCCCCGACTGAAGAGGAGGCCCTGCATTAGAGGAAGTGAATTGGTGACGGTGGGCGACTGTTATATATATACACCCGACTGTGACTCATTAACCCTTTCCCCCACCTGGTGGTGGCGTGGCAACTGTATGAAGTAAGAGCTTGCTGTGAATATTGTGTGGAGTATCGAAGGAGGGGAAGTTGGAATTGGCTGCTGCGTAGAAAGAGCTTATGTGCTGTCTCTGTGTACGCTTATACGTCTGTTGAGTGCTTTCAGGTGTCCGCCCTCGTCCAGATCTCTTGTCCCGCTGTTGGAAGAGGGGAGAAGGAAGCGATTGGCCCACTCGAGCAGCACATCACAGGGTGTGGCACTCTACCTCGATCTACCCACCTGGGTAATACCATCTGTGGGTGCGCTAGGCCCAGCGTGTAGCAGCCTCGACCTGTACTTACATCTGCCCTGCTTGTCAGAAGCGAAGAGGTGTTGTATCTCTCCCTAAATGTTCATTGAAGTAGTATACTGTAAAAGGAACTCTGTGTGTTTATCTGCCGCCAGTCCGCAGGAGTGAGCCAAAGGCTCTGAGTCATCGTGGGACTGTTCTACTATGTGTGGGAAGTCAACGTCAACGTGTTCATTAGAATTCTGTCCTAGTGAGGAAGGCTAGAAGTCCGCTGTGTGCAAATACGCCCTCCTTCGACACCTAAGCCTTGACGCACTAAGGCCTGACGTCCGCCTATCCACGGGTCTGTGAGTTGCATCCATTCCAGCTATAAGCGTAGCATACTCACCTGTATACTCACCTGTACGCCCAAAGCCAAGAGCCCAGTGTACCGCCCTGTATACTCACTCGTACACCCAAAGTTAAGAGCCCAGTGTACCGCCCTGTATACTCACCTGTACACCCAAAGTTAAGAGCCCAGTGTACCGCCCTGTATACTCACCTGTACACCCAAAGCCAAGAGCCCAGTGTACCGCCCTGTATACTCACTCGTACACCCAAAGTTAAGAGCCCAGTGTACCGCCCTGTATACTCACCTATACACCCAAAGCTAAGAGCCCAGTGTACCGCCCTGTATACTCACTTGTACGCCCAAAGCCAAGAGCCCAGTGTACCGCCCTGTATACTCACCTGTACGCCAAAGCCAAGAGTCCAGTGTACTTCCCTGTGTACTCACCTGTATGCCCGAAGCTAAGAGCCCAGTGTACCGCCCTGTATACTCACCTGTACACCAAAGCCAAGAGTCCAGTGTACTTCCCTGTGTACTCACCTGTACGCCCGAAGCTAAGAGCCCAGTGTACCGCCCTGTATACTCACCTGTCCGCCCAAAGCCAAGAGCCCAGTGTACCTTCCTGTATACTCACCTGTACGCCCAAAGCCAAGAGCCCAGTGTACCGCCCTGTATACTCACCTGTACGCCAAAGCCAAGAGTCCAGTGTACTTCCCTGTGTACTCACCTGTACGCCCGAAGCTAAGAGCCCAGTGTACCGCCCTGTGTACTCACCTGTACGCCCGAAGCTAAGAGCCCAGTGTACCGCCCTGTATACTCACCTGTACGCCCGAAGCTAAGAGCCCAGTGTACCGCCCTGTATACTCACCTGTACGCCAAAGCCAAGAGTCCAGTGTACTTCCCTGTGTACTCACCTGTACGCCCGAAGCTAAGAGCCCAGTGTACCGCCCTGTATACTCTCCTGTACGCCCAAAGCTGAGAGCCAGTGGACTGCCCTGGATATTCTTCACGTGCGGAGAAGAGGAGGAAGTTGGGAAGATCTATCTGCACATTCCTGCGAGAGGGTCAGAAGCGGCTCGGAAGCAAAGTTCTCCAGTCTCAGAGAGCTAGACCTTTCTTTTTAAAGTATCCCTTTCCCCCTTCCCATACCTTTTTAAATAAATAAATATTGTTTTAACCCACCCGTTCTTGTCTGTTTGGTCGTTGGGGTGTTTTTGGGACCTCCTCGGGGTGGAAACTTAGGGAGGAGCGAGACTCACGGTAGTGGTGGTCCGCTCCGACCTGTGACAGATTTGGCGTAGTCGGCAGGGTTCCACCTCGAGTTGAGCGACCGAAATTCCCCAATGGCCGACGACGAGGTACCTGAGGCCCCACTCCGAGTCATGCCCGTGTTTATGGGCACCCCCTGGATCCAGAAGTATGGTGGAGCAGAATCAGAGGTGAGATTGTCTGAGTGGAAAGCCCAGATAGAATACCTGGCCGGGATCCAAGGGTTAAGTGCGTCCCAATATCAACAGTTTGTGTTGAACTCCCTAGAGAGGGAAGCCCGACGAGAAGTCCAGGCCGCCCCAGAAGCCGTCCGAGCCACCGCACAGTCTGTGTTTAACTTTCTGACAGAACAATATGGAGACACCACGCCCGTATCAGTCCTCCGAGCACAGTTCTTTAATTGCAAACAAGGCCCTCGGCAGCCCATCCAAGCCTATGCGCTCCGACTGCGAGAGCAGTTCACCCGGTTGCAAGGAAGACGCGACCACGGGTTGGGAGATGGAGAAACTCTGCTGCGGGATCAATTCTTGTTAGGACTAAGAGACGGCCCGGTGTGACAGAGCCTGCGAGTGCAGTTTCGACGAGACCCATGGATGACCTTCGAGGAGTTAAAGAAGGAAGCGGTGGCTCTGGAGTCGGACCAGGCCGAAGTTGTTGATCCTCCAGTGTGTGCGGCCGTAAGTGGAGCGGCAGCAGCAGCAGTAGCCCCTGAGGGGGTAGATTGGAAACAGACCTTACGGATGGAGCTCCTAAAAGACGCCCGCGAACAAATGACAGCGCTGTCCAAGACGCTCCTGGAGGAGCTGCGGCTAGGCGTATTAAGTCAGGAGGTAAGGCCTGCCCCTCGAGAACGAGCTTATTCAGGTGGAGGCCGAGACCCAGGGAGGCAACCAAGCCGGCCTGCTCACCCTCGATTCGAGTGGGACGAACAGGGGCGACCCATTTGCAACCGTTGTGGTGAGCCCGGACACTACAGTCGGCAGTGTGGCTCCCGACGAAGCTCAGAAGGGGGTTTTTAGGTCGACCGGCCACTGTGGGTCGAGTGGCCGGGACCCCTTTAGATGACCCATCTCCAGCAACTGGCTCGAAGAATAGATTGATTGGGCATAACCCTGTGGTGGAGGTCCAGGTATGTGGTACTAAGGTACAGTGTTTAGTAGATACCGGATCTCAAGTCACCCTGTTTTCAGAGAGTCTGTCGAAGGAGTTGTTTGGAAGACGGAGTATGCAGGAGACTGAGGCCCCTTGGCTGACCTTGAAGGGAGCGAATGGGTTGGACATCCCCTACATTGGGTACCTATTGACTGATCTGAGGATCCATGGGATCACCATACCCCAGAAGGGGGTAGTCATCATTCAGGATCATTGTTTGGGGACCCATCGAGCCCTTCTGGGCATGAACGTAATCTCGGAGTGCTGGGAAGAACTATTCCGGGCGAGGCCCGTGAAGACGATACCACCTTCAGAGCAACGAGAGTGGGAACGCATTGTGGCTGACTGTCGCGGAATACAGACAGCTAGAGTCCGAATGGACCGGGAAGATACCGGCCGAGTGGCCTGTCGTTATGCCTTGTCCGTGCCAGCTAGGAGTGAGGCCATTGTGTGGGTAAGAGTCCCCCAACAGGAATATGGGCCAGAAGGCTGGGTATTAGTGGAGCCTCATCTGGATTGTCAAAGTGTGGAAGTGGCCCGAGGATTGGCAGTAGTCCGTCGAGGACGAGTACCTGTGAAAGTACGCAATGAGAACCCCTATTCCATACACCTACATAGACATCAACGACTGGCCCGAGTGACGATGGTTGATCCCCACCAAGTAAGGGAAGAAAGGGACGTGAGCTTCCGACAAGTGTGTCCAAGTGGTTGAGGTGGCCTTAACTCAAACCGACTCGCCCCCGAAGAAGGCTGGGGAAGAGATGCCCGGCCATTTGGTAGGTGAGTCCCTGCGGGGAGAAGAGTTGGAAGAGGCCCAGACACGTAAACTGCGAGAACTCCTGGCGAAGTGGCAACATATATTCTCTGCACACGATGAAGACTACGGATGTACCAATCTGGTGAAGCACCGAATTCCCACTGGGGAAGCCGGACCCAGTCGCGAGAGATACCGCCCCATACCGCCTACCTTGTACTCTGAGGTTCGAACTCTGTTGCAAGGGATGCTTGACCAAGGGATTGTTCGAGAAAGCAGTAGCCCCTGGGCAGCCCCCATAGTCTTGGTGCAGAAGAAGACAGGAGCCTGGAGGTTTTGCGTGGATTACCGGAAGTTAAATCAGGTGACTAAGAAGGATGCCTTCCCCTTACCTAGGATCGAGGATTCACTTGCCAGTTTAACTCAGTCGGCCTGGTATTCCACGTTAGATCTGGCAAGCGGCTATTGGCAAGTGCAGGTGGAAGAGGTAGACAGGGAGAAGACCGTCTTCACGACCCCCTTCGGGCTATTCGAGTGGGACCGGATGCCCTTCGGCCTTTGCAACGCTCCCGCTACGTTCCAGCGACTGATGCAGCGATGTTTGGGTGGTCAATTGATGGAGTCCACACTAGTATATCTAGACGATGTTATTGTCTACTCCCCAGACTTCGAGTCCCATCTGCAACATCTAGAGAAGGTCTTTCAAGCCATGGAGAAGTACGGGCTGAAGCTCCAACCGGATAAATGTCACCTGTTGCGGAGAGAAGTAAAGTTCCTGGGCCACTGTGTAAGCGCTGCTGGGGTCTCTGTGGACCCGGAGAAAGTGTCAGCGGTACGAGAGTGGAGTGTCCCGAAGACAGTGAGGCAAGTCAGATCCTTCTTGGGCTTTGTGGGGTACTATCGACGGTTCATTAAAGACTTCTCCAAGATCGCGAAGCCCCTGAACCAACTTCTGTCCGGGACAGGACGCCCTCGAGGCCGTGGATCTCCATCGATTGCTTGGGACTCTGAGTGTGGGACAGCATTTCAACGGCTGAAACAAGAGCTGTTGCAAGCCCCGATCTTGGCCTATGCAGATTTTACCCAACCTTTCGTCCTGTACACAGATGCCAGTAACCTCGGCTTGGGGGCAGTGTTGGCCCAACGACTGGGAGGAGTGGAACGGGTGATCGCTTACGCTAGTCGAAGCCTTCACCCAGCCGAAAGGAATGATGCCAATTATAGCTCATTCAAGCTGGAGTTGTTGGCATTGAAATGGGCGCTCAGCGAAAAATTTAAGCACTATCTGTGGGGCGCTAAGATACAGGTAATCACGGATAACAACCCTCTTGTACACTTGCAGACAGCCAAGTTAGGAGCTGTGGAGCAGCGGTGGGTGGCACAGTTGGCCAAATATGAGTACGAGCTCCAGTACCGGCCTGGGAGAGAGCATACAAACGCAGACGCTCTGTCCCGACTCCCGGAAGTGGGGAGTCTGGGGTGTCCATCTGAGCAGCTACTAGATCAAGAGGAGAGGTATATGGTGGGCATTGTGGAGGCGCCGGGAGGCCAACGAGAGGCGATGCCGACAAGCTGGGGTTGGGATCCCCGCCGCTGGAGAGAGCGGCAACAAGGAGATAACGGGTTGAGAACGCTGAGCCGATGGCTGGAACAGGGCCGAGGACCAACACAGGCGGAAAGGCAGGCTCAAGTTGGGATGGGGCGAAAATTGCTGGGACAGTGGATGAGGCTCCGATTGAGAGATGGGGTGATTTGTAGGACCATCAGAGACCCGGGGCTGGGAGAGGAGATCTGCCAGATCGTGGTACCGGAGGGTCAGGTACAAGCTTTGCTGACGGCATATCATGACCAGTTGGGACATCAAGGGCAGGAGAAGACGGTATCCCTACTACGCAGGCACTTTTATTGGCCAGGGCTGGAAGCATCCGTAAGTGCCTTCATCCAGGCATGTCCTCGCTGTACCTTGTTTAAATCTAGGAAGGAGCCCAGAGCCCCGATGGTCCCGATAAAGGCAAAAGCCCCCCTTCACATTGTGGCCATGGACTTTCTGACGTTGGGTAGACCAATGGATCGTTATCAGAACATCCTCGTAATTACTGATCTATTCACCAAGTACGCCTGGGCTGTTCCAACTCTGGACCAGACTGCTAACACCACCGCCGCTGCCCTATGGAGGGCCGTCTTTCAGCCGTTTGGGTGCCCTGAGTTTCTGCATTCCGATCAAGGGCCAAATTTCGAATCCCGAGTAATCAAAGAACTGTGCCAATTGTATGGTAGCACGAAAACCCACACCACGTCCTATCACCCCCAGGGGAACGGGGGGTGTGAACGATTTAATCAGACCTTGTTGGGCTTATTGGGCACGCTGGACCAAGAGCATCAGAGTGACTGGGTGAGTACCCTACCAACCTTAGTCCAGGCGTACAATAACAGTGTACACAGCACCACGGGGTATGCCCCGACTTACCTGATGTTTGGCAGGCACGTACGGCTACCAACGGACTTGATGTTGGGGACGGCCGCGGCTGAGGAGGATGTGAGTCTGACGGAGTGGGTGGGGCGCCACCATCAACGCCTCCACTTCGCCTATGAACAGGTAACCAAGCGGATACAGGTTGCCGCAGAGAAAAATAAGAGGCTGTATGATCGAACGGCCAGAGAGGCCCCCCTGCTTCCGGGAGAGCGAGTGTTAGCACGGGACAATCGGCGGCAAGGAAAAGGAAAGTTGAGTGACCGGTGGGAAACCACCCCGTATGTGATCCAGGGCCAGCAGCGGCCGGGACAACCGGTATACACGATCCGGCCAGAGGGAAAGGCTGGGCCGGACCGAGTGGTACATCGAAACATGATTCGTCCCTGTCCGAATTATCCCAGACCGGTGGAAGAGGCTCCAAGGGAGCCAGTACCTGCAGCCCCGTGGATTGGGGGATGGGCCGTGATGCCAAGAGGCCCTGAGAATGTGCCAGCGAGGGTTGACCCTGCCTCGCCACCCCGACGGTCCCAACGGGAGAACCGAGGGCGACCCCCTGTACGATATGGCGACTGGGCAGGTGATCCACATTCTAGGGACTAGAACGGTTTGGCGGGGGAGGATGTCACGGAGTGACTTAATGTGGCGGAACGTAAAATGGCGGAAATAGTTCCGCCCGGACTGTTGTCCATGAAACACACAGCCAGTTCCGGTAACTCCAGGCAACGCAAAATTTGGGCTTATTAAGAACAGGTGTGCGAACGAACATGGCGATTGGTGATTGGGCAATGCAGAGAAGAGGAGGGGTATAAATAAGGCATTCAGAGAACAGCAAGGGTGAGGTTTATTTCTGGCAAACGCTGTGGGTGAGACAGGGCGATCAGTGTGTTGGAGGGACGTATCGATGCGGATAATACAGAATGGGCGAAGTCAAAACAGAGTACTGGGCTGAAGAAAACACGGAGTTAAGTCGGTTGAAACATTCCTTTTGAAGTGCTTGTGTTGATGTGTATTATTACCTTGAAGAGATTGTTTACATTGAGAAGTCACCGGAAACGTGTTGAGAAGAGGAAAGAGTGTGCTGAAAGGTCGTGGTTTCGACGTTCCCATATGGTCATCCTCCGCACCGACCCTTTCCACTATCCAGGACCTATTTCCCAGCCTAATGTGGTGATCCTGACCCTAATTCACAGTGAGTGTGTGGCGTGCAGTGGGTGAGTCTTTTTGATGTGTGTACACTTGAAGAATTGTAGTGTTGTGCTGTGCCAATATTGTCAGCGATCACACCCCCGACTGAAGAGGAGGCCCTGCATTAGAGGAAGTGAATTGGTAACGGTGGGCGACTGTTATATATATACACACCCGACTGTGACTCATTAACCCTTTCCCCCACCTGGTGGTGGCGTGGCAACTGTATGAAGTAAGAGCTTGCTGTGAATATTGTGTGGAGTATCGAAGGAGGGGAAGTTGGAATTGGCTGCTGCGTAGAAAGAGCTTATGTGCTGTCTCTGTGTACGCTTATACGTCTGTTGAGTGCTTTCAGGTGTCCGCCCTCGTCCAGATCTCTTGTCCCGCTGTTTGAAGAGGGGAGAAGGAAGCGATTGGCCCACTCGAGCAGCACATCACAGGGTGTGGCACTCTACCTCGATCTACCCACCTGGGTAATACCATCTGTGGGCGCGCTAGGCCCAGCGTGTAGCAGCCTCGACCTGTACTTACATCTGCCCTGCTTGTCAGAAGCGAAGAGGTGTTGTATCTCTCCCTAAATGTTCATTGAAGTAGTATACTGTAAAAGGAACTCTGTGTGTTTATCTGCCGCCAGTCCGCAGGAGTGAGCCAAAGGCTCTGTGTCGTCGTGGGACTGTTCTACTACGTGTGGGAAGTCAACGTCAACGTGTTCATTAGAAGTCTGTCCTAGTGAGGAAGGCTAGAAGTCCGCTGTGTGCAAATACGCCCTCCTTCGACACCTAAGCCTTGACGCACTAAGGCCTGACGTCCGCCTATCCACGGGTCTGTGAGTTGCATCCATTCCAGCTATAAGCGTAGCATACTCACCTGTATACTCACCTGTATGCCCAAAGCCAAGAGCCCAGTGTACCACCCTGTATACTCACTCGTACACCCAAAGTTAAGAGCCCAGTGTACCGCCCTGTATACTCACCTGTACACCCAAAGCTAAGAGCCCAGTGTACCGCCCTGTATACTCACCTGTACACCCAAAGCTAAGAGCCCAGTGTACCGCCCTGTATACTCACCTGTACGCCCAAAGCCAAGAGCCCAGTGTACCGCCCTGTATACTCACCTGTACGCCAAAGCCAAGAGTCCAGTGTACTTCCCTGTGTACTCACCTGTACGCCCGAAGCTAAGAGCCCAGTGTACCGCCCTGTGTACTCACATGTACGCCCGAAGCTAAGAGCCCAGTGTACCGCCCTGTATACTCACCTGTACGCCCGAAGCTAAGAGCCCAGTGTACCGCCCTGTATACTCACCTGTACGCCAAAGCCAAGAGTCCAGTGTACTTCCCTGTGTACTCACCTGTACGCCCGAAGCTAAGAGCCCAGTGTACCGCCCTGTATACTCACCTGTACGCCCAAAGCTGAGAGCCAGTGGACTGCCCTGGATATTCTTCACGTGTGGAGAAGAGGAGGAAGTTGGGAAGATTTATCTGTATATTCCTGCGAGAGGGTCAGAAGCGGCTCGGAAGCAAAGTTCTCCAGTCTCAGAGAGCTAGACCTTTCTTTTTAAAGTATCCCTTTCCCCCTTCCCATACCTTTTTAAATAAATAAATATTGTTTTAACCTACCCGTTCTTGTCTGTTTGGTCGTTGGGGTGTTTTTGGGACCTCCTCGGGGTGGAAACTTAGGGAGGAGCGAGACTCACGGTAGTGGTGGTCCGCTCCGACCTTTGACAAAAGTATTGTATGCTAAAGATGATTCAGGATCAGCAAAAACAGCGAGTCTATTACGTTAGCCAAAATCAGCGGTTGTGATTCGTAAGAGCACTCTTCCCTTTGATTAGCCTAATTTTGATTTGAGTAAAGACAAGAACAGCTTAATAAAAAATATAAAAATATTGTATCCATAACTGCCAAATCTCACGCATTCACCGTGAGACACACGCAATTGACACTTTTCACGAATTTTATACATTTTCTCACGCACAGAAAAATCGCGAAGCAAAGAGGACACGGAGACCGACAGACTAGACAGAGCAGGTTACTTATGATATAAAAAAAATCTCAGCTCTCAGATTCTGTCACTTTTATTATGAAATTCAAACAATAAATGCCGTTTTGGCGCTTGTAAATGTTACGTGACAGATCCCTAGCAGCACGTGGACCGATCATCTCTACTAGCTAATAGTAAATAAACACAAATGGACAATGTTGAAAGAAACAGTAGCCTACAACTTACCTAAATGTATATTCCTCATACATAATATCGACCAATCAGTCTAACAAAGGGGTCAATACAACAACTGGAGAACAATTATGTCACATAACATTTACCTCCTCAGGAAAGCCATTTAATGACCATAATAGGCTATAGCACATTAGTTGGCTAGAAAAAAAGAGCTAGAGAGTATTTTGCTAAATATGTGTAGTGTACCATATTACATATTTATTATATTTTTATTTATATCATTAAATAAAGTTGTTATTATAATATAAAAAAGCATTAGGTGAGTTCTTCTTGAGATTAGGTACATCTTGTGTGCCTAATATTTATCCAAATGAGTCAATATTAAATCAAAACACAATAATTTAATTGAATTTAAATAACAAAAAAGCGTAGCTTACCAGAAATTGTACAATGTAAACACTGTAACATGTTGAGAAACACATAACGCTGTTTGTGAAACATTTTGCTGCAAAGCACAACAACAGTCAAAATCAATTGCCCCTAAAAAAGATGGGTGATCATGGGTCATTTCATTTGTGGACTGTAATTATAAGTTTTTAATTATAATAAGAACTTGAGTATTGTCCACTGTTGTATATTTGTAGTCCACTGCAGCTTGGACACTATTATTGTACTTTTTTATATTTTCATTTTGCTTTTTATACTGTTTTGTTTTGTTTGAACACTGGGCTTATTCCTGTTGTGAATTAAAAACCTTTGTAGTGTGTAAGGGCATGATTAAGCAATAAGTACTGTAGTTTAAAAGTGGTTTTGTGTTTGTTTTGTTAAAGCAATTCACATATAGGGATTTCTATGTACCGTCTACCCCTGCCACCCTGCCAAGACCTCTTGCCACCCCTTTGCCCCCCCATGTACAATTTTCTAGATCCGCCACTGCACAACACAAAGAAACCATGCAAGTATCAATTCTTTCGAAATTTAGATGCGTTTTAAGATTGTAACCCTGTTTAAGGTGATAATGGTTTTTGCTGGCTCTAGTGGTTATGTTTGGGAAAGTGTCTGATCGGACCATACCCTTCTTCCTTGCCTTTCTTCTCATCCTCCTTCTTTACTTTCTGTTATTCTGTATATACATGTATTCTTTATTTAGTCGTATGTAATCGTAGTATCAATAATTATTAAAACCATTGTATCCACGTTTTGATTGTCATTGTTGTTGCTCACAAAACACGAGTCCCTTTAATGTCAGATCTAAGCTACGAGCTCTTATAAGTATCTTTGAATGCTTTAATTAATATCATAGTTCGGAAAGTTTGTCCTTTGAGGCCAAAGGGACAAACTTACCGAAAATTGGGTAGAAGACCTTGTGAGAGTTGATAAAGATTGTACTGCCCGTTTGTTAAAACAGACCAGAGGAATCAATAATCCACTCCTTAGAGGTTATTCTGTGATTATTTAATATAGATATAGGTTATAGTTAATTGCAATAAATTGTTGATAACCATATATATATATATAGCATAAATACCTAGGTTAGGTATTCCCCTTTTTGGGTGATTTTGGAGATTTATGATTCGATTATAACCTGTTATGATTAATCATAAATCCCTAAATATTAATACCCATAATTCCCTATTGAGCTAAATTTAATTTAATAATATATGTAACCCTAAAACGCTACTATTTATACACTATAAACTGCACTCACATTGTGTAAATTATTTATTGTTTATTGTAGTGTATACTGTGCTGTGAGTAATTGTGTGCGCATCAGATGTGTAATCTGATGTTGCTTTAAATGTCGTACGTCTCATGTCATGTCATGACTGCTATGTTGCTTGGAACTGCACCTAAGAATTTCACCTACTGTTGCACTTATATAGTTATATAGTATGCAACTGTATATAGTTGTGTGACAATAAAGTGATTTGATTTGATTTGATTTGATTAACTGTCTACTTTTATTTGTGTACAATGACAATAACAACAAAGGTTGTGGACTCAGGGAACAGATTATTTTGCGCTCCACTCCAAACGCTGTCTTCATTTCAGAAATATATTTTGTTTATTAAATGCAACGTTTTTAATTCGAAAAGCATTTCTAAATTCAGTTTATATTTCCAAAAAACTTTGAGTTGCCACCATGCAAATTCAAACATTTAGCTCTTCTCTATATGCTCTTCTCTATATGGCAAAACTCCGAACACATCTTCTTTTTTTAAGAATGACTTCAGTGCCATTCTTTGTTCTTTTCTCAAAGAAAAGTGTTACGTCCAAGGACGTATGTTTATTTGTTGCTGCAGTGCGTCATGCATTTGTGTATGTGTTTGGGTGTTTTTTTGCTCTCTCTGTCTCGTTTTCTCTCGTCATTTTGACAGGTACAATGATCAGCTGTATTTAATCTACTGATGAATGGTGTGATTGTAGGATGACTGGGAGGAGCCGAGATATAAGCAGAAGTGGATCAATTGGGAAGAAGAGAGAGACTTCCATTTTGCCAGGAAGACTTCTTCCTCCTGTCTGCCCAGACTCGGTTGTTTAAAGTTGTTGATTTGATTTGAGTTGAGTTGATTTCTGTTTGAGTGAGCTCAGGATCTTGTTGTGAGTTCTTTGGTGGGAAGATAACTGAAGTGTTACAGTCTACTTAATTACTCTTACATCTTATGTCAAGTATGTGAAGTTGGCCCCCCACCCAACGCAAAACGTCGGCAAAATAGTCTTAATCGTTTGTGCTCCGTTTGTGCTGGTTTGTGCCGTAAACATTTTCATTTGTGCTGCTTTGGTTTTTAAGATATTAAAATAATATTTATAGGTCATTCTGAGGTCACTCAGCCCCCCCCCCACATGCTCAAAATTCAGCCCAAATAGTCTCAATCGTTTGTGCTTCGTTTGTGCCGGTAAAATTTTCGTTTGTGCTGCTTCCGTTTTCAAAATATTAGACTTTGAATTATAGGCGATGACGTCACCATCCCCCCCAAATGCTCCAAATTCATCCAAAATAATCTTGTTTTTTTGTGCTTCGTTTGTGCTGGTTAGTGTCATATCAATTTTCGTTTGTGCTGCTTAGGTTTTTAAGATATTAAAATAATATCTATTGGTCATACTGAGGTCACTCAGCCCCCCCACATGCTCCAAATTCACCACAAATGGTTTCAATCGTTTGTGCTGGTTTGTTTAGGTAAAACAAATTTTTGTGCTGCTTCCGTTTTTAAAATATTAGATATTGAATTATTGGCGACGACATCACATCTTTCTTAGTAAATTATTAGAAGAATCAGAAATCAGATATAGGCTGCATATAGTATTTTAAGTCTTTAAGAAAATGGTTAAAGAAAGGCTTAGCCTACTCTTCCTAACTTTACACTTGTGTGTACATAAGATATTTAGCCAAAAACAAAATAAGATTGATTAAATAAAATTTACAAAAAAGCATCTGACTCTTCTCTCTCAAAATATGTAAAACCAAAAATAAGTTTCATATGGAATCATCACAGAAAATGCTCCCGAAAATGCTCCCGGTACACAAACCAAACTGGTTGAATGGTATATAAATATTGTAATTAAATAATGAAATATTGCATGTTTTTTGGACCCGGTGTACCAGACGGTGTACCTTCTGATAATTTCTACAAATTTTTGTTCAGGGGTAAAAACGAGCCCTGAAACATCCTTCAACTCATCCTGTCTTGCCGGTCCCATCACGCAGAATAAGAGTTCATCAGATGTACTGCTCTGCAAATTACTTACAGTAATGTTTCTTCATACTGGCTTTTGCATATAGGCTATTTCTTGCCATTATAAAGAGAGCCGCAGACCAGTCAGGGTGCCCATGCTGACCCCTGTCCACAGCAGAAATCGCTAACTGCATCAGAACTGTGGTTCAGGAATGGTTTGAGGAGCACAACAACGAGTTTGAGGTGTTGACTTGGCCTCCAAATTCCTCAGATCTCAATCCAATCGAGCATCTGTGGGATGCTGAACAAACAAGTCCATGGAGGCCCCACCTCGCAACTTACAGGACTTAAATACATATGTATCTAAATACCTGCTATCATTTCCATTCTACATTACTGAACGGGGAGGCAACCTCCTAGGGCTTGATCTTTTTACAAGCTTGGGATTTACACTGAGAGATGACAAGTGCTCGGGGGCGTATTACAGAAACATTCTATCTTAGGTCTTAACTTAAGATATGATAAGTTAATTTAGGATTCACATTTCGTATTACAGAAGCAAATCTTAACTTGATTTAGGATTCTTATCCTATCTTTCAAAATTTCATCTTATCTGTAGTTAGGAAATCTTAAACCACTCCATCGAGTTCAGTAATCAACTGTCAGGTCTGTTATCAAGCAACTAACAACACACAAACTGCTTCTGAGGTAAACCTAAAATCAAAATGGAGAAACAACGGCGTGCTTTTAATTTCAGTGCGGCAGAGATTGAAATTTTGAAAAGTTAAAGCCTGTTTTATAAATCGACTTTTGAAACGGAAAAAAAACTAATGCTCTGTGACGACTCGTTGGCCTCTGTAATGTTGGTCACAATTCGTCAACTAACTGTCAACTAACTGCAAAATCATGTGTCGTGGGAGTCTGTAATTATTATTTTATCATCGAAGCGCAGCACATCCTCTGGGTCCTCCAAAAGTCTCTCCACCGTCAAACGTCACTGCTCTCCATCTTGTATAATTAATAAATGTAACGGCATTCTCGAAAAGGCTTTTTGTACTGTGGTTTTTACCGTTGGATTTAAAAAAGGTTTGAAGTTAGGACACCAGTGGGGTTGTCCTAAAGTTAAGACAGCTTTTAGGATTTTTTGGCGAGTTAAGGTCCTTTCACACTGGATGCGATTTTGACACGCAAATCATTATTTGATCAGCTGTTTGTGTAATGACTGCTTCCTCACCGAATGCGAATGTGCGTGGCGAAAAAAACGTAATTTTTTTTCATTTCGATGTCAATTGTCTTTAACACTCACAACGACAGAAAAGGCTAAAATGAATCACATACAAGGAAACAAAGGTCACGAAATGTCCAGTTGATGTCATTAGCTATTCAATCAACATTAACCTTTGCCAGGCATCGCATTCTCATGAGATTACAGCTGTTGTTGTAGTTGCAGCTGTACAGATGCGCTGTGTTTGCCCACTGTAGGCTACAAACAACGAAATCATAACAGTTTGAGTTAAGTTACCTGGAAACAGAAATGGCCAGTGCTGTTTGATGGACTGGGCTGCCTTACAGCTTTTACCCACAAGCCTCTGGTGGACCCTGGGCTGTTGCCAGTCATATTGTGGTGTGATTGTGTGTTATTATGTCTTATATGGCCTGATCTCTTTTGTTTATAACACAATGAAAAAAGCCCCTGAGCTGGATTCCTCTAGCTCTGCGGAAGTCACCGCAGAGCTTTACACAATGCTTGATATGGGGATGATTGAGCCAGTCATAAAATCCCCCTGGTTTTCTAACCTGGTCATCACAACAACAAAAGAATGTGGAGGAATATGAGTCTGTGTTGACCTGAGCTCTGTAAATAAGGCTGTTGTCCCTGACAAGTACCCCTTGCCCAAAGCTGAGGAGCTGAACGCTCCATTCTGTGGTTTGACAGTTTTTATAAAGTTAGATATGCACCAGGGTTACCTTCCGGTGTAGTCTTAAGCCCTATTCGGACGGAATTAGTTTAACGTGGGGAGGTGGGGGTAAAGTAATTATTACCAGAGGTTCTCTGTGATTTTAGTCCCGTCCGAATGTGCCATCTGTCAGTAAAGATTACAGAGACTTTTACCTTCTGTAAAATGGTCCGGAAAAATGACCTTGGGTAAAACTAATCCCGTTCGAATAGACCCGGTGTAAAAATGTACGGTAAAATTCCATCATTTCCTGTTTAAAAGTAGTTTTGGCGCGTTTTGCAAGCATGGAAGCGCTTGAAGAAGCACTCGGTTTCGTTGTAGGTGGTGGGACCAGTCCCGCCGCTGGCCGCTTTGATGCCCTAAGCCCGATCACTTTACGATGCCCACAGTGGCGGCGTTCGCGAATTTTGCAGAGCCGTAGCAGCGTCACTGGGTGGGACAACTCTGTGGCAAACCTCCAGTATTTTCCGCATACAATTTAAAGCAACAATAAGATCGAAAGCACTTTTTAGAGGCACAACACTTCTTTTAGCTTTAGGTAAGCGTCTATTACCAATACAATCCAAACAGAATCGTTAGACTGGACCTAAATGTTTATGTTATATATATATATATATATATATATATATATATATATATATATATATATATATATATATATACACACACACACATATATATTGTGTTTGCTCACGTGAAAACAGGAAGCAACGCACATGACGACAAGGAGGTTACGTTGGTGCGTAAAGCAAGTTACCCCTCCCAATTCTGCTAGTTTTACTGAGATGTCTTATCCCGTGCGAATTGGCCATTAATATTACAGACGTCCTGAGGTAAAATTACTTTACCCCCACCTCCCCATGTTAAACTAATCCCGTCCGAATAGGGCTTTAGCCTCAGGCATCACGCCCATGGATCATTGGCTGAACGTTTTATGCATATGGCACACTTATCTGGAAACACTTCAGGAATTTCCAAGTCGTCATCTGATTGGTTGAATTCTACCGGATGTCCGCGAGCAAGACATGGCATGGAGCAAGAACTCATTCAGATGACAACACTCCGCACATATATACACTCGGGGTGGCCAGCACAGGTGTCAAGCTCAAGCAAAAATGCCGGGACATGTAGCTCCTCATTATCAACTCTTTCTGGTGTTCATGTACGATCTCCATTCTAAATGGCCTGAGGTCATACTTGCTGGGACAGTCACATCACAGACTATCACACATATACTGGACAGCCTGTTTGCTCGCTGGGGCATGACCTGTGCCATCAATACTGACAATGGAATGCAGACCATCTCTGCAGACTTCTCCACTTTCCTTTGCAATAAGGGAATTGGACAGACTCAGAGCACAAGACTTCTCAGCAGCAGCTGGGCAGCAGCCAAAGCGGCTGTAACTTCAAACCAGAGGCAAAAGAAGGACAGCCTCGACAAAAGACACATGGTCAAGCAGAATAAGATAACAGTGCTGGACTGGGTTGTATTCTAACTAGAGGTCGACCGATATCTGATTGGTGGAACAATCGGTTATCGGTTTTCTGGGTTGCGCGTGTCGCTGGAGAGGCTGAGAAGGGTGCGCTGTTGTAAATTCCATCCGTTAGCCAACTGGCGACTCGGGGTAATTGTTCTATAAACCATCAGGAAACAGCGGCGAGAAGAACATGCGTGACAATGTTTACTTTCGTAAACTTGACCAAAACTACACTATGAAAAGCCTTAAACAAGGCTTCAGATGGCACTGATGCCCCGGGAATACAGAGATAATGCCTCACTAGAGAGGCCAGCCTCGGGAAGGGCCTTTCAGTTGCTTTCCACCAGTCAGGAGCTTGTAGGCTACTACTGACCGTATTTTAATACTGCGTAGCATATTTTGCAATATGAACATCATTACACTGCTGTGGATGTTGTTTACTTCATTAATGTGTTTACTGGGATAATGGACTGAGGATGGGAGTAGGATTAGGTATTCGGTTTCGGATTCGGCAGAATCTTAACCAGTGGATTCGATATTTGGCTAAACCCCAAAAATCTGGATTCGGTGCATCCCTACTTGAAACAGGGCAAAGACAGGCCAAAATGGGGAGGGGGGAGGGGGGGGGAGGTTTGATTAGGGTGATGTCCCACAGTTTCTGTGAGATCTTCTCTCAAGATTAGTGACTTATATTGTTCTATTGCTGGGGTTTGGATCTCAGCTTTTGTCTTAGCAGCAAAACCAATCCTTACTGTGTGTTTACACCGCCGCCAACGAGAGCGTCAAACTTCGCTCTGGCCACCCTGCCATTGACGCTGTAGAAAGATTCGTGGACTCGCTGCCGCTCTGACGTAGATCGAATGCTTGGTCTTTTTTAAAACTACATTTAAAGGGGCAACAAAGCAAACAATCATGTTGATCGGCATTTGTGCAGACTGACCACCGGTAGGGTATAACCGTATAATATAACCTTATGAAATAATTTAAATGTGAAAGTAAAACAAAAGCAGATAGATGGAAAGAACTTAACAATTATAGTTCTGCCGGAAAGACTCGGGAGAATAAATACTGTGACAATTATCCATTTATTAACAACCCAGCAAGCAATAAAGTATATTGGCATAGGCCCCGTCCGTAGCTCGCAATCTGAGGGTCCGGACTCTGCATATCCTGCCTGAAGACGAAGGCAGAGGCGCAGCCGACCCCCCCGTGAGGTATGGAAGGGACCATCCTGGTGGTGGTGGGGTGGATGTAGGAAAGGATTTGACTTGGAGGTGGTGGGGAGGATGGCGGTGAATTGGAGCGTCAGCATCTGCGAACTCAGACATGCGTAAGTACCGATCTTTTATACCCAGGTATTGGAATGTGATTGGATAAAGTTAGAGTGACATGACAATTAAGTCTTCCCGGCAGAACTTATGCTAAAGCTTCCATTTACATGTTTGCTAACGAAATAACGTCATACTGCGTCATAGCTCATTACCATAAAGGTCAACTCTCCTCAACGCCCAAATCGTCCAAGACGTGCCGCCGCTCTCACCGGAGCTCACTGCCAGAGCTCACCGCCGGGCTCCCATTGAAAATGAATGAATTCCAGCCACTTTGACTCTCTCGCCGGCAGCGGTGTGAACGCACAATTACATTGTCATTACACAGTACGAGAGTGCTGAGAAGGTCTGTTGGCATCATTTATAGGCGAAATAACTCACTGACGCTGTCACCTTGTGTTGTTTATATTAACACATGAGGCTGGACGGAGAGTGCTGACACATCAGATGTGCGTTTAAAACATGACAGCGAAACGGCATGAATACAGAACACTACAGTACTTGTTGCCAAATCATTATAAAGTAATTCATTTGTTGACTAGATGCTGCATTAGCAGGTAAAGAACAGCAGTGTATATGTTTGTTGTTGAGGCTGAGAGGACGCTAACATTAGCAGTAACCTCAAGCATAAAACAATGTGATAAAAACACACGCAAGTCTGACCCAAATGTTGAAAATATAAAACTAGTGACGTGAGAAAGCAAACTGTATCATCATGCTGTGGACAGAAATATAAACAAAGCAGAAACGCATTCGTTTTTTTATTAGATAATCTCCTTCTACAAAAGCAGACTGTTTTGGATTTATATGAAATGGTAACACTGCAATAAGATTCCATTTGTAACATTAACTGGTAATAAATGCTGTGGAAGTATTGTTCATTGTTAGGATGTTAATTTCAACTTTAAATTGAGTTAGAGTTTTTATTATATCTGTTAACCTTGGTTAATGCACTATGAACTAACACGAATGATCAAGGTACAATTGTATTGCTCATATTAAAACATGCTGTAAAAATGTATATTGCATACTGCTTATAGTTCATGTAAGCTAATACATCCTTGTTAAATGGGACTTGCAAAGTGTTACCTATGAAATGTACATACATGTTTCTAGGTTATAGCTAAAGAAACACATTTGACCTATAATATTTTAATGTTTGTAATTGTTATAAAGTTCAGACCTGTTTTACTTTTTATTTTATTTGATCCCGTATCCATTTTAAAAACTATCGGTTGATTTATCGGTTATCGGCAAGTGCGGTCATTTATCGGTATAGGTTAAATCAACTATCAGTCGACCTCTAATTCTAACTGATAACCTGGCGTTACAGGGTTCTCGGTGTGCACATGCGTTGGGAAAGTGAGTGGCACATAAAAGTAAAGAGGTTATCTGTACAAGCTCTGGCGTAGAATTGAACTCCTTACTGAATAAAAAAAACACTAAGTGAAATACACTTTTAAAAATATATGCTTATGCTTTTAAAAAATGCTCTTCTAAAAAAATAATGATCATATCCTCTCTGGGTATGCTTAGCATGTTATCTTTTTGAAGTATGTTTAGACGTTGTATGTTTTCCTTAAATATAACAGTATTTTATACTATGTATGCTTTGCCCTGTAGATGTACCACAACCTCTTATACTTAAACCCAATGATCTGAAGGAAGTGATGGAGAAAACAACAGTCAATCTGAGCTGCTCTGCTGAAGCCCCCTGCCCCAAACATCCTCCTACAATATCCTGGTCCAACATCCCTGAATCTGCCAACATTACAACACAGTTACAGAAGAAACCTGATAAAACCCAGTTAGTGTTTTCACACATGACCTTCAAAGCTTCATACATGGATCACAGAAAAAACATCTCCTGCACTGCTACATATCCAATAAATACATCTAATGACTCAACTGTGGAGACCACTGTGATGCTACGAGTCCTGTGTAAGAGACTTGGGAGAAGATGTACTCTTTCATTAGCATTATTATGTTCAGATGTGTACTATCTAGTTTAGTTTATCTAGTTTATCTTAAAATGTTTCTATTTTGCCCTCAAGTTCCTCCAAAAGAAACTCATATCACCATCGATCCATCTGCTTCAGTCTCTGTTGGCACTAATGTGACTTTGACATGCAAAAGCAAAGCCAGTCCATCAAATGACATGATCTTCTACTGGCACAAACATGGCAATCAGCTGGATTTAGGAGAACAACTGACCTTTACTGTAAATAGGAGGAGTGGAGGCTGGTACTTGTGCATAGTAAAGAATGAACTTGGTATTCAGATTTCAGAAGAGATCCAGCTGATTGTGACAGGTGAGATTAATTTATTTATTTGACATGCTAATTATAATCAAAGGCTCGGTTTTATGACTTGAACGTGTCTTATATTGTGTAATTTACTGAACACCAACATTTATTTATTTCTTGTTCATCTTGTTTTTATCTGCCACCATTAGAATCATCCGTGCCTTTGATCGCAGGCTGTGTAGGAGGAATATTAGCTTTACTGTTTTTATTTCTTCTGGCAACACTTTTAAAATGGTACGCAAAGACTAAATATGATGTTCCACAAATGTTCGTATTTGTGATTTATGAATTTCCTATCAACACAGGGCACAAAAGGGAAAAGCATCTAGTGAATCCATTGTTAGGGAAACTGATGAGGTAAGTTCTATAGAGGACTGCGTTAGTGCCATTAATGAGAAACATCATTAGTGGATATTTACATAAAATGAAAAAATGTATGTATAATGTATAAATAATGACTTATTTTGCTTTGTCAGGGTCGTGTACAGATCGATCGCATTTATGAAAATGTATTCATGAAAAGAAAGTAACGACAGATGCCGTGATGAGAATCACATGATCCATATGGAGCGATTGAATTTTCCACTAACTGCAACTGAAATGCCAAAAGACTGTCCACTATTACTCCACATCAAAATCAGAAACATCTGATTTAAGAAAAAATGTCATCTGCTTGGATAATATGCAAATGTGTTGTGAACAAAATGTGTGTCTTTTGTATCTGGTTAGAAAAAAACACTTTACAATAAGGTCCCATTAGTCAACATTGGTTAACTAACAATGATTAAGATTGACCAATTGTTACAGTATTAGTTAATCTTTATTAAAGGGGTGATGAATTGAGAAATCAACTTTCCCTTGAGCTTTTGATATATAAAAGGTCATGGTAATATAGGAATATCCTGTAAGTTTCATAGTTGAAAACTTCCTTGTTAGTCAAAGAAAAGCTTTTATTGACACCAGGCCCAGAAAACGCTCAATCTCAGTGTAGTGAAGCACCGAAGACAGAAGAAGCTCGTCCCGGGCCTATGCGTTATCCAGGCGGGCTACCAAAACGTAACCCCAAAACGGGCTATCTTAAATAGTGAAATAACTCTCTTTGACTTGAAGGGCACGCGTGCACGTGTGTGCGTGTGAGATGCACAGTTTGCGCTTATATCCACCGATCGGGCGGGCCAAGTAATAAAAAAAAAAGACATTCCAATTAATCGTGGGTGGGTGAGAGATAAAAAAAATACATTTTTGCGAGTCCTGTTGGAGATTCATTCCGGTTGAGGTTTCCCCACACGCGTTCACTGACAGGGGAGCAGAAGCTCATTAAATATGCAAATCTTATCCAATCCTAGCCGTGGGTGTTTACTTCCAAGTCTTCAGTGAGGCACGCCCATCAAAACCCAGTGTTTCTTGAGAGAGCCTCAAAACCAGGGCAGAAAATAGCCTATTACTTATTCATTATGATGTTTTTGAATGTAAAAATACAACTGTTCATTGTTAGATCGTGTTAACTCAGGTCCATTAAATATAATATTAACACATAACATGAACTAAGATTCATTTAGAAGTATTTTCATATTAGTTCATATTAACTAATGAAGTTAACTGATGTTACTAAAAGGAGCCTTAAGTGTTATCGGATCACCTGATTTATTTATTATTACATCATCACATCCTTCATATTTTACATGCCATTTTTGTTCTTCAGAGTTTAGTCATATGTTTGTTTTATTTATGGCTTTGTGACTTGTCATTTAGTGTCTCATCCCATTTTTATTCTTAATTAATGTCTTCATGAATTCTATGATCATTGATTAAAAGTCTAACCGTATGTTTTTTAAACTAGTACCACCTTATGCCACAAGCAAGTTCGGGAACATTTCTTGAAAAATAATAAAGTAATGATCCATTCAAGACTTTTTGTTACAGTCTTTTTTTTTACCGTAAGGAAGAAGGATGATAACAGCATCAATGTTTGTGTAAATCATCTAAATCACATGATCATTTTACTTCTTTGTTTTAAGAAACATTTTTCTGTTCTTTACAGACTGACCCATACATTTACTGATATATAATTAAAACTTGTTCAATCACTGAAACAACGTTTTTATAGTAACATTAAAGCAAATAGCAGATAGGCCTACAGACATAAAAATTTGAAAATGACAGAGGCGGAGAGTACTTAAGTATTTTTACTTTCCAAGTAATGTTATTTTTCAAGTATATGTACTTTATCAGTGTTCTTCTTTGGAAAACTTTTACTTCACAACCTTCCAAAACATAATATTGTACTTTTTACTGCACTATATTCAAATTGAATATCATTTAATACTTTAACATTTTTAGTATTTACATTACATCAAAAATGTAGTATTGTATACTTTTACTCAAGTAAAATTGCAATTACTTTTACTTGAGTAAAAGTATACTATACGACATTTTTCAAGTAAGAAAGTATTTTTTAATGTAATTAAGTATTCAAGGTAAAAAAAACAACAACTTTTATTTATGAAATGTAGAGCAGTAAAACATATGACATTATAAATTATGCTTTGGAATGTAATGAATTAAAAGTTTTCCAAAGAAAAAAACTGATAAAATATATACTTGAAAAATGTACTGGAGTAGAAATACTTAAGTATGGAGAATGTCCGCCTCTGGAAAACGAGTAGGAGTAGGTTAAAGATAATAATTACTCATAAACAGAGTACTGAGTATTGTCAACCTGCGTTCAATACAGTTTGGTGTTAGTTTTATACTAAGATAACAACACAATGCTCCAAAAAGCATGAACATTCACATATCACACAAATATAGAGTAAAACTGTTAGTTTTTGATTAACGTTTTATATATTTCTATATAAGGACTCTTATTTTGATTTTCATTTAATTGCATGGTTCCTGTGTTCTTATGCTGTGTTCTAGATGAGGTTGGATGTCCCAAATTAAATGTCCCACTTCAGACCTCAGTGAGTTCTAAGCAATCAGATGTCACGTTCACGTTGACCACATGATGTCGCCACCACACAACAGGAGCATGTTGTGTTCCCTTTCAGTCGGTCACTACGACGTACGTCGGTAATACCGACGAATTGGGATCACTTTAGAGAGCCCCTATCAGCTTCGAGATTTAGAGAACAGGCCAATGGGCCATTGGCGTGCAAGATTTGCATCTCGCGCTCCGCCCCGCGGGTATAAGTAGGAAGCGAGAGCATCGCACTGACGTCATTCACTTCGGAGCCGAACGGCGTAGATGAAGAGTCAAAAACTTCCTGTTTACCTATCAGAGAAGATTCAACAGAGAACTTTGAGGACGCTGTGCTGGTGTGACGGCATTTCTCCAGTGCAACCACGAGAACTCAGCTGTTTAAACAGCACCGTTGGTATCGGTGGGCGTTTACTTGAGTGCAAACACAGGCTGCACTATCTCCTGTGTGTTGCCGCGGTCTGTCCTGGGTGCTTCAGCACTTCTGAAAAGAGCGTTTCCTCACAAAAAGAGCAACACGGGTGTGACACTGCGTCTTTTTCAAGACGTCATTCCACCCGTGCGGTTCTGGATGCGGTTGTTTCCTGTCCTGACGGCCACGATCCCTCTCGCATAAACATGTTGAGACCGATTTCGTGGGTGATCCTTGTTCTCTCAGGGGAACAGGATCACGTCGATGCGCTGGTCATCTCACCTTCCACGTGAGGGTTTGAGTGTTCAGCGCGCCGTGTGCCGTCTGGGTGCCGGGTGACAGCGCGGGTTGCCACGGCAGCTCAGCGCGCGTCACTCGGCGCCTCCGCATGTTGAGACTGTGTTAGTGGGTGGTCTATGCTCTCTCATGAGAGCATAGCCACGTCGGCGCGTTGTTCGTCTTGCCTTTTTCATAAGGGCTTGAGTGTTCAGCGCGCTGTGTGCCGTCTCACGGCCACGCCCACTGTCTCACGTGTCTGCTGGTAGCTTACAGATGGGATTGCTGGTCCTTAAAAAGGGGACCTAGCGTTTCATTTGGGGCTCTAGCAGAGGACAGATGTCAAACGCTGTATCGGAGAGAGGGCTGTTATGTTTTGAAAATGAAGATGATGCTGAGATTGCACTATAATAGTGGGCACTCGTGCTGAATCCGATTCATACTTGACAGCCATGCTTTCCCGGGTTGCTGAGGCATAGTGCAACGCATAAATCGCCTTGCCTGCCCCTTGCCTTTCCCGGATGTGCGTTGGAAGGCTTTTGCGTTGTGGAACTATTGGTGCAAAAATATGGAACACCAATAGGGCCATAATCTGTATAAAGTTTTCCTCTCTCTCACTACCCTCATCGGTGGGGTGGCAGTGCCACTGGCAGGCCACCTCTGCCCTGCTTAGTGCATGAGGGTAGTTCTGAGCCGAGGTTGAGCTGCGCACTGCGCTGGCCCTTGGCTAGACGATGTCCACCCTGGTCCAGAAACACCATTGACCCGGATTTGGTTCGGAACTGTTCTTCCCCCGGAGGAGGGCGGGGTGGAAAACCATTAGTAATTCTGTTCCGCCACTGGGGTTAAAAACAGCCAGTGGTACCCAAAAAAAAAAAAAGAAAAAAAAAAAAGAAAAAAGAAGAGCAGTTCCAATATCTCTGGGTCTCGGGAGTTCAGGAATGGCAGCATGTGACGCTACAAGCCTCGCCGCTCTCATTCCCCTCCCCACAAGAGGGCGAGAATGGCAGTGTGTGATGCTACAAGCCTCGCCACTCTCATTCCCCTCTTCTAAGCGGTGTGTGGACGACAGTGCGCGACGCTATGCCTCGCCGCTCTTGTTCCCCGCTGAGGAAGGAGGTGAGGCAGACCGTGTGCAACGCCACAAAGCCTTGCCACGCTCAGCCCCTCCTTCATTTGGAGAGCGCGCTTGGCGGTGTACAGCGCTCCCATGCCTTGTCAGCCTCGGGTGCCTCTCCAAATCTCCAGCAGGGGGTGCCGCTGTGGGAACGCCCTCAAGCGGCCTTCCCACACTCGCACAGCCCCTCAGCGGATGCAGGTCGTGTGTCAGACCCAGACCCCTACACAGACCACTCCCATGTCGTCCTGGGGTCCCTGCATTCCGCCTCGCTGCCCTGCTGCGGGTACGTCTGTGGTACCCATGACCCCGCTTGTTCGGTCTCTGTGGGCCTGGTTAGCGCTCCCCAGCCCATCTCGCTGGGTCATCTGTACCATCAGACTCGGCTTGCAATTCAGTTCGCCCGGCGTCCGCCCAGGTTCGGGGGCGTTCACTTCACGTCTGTTGCGTAGGTGGATGCCCCCGTGCTTCAGGCGGAGATCGCTGTCCTACTGGCGAAGGACGCGATAAAGCCGGTCCCTCCAGCCGATATGAAGTCCGGGTTCTACAGCCCGTACTTCATTGTACCCAAGAAAGGCGGCGGGCTACGGCCAATCTTGGATCTGCGTTACATGAACTGCTCCCTCCACAGGATGCCGTTCCGTATGTTAACGCAGAAAGGCATCTTCAGGTGTGTCCGTCCCCAAGATTGGTTTTCAGCGATCGACCTGAAGGACGCGTACTTTCATGTCTCGATTCTCCCTCGACACAGACCGTTTCTACGCTTTGCATTCGACGGACGAGCGTATCAGTACAAAGTCCTGCCCTTCGGGCTGTCCCTGTCGCTGCTGGCTGATTCTTGCCCAGTCGCGGGAGCAGTTGTGCGAACACAGGGACATGGTGCTTCGGCACCTCGGCCGGTTGGGTCTTCGGGTCAACTGGGAGAAGAGCAAACTCTGTCCCGTACAGAGGATCTCTTTTCTCGGGATGGAGATCGACTCGGTTGCCATGACAGCGCGCCTCACCGAGGAGCGCGTCCAGTCGGTGTTGAGCTGCTTGAATACGTTCAAATGCAGTACAGCGGTATCACTGAAACAATTTCAGAGGCTCCTGGGGCATATGGCAGCAGCAGCCGCAGTAACGGTGCTAGGGCTGCTCCATATGAGGCCGCTTCAACACTGGCTACACGACCGAGTCCCGAGATGGGCGTGGCACAGCGGATTCCTGTGTGTCCAAGTGACGCCGAGATGCCGCCAAACTTTCAGCCCATGGTCGGACCCTTCATTTCTACGGGCAGGAGTGCCTCTAGAACAAGTGTCCAGGCATTCTGTTGTCTCCACGGATGCCTCATCCACGGACTGGGGCGCCACGTACAACGGGCTTGCAGTTTCTGGTCTGTGGACGGGGCCCCAACTGCAATGGCATATCAATTGCCTGGAGTTGCTGGCAGTTCGTCTTGCTCTCAGCCGCCTCAGGGGGCCGCTCAAAGACAAGCACGTTCTGGTCCGGACGGACAGCACTGCGGCCGTTGCATACATAATCAAACAGGGTGGTTTACGCTCCCGCCGCATGTCCCAACTCGCCTGCCATCTCCTTCTGTGGAGTCAGAAGCATCTGAGGTCCCTTCGTGCCATACACATTCCAGGCCCGCTCAATCGTGGTGGTCCAGCTGATTTGGAGTCGCTTTGGGGCCGCACAGATCGATCTGTTTGCCGTCCCCGACACGACCCACTGCCAGTTGTTCTATTCCCTGACCGAGGGGACCCTCGGCACGGATGCACTGGCACACAGCTGGTCCCGGGGCCTGCGCAAATATGTGTTTCCCCCAGTGAGCCTTCTTGCACAGACACTATGCAAGGTCAGGGAGGACGAAGAGCAACTCCTCTTGGTAGCTCCGTACTGGCCCAACAGGACTTGGTTCCCGGAACTAGTGCTCCTCGCGACAGCACCTCCTTGGCCCATTCCTCTGAGGAAGGACCTCCTAACTCAGAGACGGGGCACCCTGTGCCACCCGCGTCCGGACCTCTGGAAACTCCATGTCTGGTCCCTGGACGGGATGCGGAGGTTCTAGATGACCTACCGCAAGCGGTAGTTGACACCATCGCTTCCGCCAGAGCCCCCTCTACGAGGCGGCTATATGCGCTGAAGTGGAACCTGTTCGTCGATTGGTGCTCTTCTCACCGAGAAGACCCCCGAAAGTGTTCGGTCAGATCTGTGCTCTCTTTCCTTCAAGACGGGTTGGAGCGAAGGCTGTCTCCCTCCACCCTCAAGGTATATGTTGCCGCTATCACCGCAAATCATGACCTCGTTAATGGTGAGTCCTTAGGCAAACACGATCTGATCGTCAGGTTCTTGAGGGGGGCGAGGAGATTAAATCCGCCTCGCCCTCCCTCTATACCCTCTTGGGACTTGACTCTGGTGCTGACCGCACTGCAGAGGGCGCCCTTTGAGCCTTTACAGTCAGTAGAGCTTAAGATCTTGTCTCTAAAGACAATCCTCCTGATTGCATTGGCCTCAGTTAAGAGGGTAGGGGACCTGCAGGCATTTTCGGTCGACGAATCGTGCCTGGAATTCGGGCCAGGTGACTCTCAGGTGACCCTGAGACCCCGGCCTGGATATGTGCCCAAGGTTCCCACTACTCCCTTCCAGGACCAAGTGGTGAGCCTGCAAGCGCTGCCTTCAGAGGAGGCAGACCCAGCCCTGGCTTTTCTCTGTCCAGTTCGCGCCCTGTGCGTCTATGTTGACAGAACACAAAGCTTTAGGACCTCAGAGCAGCTCTTCATCTATTACGGAGGACAGCAGAAGGGAAAGGCTGTCTCCAAGCAGAGGATGGCCCACTGGATAGTGGATGCCATCGTCTTGGCGTATGAATCCCAAGACGTGCCCTGCCCGCTCGGGGTTAGAGCTCACTCCACCAGGGGTGTAGCTTCTTCCTGGGCGTTGGCTCGTGGCGCCTCGCTGACAGACATTGTAGAGCTGCGGGCTGGGCGACACCTAACGCATTCGCTAGGTTTTATAGCCTACGTGTAGAACCGGTGGCTTCTCGTGTGCTCGCTTCCCATAGTCAGCTTCACTGAAGTGCCCGTTCTAAGTGTCGGCTTACTGCGCCATTCCCTTCCCCATGGAACGGATACGTGCGCTTATTTTCTCCAGTCGAGTTCCCCAGGATTGGCGAACCCTGTTGAGTCCTCCGCACCCCTCGGCAGTCGGATGTGGCGGAGCGTCCGACGCCAGGTCTGGCACTTGTATGCATTGGTGGAACTTGTGTCGGACTGGAGTCCGTATGTCGTGACCCCTACGGCGGTCCCATACGTGTATTCTCCATGGTACAGCTCCCTACGGCGAGCTGGTGTCTTTCCCTTGGCAGAGTTCCTCCGCCGTCTCAGTACGGTGTCGTCCCCCACCTGTAATAGGCCGGGGCCACCTCTGGGACTTCCGTATGTTGTGCTGCCCACGGCCAGCCCATACGTGTACTCTCCACATGGTAACTCCCTCCGGGCATGATGTGACTCCCGCAGCGTCCTTCGGGCACGCTTTCCCAGCGTTATCCAATAAGTCTGCTGAATGGGTCTTGCGGAACAGCAGTGTGACTCTCCCTGCGTGAATCTCCCCGCCCGCATCAGAACGGGGTCTGAGGGGCTCTCGCTGGGCGCTGGAAGTGGTAGTAACTGTGGCGTTTTCCATAGGGATCCCAATTCGTCGGTATTACCGACGAACGTCGTAGTGACCGACTGAAAGGGAACGTCTTGGTTACGTATGGTAACCCTCGTTCCCTGAAGGAGGGAACGGAGACGTACGTCCCGTCGCCACAATTCCTTCCATCACTGCAGGGCCGAGCCACTATTTCGGCTTCTCAGTGAAAAACGTCAGTGCAATGCTCTCGCTTCCTACTTATACCCGCAGCGCGGGGCGGAGCGCGAGATGCAAATCTTGCACGCCAATGGCCCATTGGCCTGTTCTCTAAATCTCGAAGCTGATAGGGGCTTGCTAAAGTGATCCCAATTCGTCGGTATTACCGACGTACGTCTCCGTTCCCTCCTTCAGGGAACGAGGGTTACCATACGTAACCAAGACGTTTTTGTGTCAAGTTAACTATGGCAAAAACAGAATAAAAACAACAACCAAAAAACCCCACAAACTATGCATATTACATAAACTTAAAGGTGCCCTAGAATGAAAAATGTAATTAACCTTGCCATAGTTAAATAACAGGAGTTCAGTACATGTAAATCACATACAGTGAGTCTCAAACACCATTGCCTCCTCCTTCATATGTAAATCTCGTTTGTGAAAAACACCACGGAAAAATAGGCAAATCTCAACATAACACAGAGAATGATGCAATCGTCGGGATCATTAATATGCACGCCCCCCAACATTTGCATATGCCAGCACATGTTCACTGTCAGGCGAAACTGCGCAGCCGTATCATCTCTGCAAGTAAACAAGCGTCACGCGAGATTAGCGAACATGGCAGATCATGGAAACAAATGTTATGTTCCAGGCTGTGCAGGGGATGTGAAGACGTTTCATACTCTTCCCACAGATAAAACATGTCAACAGGCATGGTTGATGTTTATTTATAATCGGATACCGCAACAATTTAATTCAAAGTTGTTAGTTTGCTCAGCCCATTTCACCACGGACAGTTTTTCAAACCTGGGACAATATCAAGCAGGCTTTTTGCCTGTCCAAAAATACCTTTGACCATTCATCTACTTACATTTGCGAAGTTTGGCCAAAGTGTTCAAGTGGGGTTGGCTGAGCTTACATGAATCGCTTAGGAGATTGACACGGAAGAGAAGAGATTGAGACAGAGCGCGACATGCTACCTGCCTTCAAGGAAGTAAACGCTTGCCAATGGAGAGTGGCCAGACTCTGTACAAATGAAATGTATGAGAGTCTGGTCATACCAGGCTAGTATTCAACAGTAGCATTCAAGAAATTAATTGAATAAACAAATGTAAAAATAAAACACTACATAGACATTATATTTACACTGATTCTTATTAAAGCTACTGAAGTTATTTAATGAAGAGCAGTAATTGATTTTGATTTGATTGAAGAAATCCAAGTTAACATGTGATGTGAATGTACGTCACATACAGTATGTTGGGCGCCAGAACTGCAACTGATGAACTGTGCGCTGTAGCACGATGCTACAATATTTTTTCAAAAGCAGATTGTGGAGACATTTTAATCAAAAATCGTGATATCGCACACCCCTAATGCACCCCATATCTACATGCCTGAATGCATTGCTGTCATATGATTGGCTGATTAAATATTTGCGTTTAATTGTTCATGAATATTAATTGCGTTATCTGTGTTCACTCAAATGTATTTGTTGAAATCAAAATGTGGACTGGAATAGGTGGGCTCTAGCCAATGAGAATCAGGGTATCTTGCGTCCATTCCAAATCCGTTTTCAATTAAAAAACAGAAAACGAAAAAACGAATCGTTTTTCTTGTTTTCATTATTTTCAGAAAAACAAAAAAAGAGATTTCTGTTTGATTTTTTGTTTTTCATTCAGAGGTAGAAAAATGTATAAACAGTTTGAATATTCGATTTCTACACGTGGGCGGGAATTATACGCCCCCGAAGATCAAACTATTCCGTCATCGGTTCTTCCTCAGTTCGCACAGCAGAATAAAAGTCCTGCACTGCTAAAGCTGTACGGATTCTTAACGCGTTTATTGCAACTACATTTAGGCCTAATATATTTTTCTCATCAAACAACCAGACTAACAAATGGTTCGACACAACCCGTACCGGGGCAGAGCCTAGGCAGGGTTTTCTTCTGTGTAGACCAGCGGCTTTAGACCAGCAAAGTGTCAGAGGGTCCGCAAAATAATTTGCTTGGCTATCCTACCGTATTTCCCTGACTGTAAAGTTAAGGTTTTTTTTTATCACGAAACATGCTCTGATTTATTCCAAAGTGACTTATATAATGTATTGAACGTCAAATAATCGAAATGTTGACTTTTTAAAGTAGGCGCGTCTATTCGGTGTATTTTAGTTCATGTTTCTGGTGTGCGTCAGAGAGATGTTCATATGAGACCGAGACGCGCTAAAGCAGCGCATCATGTTTTCTTTTACGAAGGCATGACATTTTGTAGTAATTTTAAATGTACACAAATAAAATAAATATTTTACTGCTTCCAATGAGGAAAAAATGAAGTGATAGCGCCGGAGACTCGCGCGCTCACATAACAGTTCTGGCATTGCTGACTTGACATCGCAGCCTGTTCATTATCAAAATAAAACCAAACATATAAAAAGTTATTCTGCTTAGCCTTAATATTGTACAACAGACTAATTAAATTGTGCCAGTCAGTACTTGCTGTTATTCCAAACTCATACCTATCTCTGCATGTAAAATACAGATTTAGCCTATGCGCGTGACGAAGCCTTCTTTACATAAATAGGCCTAGTAAATAAACAAATGTTACATTGCAAATATGGAAACTTTGGACTGAATGAAAGATGTCCGATACAGTCCAACGTCGATACAGTTTCTATTCAAATAATTTCATTTAGGCTTGGTATTTAAACTAAATGTTGTTTGTAATAAATGGCACAATATAGGCTAGACTATTTTTATATAGGCTTCTATATATTTTTTTTTATTATATGGCTACTTATATTTTTCATTCTTGTTGTTTTCTTAATAACATTAATTTAAGGATTTGTCATACAGCGAGGGGAAGTAAAATACGCATAGCCGTGTTAATAGTGTTTATTAGGCCTATGTTAATGTTGTATTTTATTTACCTGTATTTTAAACTATGGCTACTTCTGAATGCAGGCTAATAATAAAATGCAGATTTTACTACAATGCAACGTTCACGTGTTTCTCTCTCAACATGACCCGTGTGAATTAAGCTACACTCGGTGCGACTTTTCTGGCAAATAAGCCTACGATCAATAAAATATGCTGTATTATTACAAAATGCATAGGATGCATTATAGGCTATACATTGTGTTATTTATCCTCACCCACATTAACTTTGTCACTGCCTAGTTATATGGGGGTCATTGGACATTTATTTACTCAATATG
Organism: Gobio gobio; assembly: GCF_949357685.1. Lineage (NCBI taxonomy): Eukaryota > Metazoa > Chordata > Actinopteri > Cypriniformes > Gobionidae > Gobio > Gobio gobio. Next base: position 19,984,280 of record NC_137119.1, read on the forward strand.
AAATAAACTCAAAGTATAACTGCTTCGTATTTCCTGAACATGTCCCCGCCTGACTGGTGCGTTTATCTGCAGTTTACGTTTATTTAACCCATCGCAATTTATTGGAACTGTGTGAAATAGGGTACCTACAAAATGATGTTATGCTTAGTACTTTCTTTCTTTCGGAACACACACACACAGACACAAAAATATGTCCTGCTCGCATTTGCCCCTTTTTTTTTTAAAGCGGAAGCAAATATCTCGTAACATAATCCATACACAACTCGTGCCATAGGCTATATATTCCAAGCGCTCTGAAGGTATACTGGGTTTGAGAAACAAACTGAAATGGCAAGATAATACAGGCTTTAATGAAAATCTTGTGTGCAGCAGTAGCCTACACAAGCACCCTTTTGCGGTATCAATTATAATCCATTTTAATAAAACACGCATAAATCATAAAATAAAAGAGTATGTCTTTTAATATCTGTTTTTCTCCGGTTGTCTGGTTGCAACGCATTATTCTTTATTATTCTTCTTTCTAATTTATTTTTAATTATTTATTTAACCAAGGTAGGCTATGACAGCCGTCATATATCCTGCCAGCTGATGCAAAGGAGTGAATTTATATCTACACAGAAGAAAACCCTGCCTAGGCTCTGCCCCGGTACGGGTTGTGTCGAGCCATTTGTTAGTCTGGTTGTTTGATGAGAAAAATATATTAAATGTAGTTGCAATAAACGCGTTAAGAATCCGTACAGCTTTAGCAGTGCAGGACTTTTATTCTGCTGTGCGAACTGAGGAAGAACCGATGACGGAATAGTTTGATCTTCGGGGGCGTATAATTCCCGCCCACGTGTAGAAATCGAATATTCAAACTGTTTATACATTTTTCTACCTCTGAATGAAAAACTAAAAATCAAACAGAAATCTCTTTTTTTGTTTTTCTGAAAATAATGAAAAAAAGAAAAACGATTAGTTTTTTTCGTTTTCTGTTTTTTAATTGAAAACGGATTTGGAATGGACGCAAGATACCCTGATTAATGAGATGCCACTATTCACTATTCTCACCCACTACCAAAGGAACCAGCCAGCAGTGGCTTCTGCTTCTTAACCCTTTAAGACCTGAAGGCATTTTTAGAGTTTTTTTTCTGAGTGGCATACACAAAAGACTCATGACCTCAAAACTATAGCAAGAAGAGTCAAAAGGTTGGTATCGTTTGATAGAACACTTTACATTTTTAGAAAATATAAATTACATTACATTTGGACATTCTCGTGTTGAGAAACTGCTGATTTAAGACAAAAAATATACAAATTTTACATGTTTTTTCTTATTTGACACGCAATAACTCAGGAAAGAAATAAGGCATGGGGAAAATTGTTTTTTGCTTCCCTACATGTGAGCTGTATCTGCGTCAAATTTTATGGTAGATCTAATTATCCTGCCAGGCTGTTGTTGAAAATAAGAACTTGTTCTTAAGTAACTTGCCTGGTTAAATAAAGGTTAAAAAAATATAGACTAGGCTACGTAAATTTTATATTATTCATTCTTCATTACAATGGGCCGGCCCACATTGTCCAGCAGCCCACCGGGAAAACTCCCGGTGCTCCCGATGGCCAGTCCGCCCCTGATTGTGCATACATGTAACTAACCCTAAACCACACCCTACAGAGAAGTAGACATTTTGCGCCGTCATGTTTCTACTGTAGCCCGAAATGGACAAACTGCTCTGCAGAGCGCTAGCAACTCTGCTGTTTCAGACGACATCTTTGTCTTGTGTCGGCCAACGTAGATTTTCTGTGCTTTGAAAGTGAGGCGTGAGCGGTGGGCGGTTGCAATTCGCAACCTCACCCCTAGATGCCACTATAAATTACACTGCACCTTTAATTAGCATGTACTTACTATAGAATTAGGAGTTTACTGTCAAATAGCATGTACAACAAGGTCACTGTAAAGTGTTAACAAACGTCATGTGTAAATTATCAGCTATTACTAATATAAAGCTCTGGAAAAGATTAAGAGACCACTTAACATTGATTTCTCAATGTTAAGTGCACTGTAAAAAAAAAAAATAGTTGAGAAAACGTAAAAATGTAAGGTAACTTGATGCAGTAAGACTTTTGAGTTATCTCAACAATTATTTTATTAAATCCCCAGTAAAGATAATTTGTTTAGCCAACGTAAATTTGTTCGTTCGTGCAATATTGATAGCCGTATTTTGCTAATAAAAATATTCTTGTCACAGCAACTGAAACAACAATTACTGTTGTTGAGAGAATTATTTTTTTTCTGTTTCCTGGATGGAAAAAAAATTAATTTGTAAAATAAAGACCTCACTATCCTTTCTACAATTAAGTGATTTGACATTATTTACAAATGACAACGTTTCAGTTTCAATTGAAAAATCAGTTTATTCAGTTGTAAAAAGCACATACATTGTAACAACTGTAGAATTTAGTGAAATGTTAAAGGCAATATTCTTAATTCTTAAAGGCATAGTTCACCCAAAGTGAAAGATTTGTCATCATTTACTTACCCTCATATTGTTCCAAACTTGTGGGAATGTCTTTCTTCTGTTAAAAATAAATTATGATAATTAAAAGAATGTTGGTAACCAATCAGTATACGGCACCCATTGACTTGCATGGTAGGAAAAAAAAAATATGTTCATTAAGTCAATGGCTACCGTCTACTGTGTGGTTACCAACATTGTTCAAAATATCTTCAGAGTTCAACAGAAGAAAGACACTCATACAAGTTTAGAACAACATGCGGATGAGTAAATGATGACAAATGTTTCATTTTTGGCCAAATTATCCCTTAAAGGGTTAGTTCACCCAAAAATGAAAATTCTGTCATTAATTACTCACCCTCATGTCGTTGGACACCCGTAAGACCTCCGTTCATATTCGGAACACAAATGAAGATATTTTAGTTGAAAGCTGATGGCTGAGAAAGGCTTCACACAGGCCTCCATTGGCATTCAGTACATTGACACTTCCAAGATCCATGAAAGGCACTTAAAACGTCGTTACAAAGTCTATCTCACCACAGTGGCTCTACAATAATCTTACGATGCGACGACAATAGTTTTTGTGCGTAAAAAAAAATCAAAATAACACCTTTATCCAACTTGTTCTTGTCTTCCGTGTGCGCCTCCACGACGCATGCGCGAGAATATGACGTAGCGCCGGTTTCGGGAATCGATGAAATACACACTTAAGCTCCATTTTGAGCACTACGCCGAGACCTAAAGCACGATCAATGTAGAATCCAACAGCTTAGACACGCGCGTCTTCCTCTGCTCGTAAACAAATCGCTTCTGGGTCATATGTCCGAACGCCGGATCTGCGTCATATTCTCGCGCATGCGTCGTGGAGGCGCACACGGAAGTCGAGAACAAGTTGGATAAAGGTGTTATTTTGATTTTTTTTTGCGCACAAAAACTATTGTCGTCGCATTGTATGATTATTGTAGAGCCACTGTGGTGAGATAGACTTTGTAACGACGTTTTAAGTGCCTTTCATGGATCTTGGAAGTGTCAATGTACTGAATGCCAATGGAGGCCTGTGTGAAGCCTTTCTCAGCCATCAGCTTTCAACTAAAATATCTTCATTTGTGTTCCGAATATGAACGGAGGTCTTACGGGTGTCCAACGACATGAGGGTGAGTAATTAATGACAGAATTTTCATTTTTGGGTGAACTAACCCTTTAAATTAACAATCGGAACACTTGCCCAATTTACTTTAGGACAAAGCAAATACAAACAGGTCAGTCAATGCCAGATACATTCAACAACAACAATCCTTGTTTGGAACTTGCTGACAAGAAAAAAAAAAGTAGTATCAATATGAGAGTGCAGAATGTTTCATTGCAAAAGAACATGAAATCCACAACACTGCAAGGAACAGTTTTCATACAAACTGAGTAAAAAAACTGAGTGAACTGTGTAAAACCATTTAAACAGTCTTTATAAAACTTCAATGCTTTTTTGTATTTTTAATGTCTCGACAAATGTAAAGTCTCAAAACTTTTCAAAGCATTTAAACTGGAAACACTGGTCCAACTATGCCTCACCAACAACAATTTTTCTAACAGAAAACAATCTTTGTTGGTGACAAGGTATCCCACCACACTTTTCCATTTTCACTTATAACAGTTTGTTTTTAAGAGAAAGCACACGTTGGGTGCATCCAGACCCAAGCTCCATGAACAGATTCTGAATCGTATCAAAAGTGTACTTGAGGTTTTTGGGATAGGAAAAGTTGAGAGCATAGAGAAGGCCAAACAGGTATGCCAGAGCAGTAGACGGATCAGGGAGATCTTCCAGAACAACAACCTCCTCCAGTACAACAGCGATGTTCTGGATCATTGGTGTTGTTGTTTGGGTGTTATCTTATAACACATAGAGAATGCCAACAGAGACCCCTTTTGTCTCATCTTCCTGTGACACAAACACATAAGAAAATATTTTAGTTTAGAATTAAAGTTGTTCGTGATTTATTTTCAAAAAAGGGGAACAAAGTAAAAAGCAAGTAATTTTAATGTTTTAAGACTATGAACAGACTACGCATAAGACTAGTTCTCAACTTTGTTGTGGTAGATAGTTTTATACCGTGAAATCCTTCAGAAGTGAAATCAAAAGTGAACATTAGATAATAATCTAGGCCTAGAACAAGTAAATAGTAAGCAGAAAACACCAAATCTGGAAACAGTTTAAACTAGGGGTTTCCAATCCTTTTCTATGGGTCACTGTGCTGTTGAGTTTTGCTTAAACTCCAATTAAACATATCTGAACCAGATAATAAAGGTCCACAGGATTACTAGAAATGTCCAGGTAGGTTGGAGCTACACTCTGCTGGACATTGGCCCTATAAGAGCAGGTTTTGACATCCCTGCTTTAAATGGTTAGTTCACCCAAAAATGTATATTCTGTCATCATTTACTCCCCCTCAATGTAAGGTTTATCTTCAAAACAGAAATTAAGATCTTTTTTATTTAATCTGAGAGATCTCTATCCCTCCATTGACAGCCAATGCTTTCAAGGCCCATAAAGGTAGTAAAGACATAATTAAAGTAATCGTTGTGACTCCAGTGGTTCAACCTCAATTTGATAAGCGATGTGAGTGCTCTGCGTGTAAATAACAAAAAAAACTATTTATTCTCAAACTATAAATCACCAACACACGTTTACGAGAGCAAGATATTTGTGATGCAAAGCAATTTTAAATATTAATCCTGCATGTTCCGTGCGGTTTCATTTGCAGCGCACGCAGGCATTATTGTCAGAAATATATTTTACGCTATTGTACAGTTTTAGCTATGTTATTATAATTATTATATGTATCTAGATGGTTGCTTATTTTTCATTTGATCTTTTTATAAACAATGTTTACTTTTAAACACCATGCAGCCTTTAAATGTTTATATGCATTTACTTATAATGATTATCATCCTAAATAATAAACTCATTGAATTTAATTGAATGTTTTTCAAATAATTAAATATCATAAGAACGCAAAATGTTAACGGTATTGGTACCAACAACTGGAATTTTGGTATCGTGACATCCCTAGATGGAGATTTATTTTCATTTTGTTTTTTGCACAGAGCATTTGCATCACTTCACAAAACGGAGGTTAAACCACTGGAGTCACATGGGCTACTTAGATGGGCTGCGTAGACTGTCAATAGAGGGACAAAAATCTCTGATTTAATTACAAATATCTTCATTTGCATCCTGAAGATGGACAAAAGTCTTACATGTTTGGAATAACATGAAAATAAGTTATTCATGACAGAATTTATTTTTGGAATATCTAACCCTTTAAGCCTTTTGAAGTCTTTGATACATACTTTACACTTCTTGAATAGCTCGGTTGGGTTCTCGCGAAGAAATACAGGCAGGCCTTCCTGAGCAGCAGTCCTCCTGTGATTAGCAATGTGTAGCGTCTGGAGTGTCTCTCTCTCTCATGGGATCAAAGTGATCAGAGATGCTTTCCTCCAAACAGCTCTGCATATAAATTAAATCCCTGCCCCACTGGCTCCAATGAGTCTGAGTCAGATTGCACAACCGACTGATTAAGACCGGCTAGAGTGTGACCAGAAGATACCATGATGGCCCTTTCTGAGCTTCAATCAGATTCTAATCAGCCAGGACACCTACCTCACTCTTCAGTCTAGAACGGACGGGGGGTGACCCTAACACACACACGCACACACAAGCATTCCCCTCTATTTAGCCTTTAATTAAACTATCCCAGAAATTACATATATGATGATTTCTTAAGTATACGCATGCTCCCCATATTTCTTATGTTTGCGTGATGTAAGAGCTATCTTAAACGCTCAAAATTGCTCTGTATAGAAGATGCACTGCCTTTAGGTCTGTAAACCAAGGCATGTTTGATGTCTAAAAGTTCCTTTTTCTTTGTCTTAGTCAATGGTACAAAGTATATGATTATGAGATGTACCGCTAGTATGTTTAGTCCTTTTGGAGTGAAACTTTACTAGTTCTGGCTTCCAGCAAGAACATTCCATTGAGTAATAAAGTCGCCCGCCTGAAATTCACACCAACGATTGGTCGCCGCAGGGAAAGTGGGCGTAGTTTAATGGACTTTAAAGGACAGAAACACCAACACATTTGTGGCTCAGTCAACTTGCAAGGACCCCGACGAGACAAATTTCCTTTTCCTCCCATCTCATCAGCGCGGCTCGCGGGCTTCGACCTGCGAGCCGGCGCGGTCCAGCCAAGCTGTTGTTTCCTTTGAGGATCGACGCGCTCCGCGACAACAGCCAGCGGCGCGCTCCATCAGACAGAGGAACCTAGCTTGGATAAGATGAACTTTCCCTTCCAAGACACTCCCTTCCCAAACACCTTTAAAACTCCCACGGACCAACTAAGCTCCGGAAAAACCAAACGGAGAGAACGCTTCAGCGCACGAACACTGAGAAACGCCAACGCACGCATCTTGCTTTACACAACACAAAGAAACCATGCAAGTATCAATTCTATCGAAATTTAGATGCGTTTTAAGATTGTACCCCTGTTTAAGGTGATATGGTTCTTGCTGGCTCTAGTGGTTATGTTCGGGAAGGTGTCGGATCGGACACGATCATACCCTTCCTCCTTTCCCTTCTCCTCATCCCTCCTCCTCATCCTTTCCCTTCCCCTCTTTCCACTATTCTGTAAATACATGTATTCTTTATGTAGTCATATGTAATCGTAGTATTAATCGTGATATAAACCATGATATCCACATTTTGATTGTCATTGTTTTGCTCACAGAACACGAGTCCCTTTAATGTCAGATCTAAGCTACGAGCTCTTATAAGCATCGTTGAATGCCTTAATTAATACCATAACTCGGAAAGTTTGTCCTTTGTGGCCAGAGGGATAAACTTCCCGAAAATTGGGTAGGAAGAATAGACCTAGTGAGTGGATAAAGAATTACAGCTCGTTCTTTAAACAGAACGGAGAGGAATTTTGAATCAACTCCCTAGAGGTTATTCTGTGATTGTTTAATATAGATATATCTGTAGTTAATTGCAATAAATTGTTGTTAACCATATATACATTATATATTGCATAAATACCGAGGTTAGGTATTCCCCTTTTGGGTGATTTTGGAGATTTGTGATTAGATTATAACCCGTTGTGATTAATCATAAATCCCTAAATAATAATACCCACTATTCCCTATTGAGCTAATGTTTAATTTAAATATATATGTAACCCTAAGACGCTACATATACAAAAACATAAAAAAGAAACAACCAAAGAGCTAAAGTATGAGAACTGTATTTAGATAGATGGATCAAACCATCAAAACATTAAAATTGAATGTACCCTTTCTTCAAGTCTTTCTAGGAGCGCTTCCATGTCCTGTCCGAAAGCTCCTTTTCTGGCTCTGTAAAGTTTCAAGAGCTTCGGTGTGTACATGTCAATGGCTGCCATGAAGACTCCCAGAAGGTCTTTGTTGGTGATTCTAAAAAACTCCTCACAAATCTGTTAATAAACAATTCAATTGTATAAATAAGCACACATTATGTGATCTGAACACAGATTAAGAAAGCAAAAAATAACAGGTATAATTACCTGTTCTTGATAACAGAGTGCAGGCCACCTCTCCTGAACCTCTTTACAAATGCACAGATAGACAATCAGCAAATCAGCGCCATCTAGAGACCAAAAAAGAGAAAAGAACCAACCTCAACTAAAAATAAATAATTTGAATAATCGTATGGTAAACAGAAATATTACTCATTAGTTTCAGTTTCCTTTATCTTGGCTATATGAAACTTTTATCATGTGTAAATTGTATTATTTACTTGACAAGTAGGCTATTACCACGTAATCAGTGTTGCCAAGTCAATTGGGCTACTTCAACACTGTTCTTCATGTCCGCCGGTTTGAAGCGACCCCAATTATGTGATATTTAGCCACGGGAATGCCAATTTTAGTAGGCAACCCTACCAAAAAGACAAATATTTTACCCCCAAAATTTTTACCGGAGAACCCCCCCTGAAACGAGATTGGGCTTGTTTTGTCTAGCAATTGGGAGGGGTTTTTTTTTGTGAAAACCTGGCAACCCTGCACGTAATGTTAGAGGGATAAATTACTGCATTTGCGCTGGGATCCTGATAACTTAGTTGAAATGCTTAAAATAAATTATCTAATTTACCATAATCTGTGTCTAGAGAACTTTAATTAGCTATTTTTCTGACCAGTGACAAACTTTAAAACTACACAAGGCTACACAGCATTTTTTTTGTTCATTTAGCCTACACAAAACATTTCTGTTGATGGCAAAGGTGCTTCAATGATATGCATTTTAATGTATACGTATAATTACGCCAACATATGCGTATCTGCGGTTTAACAATTAGCATTTTAAACCTCACACAACAAGTATTATGTCTAATAACACACTGTCAGCTTGGGAGTATGAAATTCATTGCATGCATAAAAGTAAAAGTAATATTATTACTTACCTACAGGCGTATGGCAATATTAGATCCTCAAAGGATGAGCAAACTTCCACATGGCACAGAGAAAATGAGGCGCAACCGCAAAAAAATGGAGAAGGAAACCCTGTGCAATCGGCGCGATTTTCTGCCTCATCACGCATGCGCAAAATATAGATCTTGTGGTTGCTGCTCAACATAAAGATGTTTGTCCAGAAAATTTTGTTTAAAAAATCATTCACAGTGCAGGGTGGAAAAATTTATTTTGGTATGTAAACTGTATGCTTTACTTGATTTATTTGTGTGCTTTGGTTCATTGTCTTGTTGCATCACATAACCTCTCTAAAGGTTGAAGACATGAACTGCTGTCCTGTATTTTTTTTTTTACATAACATTGGTTATTGCTAATGACATACAGAGTAATTAATCTACACTGTGAGCCCGAACAAGTTGATTCTACTTAAAAAATTGGAGCAAACTGGTTGCCCTAAAAATGTAGTAATGTGAACTAAAACGAGTACATTTAACTTAAATTTAAGTTAACATTTTAACTTAAACTTTAAACTTGTTTTAGTCAAAAAAATTCAGAACCTAGATAAAACTCCCCCTGCTGCTACTCTGATTTGCATTTGTGTAGCTCACAGCATGTTCATTTACATGATAAAGCCTCCCCTAGAATTAAGGGGAGGGGGGGTCATGGGGGGACAACTGCCAAGCAAGGCCCACGTCAATTTCCAACAATTTACGGCAGTTTTCGGTGTTGCCTGCAAATTGCCGTGCACAGTCGTAAACCTGAAGTTTCACGGCAATCTACAGTGCCACATACTGACAAAAATCCCACTTTTCATGCAGTGAGAGAGTCAACGGCCTGACTTGAATTTACTCACTCAGTATTGGCTGAGGCCACTACTTTTAAACAAGAAAAATCTCTCGTGATTGGTTGGCAGATCACTGCAAACCAATCATTATTGGTCCCCCTGGCTCATTATAAATGTAAACCCCAATAATAATAATAATAAATATATAATAAATATATAATTTATGTTGTAATAATTTATGTTTTATATTAATGTTATTGTGCTATGAAGTATTCATACCATCAAGGAATATATGGGAAAAGTATACGGACCGTGCCGTTTATTCAAAGAAAGAGCTTCATTTATAAACACACAGCTGTTTATTCAAAGAAAGAGCTTTATTGTTAAACACACAACTATGTACAGTGCAGCAGTAATGTCTCGTAATGTAATGTAAAGTTCGGCGAGCTCCAGGCTGCGAGAGGGCAGTGGCCGCACAATCCATCCAGACACCCCGTCAACAATGCCGTCTTCCTCGTCAGACATGAGTTCAATGGTCGCGGACTTCCAAATGTCTACCTCATCCTCAGCCAGCACAATCTCGCTTCCAGCAACTGTAATACAATCCATAAAGACAATAAGCAACCTGAAAAATACTCAGATTGACAAAAAACGGATCTAATATAATAAATCTTACCCTTTTTCTTCTTGATCCGCCTGCGATGTAAGTTCAGGTTGTTTGTATCTGAAGATCCGGCGTGTCGATTCATAATACGTCTTACAGGCAGCTGGAAAACAATTACATGAGACTGGTATTAATAAAAACAGTCACAGTAAAATTAAACAAGGAATGAGAAAAACATTAGAAGTTATACTTACACACAATGTCGTCGTGATCAGCGGTTAAATCTGGACTCGCGGAAATCGCTCCAAGCAGATAAGAGGTCACGGCTTCGTTATGAGGCGAGGATAGTCAATGTAAACAAAATGTGCAGTTTTAAGCTCGGATCTATTAACGCATCCATTTTCTTATTCAGCTGAATAAAAGCATATTCTTTAAATCGTAACGTTACATTACCCATGCTCTGGTTCATAGCGCCTGCAGTTTGCTTTAGAGTTGTGAAGACGAAGACAGCTGAAAATTAGTCGAAAAAGTTAGCCGCGTCCATGCAGAGGAGTTGAAGGGGAGCTGAAGGCGAAACGGCGTCCTGTCATTGTTGATCACGAAAAAGCAAAGCAGCAAAAACACAGGAAATGTATAAAAAAAAAGAGTCCAAGGGTCCGTCCACACGGAGACGCGTATCACTGTATACGTATACATTTTTTATGAAAACGACACCCTTGCGGTTTCGTATATGCGGCCAATCCGTATATTCTGTGAAACGATGATGTCATCACACCACGTCCTGCGCAGGGAAGACTTGAAGGGATACAACTACGGGCACTAGGCATGCGCACATCAATACTGCGTTGTTTAATTACTGTATTTGCATTATTATAAGGGTATGTTTAGGGTTGGTATAGGTGTATGTGTTAATAAAACACATCTGGTAAGTAGCAAATTTATTTATTGTTATTTTATTGTGAGATTTTACCTCACCTCCGACTGTTGCCGTACCCCTTCTAGCCACAACTCTTCTTCTCCGTTTTTAGTGTATATCTGTGGCAGAATTACAGTGCCACATACTGGCCTGGCATGTATACTACATCGTTTTGAGCCGTTTTCATGCTCTTGTGTGTACGCTGATATTTCTTGAAACAAGGAAAAAAAAAAGATCGGATAGGGAAAGTTCTGGCTTCGTGTGGACATGGCCCAAAACACGTCTGTTTAAAGCTCGTCTTCAAGTTTTGTACGCGTCATGGCCATGACCTCGCACGTGAAGTATTGTCAAGTATCGTCAAGAAATGTATTAAATTAACAAGAAAATGAAACAAAGAATGTTAAGAGGTGAATAAAAAAAAAAAAAATGTATGTATTTTGGCTGTGTGCGTGTGTGTGTGTGTGTGTGTCTGCCTGCACAGATGTGTGTGTGTGTGTGTGTGTGTGTGTGTGTGTGTGTGTGTGTGTGTGTGTGTGTGTGTGTGTGTGTGTGTGTGTGTGTGTGTGTGTGTGTGTGTGTGTGTGTGTGTGTGTGTGTGTGTGTGTGTGTGTGAGAGAAAGAGATAGAGAATCACAAGAGTCAGGAAATCAGTCCACAGAGGGGCTTAATTTATCCCTATATTCTTCAACCTCATTGAGGTTTCAGACCACCAAGGAGCTCCAGAAAAACCTATTATATTTATTTTCACTTCATTTAAGTTAATGGGTGTGGCAAAAGTGCTTCAATTACATATAGGCATAACACCATAACTTTTTAATTTGTGTGTAATATTGCTAATGACATACAGAGTAATTAATCTACTCTGTTAGCCCGGACAAGTTGAATCTACTTAAAAAATTTGAGCAAACTGGTTGCCCTAAAAATTTAGTAATGTGAACTAAAACGAGTACATTTAACTTAAAATGTTTTTGTTCTAGATAAAACGTCTCGGGTTATGACTATAACCCTTGTTCCCCGAGAAGGGAACGAGACACTGCGTCGTCGAGTAACGACACTCTGGGGAACGGCCACAGCGTTACGCATCTGAAGCATGAATGAAATCAAGCCAATCTGATTGGTGTTGCGTCGTGACGTAGTAGATGACGGCATACCCGGAAGATACAAAAGGAAGCTGATGCAAACACACACTAGCTCTTTTGCGATGAAGCAAGCACTCTAACCGTGATAGGTGTGGCGACGAGACGCAGTGTCTCGTTCCCTTCTCGGGGAACAAGGGTTATAGTCATAACCCGAGACGTTCCCCTTCGAGGGAACTCGCACTGCGTCGTCGAGTGACGACACTCTGGGGAACGTTAATACCCACTAGGCCACACCAAATCACCCCCACGTCCCAGTGTGAAGCTGGAAACCCAGGCACACTCAGGACGCAAGAACTCGAGCACCAGGCGTCACCGGGAGGTGCAGACTGTAAAAACTTATGAAGGTGTGCGGGGTGGCCCACCCGGCCGCCTCGCATACCTCTTGAAGCGAGACGCCAGAAAGGAGGGCCACTGATGAAGCCATGCTCCTGGTGGAATGGGCCCTCACGGCCATGGGTGAAGGCAAATTGCGCACCCTGTAAACCGTGGCTATAGCCTGGACGATCCAGTTACTGATCGTCTGAGTTGACGCAGGCAGCCCCTTCTTGGGTGAGCCAAAGCACACCAACAACTGGTCTGACCTCCTCCAATGGGAAGACTTCTCTAGATAAATACTCAGAGCTCTGACCGGGCAGAGCAGATGAAGTCTCCCCTCTTCCGCCGTCAGGTGGGGAGGGGGATGGAAAGCCTGAAGAACCAGAGACCGGGCTCCCTGAGATGGAACCTTGGGAATGTAACCCGGTCTAGGGTGAAGGATGGCCCTTACTCCGCCGGGGGCAAACTCCAGGCAGGTTGGCGTGATCGCCAAGGCCTGGAGATCTCCCACTCTCCTCAGAGAGGTAATGGCGAGGAGAAAGGCCACCTTCAGGGTCAGGTTCTTAGGCTCAGCCAGCTCCAGTGGCTCAAAGGGGGCCTCAACCAGCCCTTCCAGAACCACCGCCAGGTCCCAGGTTGGGACTCTGGAGCGAGCTACCGGCCTCATCCTCCGAGCCCCACGGAGGAACTGTACAACCAGGTGGTGCTTCCCCAAAGGTCCATCACCTAGAGGTGCGTGGAAAGCCCCAAGGGCAGCCAAGTACACCTTCAGGGTGGACGGGGTAAGACCCGTGGAGAAGCGATCTTGGAGGAACTCCAGCACTGAAGCCACTGGGCAGTTAACTGGATCCACCTCACGCTCTCTACATCAAGTGGAAAATACATTCCACTTGAGGCTGTACAGTCTCCTGGTAGAAGGAGCCCTGGAGCTGAGTAAGGTCTCGACCACTTCTGCTGACAGGCCCGCCTCTAGGTACCGAGCCCCCTCAGGGGCCAGACCCAGAGGCTCCATAACTCTGGCCGGGGGTGAAATATTGTGCCTCCTGCCTGAGAGAGCAGATCCCTCCTCAGAGGAACCTGCCACGGAGAGCCGTCTAGCAGAGCTATGATGTCCGAGAACCATACTCGAGTGGGCCACCGGGGTGCTACTAAGAGCAGGCTGATGCCCTCCCGGCGGACCGCTCCAGAACTCCCGGGAGCAGAGCGATCGGGGGAATGCATACAGACGCAGCCTCGGCCACGTCTGCATCATGGCGTCCAGCCCTAACGGAGCTGGATGCTTGAGAGAGAACCACAGTGGACAGTGGGACGTCTCTCGAGACGCGAACAGGTCCATTTCCACTGGGCCAAATCTCTCGCACCTGGCCTCCACCACCTCTGGGTGGAGTCGCCTCTCCCCGGGCCTCAGCCCCTGCCTCGACAGGATGTCTGCTCCCTGATTTTGGTCCCCGGGAATGTACATCGCCCTGAGGGACGATAACTTCCCCTGGGACCACAGGAGGATTTGATGCGCCAGTCTGCATAGAGGGCGCGACCTCAAACCCCCCTGGTGATTGAGATACGCGACAACCGAAGTGTTGTCTGAGCGTATCAGGACATGGTGGCCGCGGAGGTCCGGGTAAAAGCTCCTCAGAGCTTTGTAGACCGCCAGCATCTCCAGGCAGTTGATGTGCCATGAAGAAATGCCGGGTCTCCCACAGACCTCTCGCAAAACGGCCTTCCATGACCGCGCCCCAACCAGTGAGGGAAGCATCTGTTGAAGCGGCTCTCTGGCAACATGATGCTCCCAGCACTGGTCCTTGGGACAGGAACCAAGGTTTCCGCCATATGACGAGGGAACGAAGGCATTTGCGCGTTACCCTGATCATATGAAACGGATTTCCCCTCGGGGAAAACCCCCTGGCCCTCCGCCACCACTGTAGGGGTCTCATGTGCAGCAGGTCAAAAGGTATCACCTTGGACGCTGCTGCCCTGAGCCCCAGCAGTCTCTGAAACTGCTTCACAGTGAGGCTGCGGCCCGGCTTCACTCAGGAGACCATCGCCAGTATGGACTCCACGCGTGCGGGGGACATTTGTGCCCGCATCGACGTGGAGTCCCATACAACCCCCAGGAACGTAGTCCGCTGGGAGGGCGTCAACACGCTCTTCTTCGTGTTGAGTCTCAGTCCCAAGCATCTGATGTGGGCCAGAACGACATCTCGATGCCGAACCGCCACCGCGAGGGGAGAGTGCCAGGCCGAAGGGAAGATCTCGGACTGGATCTGACTCACGATGGCTGGAATTATGAGCATCTTGAACCTGAATCTCCTCAGAGACCGATTCAAGAGCCTGAGATCTATAATCGGACGCAACCCACCATCCTTCTTTGGAACTATGAAGTACCGGCTGTAGAACCCGGAGTCCCTGTCCGCCAAAGGAACCCGCTCTATGGCTTCCTTGGCTAACAGGGCTTTTACTTCTTGTTCCATAACCCGAACCTGCTCTGGGCCGACCACAGTCCGGACCACCCCGTTGAAACTCGGGGGAGGAGAACCGAACTGCAGCCTGTAACCCAGCTCTACAGTCTGCAGGACCCATGTAGATACACTCGGAAGGCATGACCATGCGCCAAGATAATCTACTAAGGGAACCAGCCTCTCGAGGCTGGCCTCGGGTGTCAACCGAAACTCATTCCCGACCCCCCTGAAGCGGCTAACCGGCAGGGAGCGGTCGAGAACGATTTTCGGTGGGCGCACACGTTCGCTGCCCAGTCGCAAGTCCCTTTGGAGGCGACGAAGGCAGCGTGTGTGCGCGGGAAATCAGTGAGGCCCGAAGCGTCTTTGACGGCGGGAACACAGCACTGATTTCCCGAGAGCTCCTGGGGGAAAACGACCTCGGTCGCTCCTACCCGGGAGAGGGGGCTGGCCAGCAGGGGCCTCATCTAAGAGAGCAGCTCGACAGGGCCTCAACACTAGGGCGGACACTGCGCCTAGCAACCGCCTGAAACTGATGTGTCCCGCAGGCCACCAGGCGGCGAGAACGACATCAACTTCAGGAGGGCTCCCTCTTAGATGAATATCCAGACAAGTCAAACACGCTTGGGTGACAGATCGATTAAAGTATCTAACTTATCAAAGTCAGATAACATGACACTCAATTCCTCAGAATTAAATGCCATCATAATCACCCAACCAGTGCAACCTAGTCTGAATAATAGGCTGAATAAAAAATACATCTAACTCCTCACGTTAGATAATACTTTAATTTAATTCCTCAGAATTAAATGCAGCCATAATATGGTCTGAATGATAGGCTGAATATCTAACTCCTCAAAGTCAGATCATATATTATTTAATTCCTCAGAATTAAATACAGCCTTAATCATCAGACGATACTGTTTTATTGTATTTATATGGCTCGTAACCACACGTTGCCTCAGCAACGTGGCTCGAGCCGTTATAATACAATTGGCTTTCATTCCTCTGGAAAAAAGTCAAACAGGCGCGAGGCGAAACACCCGAAAAGTGCACAGTAGTACGCGTCGAGATATTTCTCAATGAAAACAGCCAGCACCCTCAGGCGCTGACCGCATGCCTCGCACCCAACAGTATCCACAATACAGTGAAACATGGTCAGAAATGACAGGCTGAATATCTAACTCCTCGAAGTCAGATCCCATTTCATTTAAATCCTCAGACTTAAATGCAGCCCTACTTATAGACGATACTGCTTTATTGTATTCATACGGACTCGTGAACCACACGTTGCTTCAGCAACGTGGCTCGAGCCCTTATAATACAATTGCCTTTCATCCCTCGGGAAAAAAAGCCAAACAGGCGCGAGGCAGAAACACCCGAAAAGCGCACGGCAGTACGCGTCGAGATATTTCTCAATGAAAACAGCCAGCACCCTCAGGTGCTGACCGCATGCCTCGCACCCAACAGTTTCACACTTTCACACTTTCTTTTTTTTTTTGGCAACGCGAGATTGAATCTTGCACTAGGAAATGGCGAGCCTCGATACGGAGCACGTCTAATTCCTCAGAATCAGACAGCTCACGCATCGGGTCCTCCACCCTGGGGGAAGAAGCCGCAGCGCGGGCTTCCACACGGGGAAGGAGAACAATGGAACTGTCAAACAGGGAAGGAGAAGATGCCTCAGCACCCTCTCAAGTTCCCCTGACAGCCCATCTGCGAGTCCCATGATTGATCAACCGTGCTGTCTTTTTTTTTTTTTTTTTCGACAGACACGGGACCAGCCACGGGGTTCGCGAGCCCTGCTTGTGAACAACGTTGGTAGACAAACAACATTTTCAAATAAGACTGACAAAACACAGAGCGCTTCGCTGAAGAGCAAAAAAGCTAGTGTGTGTTTGCATCAGCTTCCTTTTGTATCTTCCGGGTATGCCGTCATCTACTACGTCACGACGCAACACCAATCAGATTGGCTTGATTTCATTCATGCTTCAGATGCGTAACGCTGTGGGCGTTCCCCAGAGTGTCGTCACTCGACGACGCAGTGCGAGTTCCCTCGAAGGGGAACTCCCCCTGCTGCTTCTCTGATTTGCATTTGTGTAGCTCACAGCATGTTCATTTACATGTTAAAGCCTCCCCTAGAATTAAGGGGAGGGGGGGTCATGGGGGGACAACTGCCAAGCAAGGCCCACTTCAATTTCCGTCAATTTACGGCAGTTTTCGGTGTTGCCTGCAAATTGCCGTGCACAGTCGTAAACCTGAAGTTTCACGGCAATCTACAGTGCCACATACTGACGAAAATCCCACTTTTCATGCAGTGTAATTTGCTCTGTCCTGTCAGAGCGCTGAGAATATACATAGAGCGTTCCGCTGCTTACAGGCAAACTGAACAGCTCTTTGTATGCTTTGGCGGCCGCACCCGAGGGTGCGCGGTTACAAAGCAGACCTTGTCACGTTGGATAGTGGATGCTATCTCACTGGCCTATGAGTCTAAAGATCTCAGCTGCCCTTTAGGCATTAACGCCCATTCTACTAGAGGCATGGCCTCTTCGTGGGCTTGGTCTACTGGCATTTCTCTGAATGATATCTGTGCGGCGGCAGGCTGGGCCTCCCCGTCCACTTTTATCAGATTCTATAATTTAGATTTTCCGGCCTTAAGGCCCGGGTATATTTCGGCCGTCCGCTTTCGTGCACCGCCCGCATGACGTAATTTTCGTCACTCGGAGGGCTCGCGGCCGGCCGCAAACCCCATCCGCGCGCAGCCCAAATTTTCAGACCGCGCGGACGGTCCGCGTGCAACAGCGCATGCACCAGCAGTACAGAAGAGTCCACTAGGTGGCAATACGCACAGTATTGAGCACAGTGTTCAGCCGTCGAAGAAGAGTGTGCAAAGACCGGTTTAAAAACAACACACTTGAAAAAAATCGAGAATTTTTGATTCTTCAGTGTTTCTTCCAAACTATGTTGCAATGGTGGATGCACTACAGTTCTTCTCCGATCATGCCCAGCGTATGTTCCGTTGATGGCAGGACTCAGTGCTGCCCTCCGATGTCTGGTAGAGCATAGACACTTTTTTACTGCGCATGTGTCGAACGCGATCATCCGCGCGCATCCGTTGTGTAGTATACTTTGAAAGACGCGCGGACAGGGCTGGGCGCGGTAAGTGAAGTATACCCGGGCCTTTACAAGCTGGGCTTCTTGCTGTGTAAACAGATTTAACCCCTTAAGGCTCGAAAAGTCCGGTCTGGGTTAAATATTGTGTAAGTCATAAGCACATTCCTTATACGGCTCGAATTATCTGGCCATTCATTATTCCTGGCCCGACTATGTCTGGTCTATACATTATATTATTACACGTATATCGTGTTCATTCTCATTAAGGGCCCGACTCAGGTCTGGCTCATTTTGGGACTTCTTGATATCATATTACGGGCCCACCTAGGTTGGCCTGAGTTTGGTGTCGTCGGCTTTAGAGCCGTTAAGCAAGCACGGCGTTTTGCATTGGTCCCCCGGAAGCGTTTTAGCAAACGCAATACGAGAGTACTTTCGTAAGGGAACGCTTCGGTTACTAACGTAACCTCGGTTCCCTAAGATGAGGGAACGAGTATTGCGTTTGCTTGCCATGCTTGCTTACTTGCTCAGGAGTCGTTTCAGTCGATTAACCTGACTAACCTTGCGAGACAGGGTCTTATATACCCTTGGCTATGCAATTTCTTTTGCCCCTTGTGGCGGGAATTTAGAAGGACCTGATTGGTCCGTCCCGCCCCGCGGTCTCGCCATAGGTTGCTGCAGTTGCAGCGGCACAGCCAATCAGCACGCAGCTGCTTCCTGCTGAGAGCTGTGCAGCTGCACTGCGTGTACATGGTATTTTTGGATAAAAATTTTGCTTCAATATCTCGAGGAAAGGAATTCATCTTAGGGAACCGAGGTTACGTTAGTAACCGAAGCGTTTTAAGTGTTGCAACCTCCCTCCAAACCAACCACGATGAGACAATGGCTATTTGTAGGTTGTAAATGTTTTGTGAGTGACCCATAAAACACCGGGGAAACAAAAATGCAGAAGTACAATTTAGTTTTCACAAAAGCCCTTAGGCTAACAAATAAACGTAAATTTCTCAGTTCAGGTAACATGGAGAATGAGGAAACATTGTTCAGTTACTACATATACTGACATATAACGATATAAAGAGGGTTGGAAATCATCAAAATTGCTTAATTATTTAAGTAGGCGTGGGTCGCATAAACACATTGTTCATCCATTCACTGAATTATCAGATTTCTGCCAAATTTGATTGGATAAAACTTCAAGTCAAAGTCTGTATAATTTCATTCAATGTTAACTACATGTTAAAGTCTATGTTTAAAGGATAGTTTTATTGAACAGCTTATTTAGTTAGCATTAATGTTATGGGATAACATGCTGAATACTGCATTAAAGTCTTGGTTTCATTTGATAAAGGGAAAGATCAACTATTTAAAGTTTATTTCATGACTGATGTCAGACCACAATTCATTTTTATCCCTTTTTAGGGTGTTGCAATGGAAAGAATCTTCTGCTTTTGTGAATGACTGCAATGTGGTGTGGTAAGGATTTGTTTCTCTATTTTGTAAAATTATTTTAAATTATATTTAAGTTATCTAAAGTAAATCTCTGTAGTAGATGTATTAAATGCTACTGTACACCTAGCATTAATTCTACAGTAAAAGAGATTTTATTTATTGAAATGGCTATGCGGCTGGCTTTTTGTGAGAGTCTGTAGTAACTGTCTTCTTGGCTGAGGTTCTTTGCTTAAAACACTATTTATTGTGTCAATTAAGTTTTAGCTTTCAGTTTATGTGCACATTAGAAATAGCCCTGAATAAATTTAGTATTATTGTATTTAAATAAATAAAAAATTCACACAATCAAGAGTGTGTTGTAGCAATTGCATTTACATTCTTGTTCCAAAAAGAGGTTTTCGCAGCGATGCTATAGAAGAATGATTTTTGTGCCATTGAAGAACTTTTGTGAACAAATCTTAAAATAACCCTTGTTACATTTTTAATAATTTAAAGAACCTTTTCCTCTAAAGAACCTTTTGTATAATAGAAAGGTTCCATGGATTTTAAAGGCTCTTAATGGAACCATGGATGCCAATAAAGAGCTTTACGATATAGCTGAGCGAAACAGCATGTTGTCAGTTCTTCAGAAACTCACAGACAAAAGCGCCCGCCTCACCGACTGAATGGTTACTTTAAACATAAAGTTAGTTTATTAACAGTATTTTGAGCAGATAAAAAAAGAATGAACCTAAAAAAATGACAGAATTCTAGTCAAATATTGCATTCAAGCATGTATTGATATCTAATCTCAAATTTTGTACACTGCCATCATGAGCATTATTAAAAGTGGCATAAACTGGCTTTTAAAAAAAACAAAGTATACTGTTGTCTGAGGTCTACTTGTTATGTTTGCGTGGTTTTTTACATTAAAAATCATCATAATGAATAAGTAATAGGCTATTTTCTGCCCTGGTTTTGAGCCTCTCTCAAGACACGTTCGGTTTTAATGGGCATGCCGCACTTGGAAGTAAACACCCACTGCTATGATTGGATAAACTTTGCATATTTAATGAGCTTCGGCTCCCCCAAGGCATTGTTTTGAAACCGTACGGGGAAACGGCAACCGGAATGATTCACCCCACATGGCTCGCAAAACGTCTTTATCAAACAAACACAATGATTTATCTCTCATCCACCAGCAATTAATATGAATGTTATTTTATATTACTTGGCCCGCCCGATCGGTGGATATACGTGCGCGCCAAGTACGTTGCAGACAGCATGATCAAAACTTCTGCGATTGTTTTTTTCCTTCAAATATCAAGTCAAGAGAGTGAACAACGTGTATCAAGAAAGGAATGTTATTTCACTATTTAAGATGATACGTATTGGTAGCCCGTCTGGAAAACACATAGCTCCTGGACGTTGGGCTTTGCGAGCCCAGTGACAGCGTGGTAAGTTATGTTTAGTTAGATATGTACACAATGTAACATTGTATTTTATCTGTAACAATGCAATACTATCACATATAATTTTTTTTTTTACTCATTTAAGTGTGTTGCTTCATTCATTCATGTAATCTCATCCTGTCTGCAAATCCAGTCTCGTTTACAAACGAATCCGGTGAAATTAACATACGTGCAATGTCTTCTCCATGTGAGCTGGATATTCATTAAAAATAAAGTTTGACCACACATTCCCAATATTAGAATCTGAAGGAAGCTTGTGCAGTGACTGTGTTCTTCTACAACCAGGCAAAGCGCAATATCTTGCTTACTTCGGCATGTTTATTGATCCGTTTAGGTCCACGAGTCGGTGGGCGGGGCTACAGAATTAGGCGTACATATTTATTTGTTGAGGCGGTGTTTTAACATACGATGACGTCAAGGGTCGACATATTCTGGGATTGAGTGTTTTCTGGGCCTGGTGTGAATAAAAGCTTTTCTTTGTCTGACAAGGAAGTTTTCAGCTCCGAAACATACAAGATATTCTTATATCACGATTAACTTTTATATATCAAAGGCTCAAGGGAAAGTTGATTTCTCAATTCATCACCCCTTAAAAACAAGCTTGGTCAATCAAATTGGAGGATAAAGCCCTCGAGTGAAAACAATAATGATAACTATAAAAATAACAACTAAATAGACCTAACATCCACAACAGTGAATGGTAACGTTATGTTTATTCTTATATCTATTGACTTTAATATTTTATCTTTCATCAGCTGGAAAAAAAACACTCTGAAAGTGATTCTAATTAGGCTATATAATCTGTCTGTGTGTCCTATATTAATTGTTATGGTTATGTTCAGAAGTCAGGACTTTTCTACACTTATTCTGACTGAATGTATATTAGACGTCTAGAGATGCTTCAGATAACTACACTGTACTACATACTCACACAGGTTAGTCCTTTTTTAAAAAAAAATAAGTAAATAATAGCAAAAGGTTCGGTTTCATTTACCAGAAGTTCTATATGACAACTTAAATATGATAATAATGTATGGTTGACATTTAAATAATAATAATTTAATCGGCTAACTATGTGTTTTTATGTTTCAGCTGATGATAAAAATTACTTTGCGGTGATGCCTCAGACAGTAACAGCTCTGACAGGCTCTTGTGTGAAGATTCCTTGCACATTCAACATCTCCGATTTTGAGGACAAACGTAACAAGACAAAATCTATTTATGGGATTTGGCTGAAAAATTAGTGATAGTTTAATTGCTTTTAATAGCAGTGAAAACATCATTAGAGGATTTAGTGATATATAGATAACTGGAGATCTTAGTGAGAGGAACTGCACAACTGTCTTCTATAACATTATGAAGAATCATTCAGATCGCTACTACTTCAGACTGGAAATAGAGCCAGATGTGTTCAGAGCAACGTTTAACCCCGATACAGATGTTTCAAGAGAGACTGTGAGGATCACTGTCATAGGTAAATGTCATCACTGTTTTTAACATACAGCTTTGTAATGGTTTTCTTCATTTGTACAGTAAGTCACTTCGGACAAAATATCTGACAAATAAATATAAATATTATGTATATAATACTACAATCCCAAACCACTAAGAAGTGTATTTTTTCCTAATGATGAACAACAATCATTTATCCTGTAGTGTAGTAAGGTATGTATGTTCAGGGAAGAAGGAGGCGGGAACCGGTGAACGCTCAACATACTTTTAATAAAATAAATGAACACAAAATGAAAGTAAAAGCGGCAGCCCCTCACGGACTACTGCCGCGCACATACAGAAATAAAACACAACTTAAAACCCAGGCCTGGTCCTCTCTCGTCCTTCACTGTCGTCGCTCCTCCTTTATACTCCCGTCACTCCTCCGTGAGACACGAGGCCGACGGCACGCAGCTGGTGATCATCATCACTAATGACCGCGGCCTCGTCCCGTTCTCACGGTCCCTCAGCCTCGCTGCTCGCCACATGTAGATTCACCACAACCTCCTGAACTTAAACCCAATGATAAACTCTCTGTGATGGAGAACTCAACAGTCAATCTGAGCTGCTCTGCTGAAGCACCCTGCCCCGAACAATCTCCTACAATATACTGGACCAACATCCCTGAATCTGCCAACATTACAACACAGTTACAGGAGAAACCTGATAAAACCCAGTTAGTGTTTTCACACATGACTTTCAAAGCTTCATACATGGATCACAGAAAGAACATCTCCTGCACTGCTACATATCCAAGAAAAACATCTGAAGACTCGACTGTGGAGACCACTGGGATGCTACAAGTCCAGTGTAAGAGACTTGGAATAGTTTTGTGTCCATTATACAATTAATAGATCAATGTTATAATTTAAGATCGGGTCTTAATGTTAAGTTTGATCTGTGATTGTGTTTCTGTCAAAGTTCCTCCAAAAGAAACTTGCATCACCATCGATCCATCTGCTTCAGTCTCTGTTGGCACTAATGTCACTTTGACTTGCAAAAGCAAAGCCAGTCCATCAAATGACATGATCTACACCTGGTACAAATGTGAACAGGAGATGCCAATAGCTTGGGGAAAGAAGATTAGTTTCATCGTAACTATAGGATCGTACTTCTGCTCATTTTAACAAAACCGTGATAATATTGAGAATCGTTAGGGATGCACCAAATGTTCGGCAACCGAAATTATTCGGCCGAAGATAGCAAAAATGTCACTCTCGGTGTTCGGCCAAAGAAGTGAAAAGGCCGAATAAATTTTACCGAACAATGAGGTTTTTGATGATGTGAGTGCGACGTGTCGAGTAGAAACAAGGCTTAAAGAAGGCTTGAAAGTGTCCGAGAAAGACACAGAAATTGCTGTTTGCAGACACTGTTCTGCTGAATTGTCTAAGCACCCTCAAAGGCAAGCATGAGCACTTTCAGTTGATACTTTAATAATAATATATTGGCAAAAGCTCCAGTGCATATTTGTGTCTGTAGAACGTCAAATGTGTCCATTTACAACGTGTTTCTGCAGCGGTGACATAGCTGTTGATCTCTTGTACGCAACCAATTGGCCAACAGCCTATGTTTTAAGTTAGTCAGACTCCACTCAAACCGCCAGAGTTTTTATTCAGTGCTGAGTTATACAGGCTTGCAAAACCTCTCATGAACAAACAAACAAAATTGCCTAAGATAAGATGGCCACATAAAAATATTTTTTATATTGTGCTTTGTTTGTATAATGTCTGCTGGAATGCTAAAATGTTCAGTGTTAAAGGTCCCATGGCATGGCATTTTTCTATTATTTTATAATGTTTCCTGAGGTGTACTTATATTGTTAGTATGACTTTTACATCATAAAATGTCATAATTTAGAAATAAAAGGCATTTTTTCTATACTGCTGTTTGCCCTGTGGCTGAATGCCCTGCTTCAAGAGGTGTGTCTGCTGTGAGACTTCAGTAAAAACGCCCACTGTTGTAATTGGCTGACATCTTTGCATTTTAAATGAGCGGAGGGGGCGTGGTTTAACGAGGTCTACGAGGCACGAGCAGGCACGAGCTGCTGCCAGAGAGACGGATGGACCTGAGTTCACTTCACATCAGTTCTCAGCATGTCTGAACTGTTGTAGTTACAGCATATACTTCAGGTTATTAGTCTATTTCTAGTCGGAGGGACTGTCACTCATGTCAGAAAGTTAGTAACTTTAGTAAATTATGGATCAGCGCTGACTGGAGACGCGAACCGTTTAGAACGATTCAGTCCGATTTGGTTCACTAAAAAGAACTGGTTCAAAAGAAAGATTGTTCGCAAACCGGACATCACTAATGTACCAGAGATGGAGCTCAGCGATTGCTAACAAAGTTATTTATAGTAACTACTGAGTTATGAGAGCGCTGTCAGTCAGCGCGAGTTTATTGTGTTTGTATCTGAGAGTTCTGAATAAACACGAGTCCCAGTCACACCGAGTCCGTCTTCATCATTATTACCAACTTTGTAACACATGCAAAGTGCCATTACAGCTGTCGAGATGAACGAGTTAAAAGTAAGTGTTGATAATAGCATTATTTTTCAAATAAAATAAAAGCGTCAGTGACGCGCGTTGAGTACACAGCGCAAACAAAGACACAACAGCAGTAATCGAATGTAATCCAGTTTATTGTGGGGCTAGGCTGGCTAGCCCGGATATGCTCACGCTTACCCCCCTTCTGCTTAATCTCACGCCGCGCTTGGTGCCTCCGCTATGGGCCAGATGCAGTACTGGGGGTCGGGGATGTTGAAGGCCACCGGCCAGTGCAGCCCGAGCTTCGGCGTGTGTGAGGTTTATCTCTAAAGATGTTACTCTGCCGATGTTGAGCAGAAACTCATGACTGTATGCACATTCTAGAACCGATAGACGCGACGAGGACGTACAAAAACACTAACTCACAAGATAGAAAACACAAAAACATCGTTCTGTCTGGAGGGAGAGAAGACGCATTGTTTGCACGAATAATAAATAATTAGCTACACATCAGAAATCACTGATCACAGATCAGAAGGAACTGAAAAAAGACTTCTGTTTTCATTTGTACATCCAAACACTGAGAAACTGCCAGCATTCACTCGTTCACAACCCATGATATCTCGATCGCTTGCATGGGCGTGCCAGATTCTCTGGGCGGAGGAAAGCGAGGTAACCGTTCCTGCTTGGATGTCAAACCAGGAGACTTCAGGATTGGCTTGTCTGGCCTGTCATTTTCTCAAAGGCAGAGAAAGACAGCCAGAACTCGGGTTTACACCGATCAACATTTCTATCCACTTGGGGACAATATTCAGGCTAGGGGAACTCATATTAATGTTGAAAAACCGCATAAAATGAAAATTTCATGCCATGGGACCTTTAAATAAATATTTTTAAATTGTAGTTTTGTATTTTTTATTTTTTTTAAAAGCAAGACAAAATGGTAAAAAAGTAAATGTATGCAATGGTGAAAAAATTGGCAAAATAAATGAAAAAAAAAAATTTGAAAAAAGGCATTCGGTATTCGGCTTCAGCCAAGTGTTTTATTCTTCTTCGGCTTCGGGCCAAGAATTTTAATTTCACTGCATCCCTAATAATCGTGATAATTTTGGTTACTATAATCGTGAGAAATTTTCATCCCATCCCTAGTTGTACCATTGTTTTTCAGAGAAACGAGAATGTGAACTCATCGTTTTTCCTAAATATCTGCAAACACATTATGGTATTTTTCCTTGATAGCACACATACATCTTGTTTTTTTTTTTTTTTTGAGTGTTTGCTCATCTGCAATACATTTCCTGTTAAATGTCAAATAAATTGTGCATTGTGCAGCACAGGTTAATATCACAGAGGTGGATTATGTCAACACTGTCAGTGACATCATGATCAATGAACAGATTTCTGATGATCAAACTCTGATCTGCTATGAAATGACTGACATCTCAAAGCAACAGAACTCCTGCATCACAGAGACACACTTCAGACATGATGAATACACAGAAGTAGAGTACAGAGTATCTTAGGATTTGTAGGATCACTTAAGGCCAATTCACACAGCACTGACAGACACAATTACCTCTGTTGGCGTCTGTTGCTTTTAGTCGCCATTTGTTTCAAATCAAAAACTTCCGGGCACGGCTCTGCCGTACTGACGGTTAGTATAATCGTTTATCGTTTAAAATTGAATTAACATTAAATACATGCTTGATTATCACGATTTTGAAAACTCGTGGTAAATCCTGTCCAGTCAGCATCAGTCTGATTCAGACGTAGCGTGCAACATTGTTTTTTGAACGAGAAAAAAATGGAAGAAGGCGGTGACAGTTTTTCAGCCTTCAATTCGCATACTATCCGTCCTAAATCATATTCGAAAATAGAATTAGTATGTCCTAAATTGTAGTATGTTAAAAAGAGTATTCCAAAGATACCTGGATGGTCTACTACTTCCAGTAAGAATTCGAAATGCAGATCCGTGCACACTCTAACGGCTGATATTGCCCACAACCCATTGCGAGTTGGACGAGGATTCGATTAGAACTACAAACGCGAATAAAAAGTGTTAAAAAACTACAAACATGACTGATGTGTGAGTCTGACGATTAAGCAGAGAGGTTCAGATAAAGGGGTTTGAGTGAGCAATTATCTATTTAACCTGACAAAAATATATTTACTCAATGTTATCCACATTATACACTCACCTAAAGGATTATTAGGAACACCTTACTAATACTGTGTTTGACCCCCTTTCGCCTTCAGAACTGCCTTCATTCTACGTGGCATTGACTCAACAAGGTGCTGAAAGCATTATTTAGAAATGTTGGCCCATATTGATAGGATAGCATCTTGTAGTTGATGGAGATTTGTGGAATGCACATCTAGGGCACGAAGCTCCCGTTCCACCACATCCCAA
Source organism: Gobio gobio (assembly GCF_949357685.1). Taxonomy (NCBI): domain Eukaryota; kingdom Metazoa; phylum Chordata; class Actinopteri; order Cypriniformes; family Gobionidae; genus Gobio; species Gobio gobio. The sequence continues at coordinate 20,011,871 of NC_137119.1, forward strand.
AGATGCTCTATTGGGTTGAGATCTGGTGACTGTGGGGGCCATTTTAGTACAGTGAACTCATTGTCATGTTCAAGAAACCAATTTGAAATGATTCGAGCTTTGTGACATGGTGCATTATCCTGCTGGAAGTAGCCATCAGAGGATGGGTACATGGTGGTCATAAAGGGATGAAAATGGTCAGAAACAATGCCGTGACATTTAAACAATGCCCAATTGGCACTAAGGGGCCTAAAGTGTGCCAAGAAAACATCCCCCAAACCATTACACCACCACCACCAGCCTGCACAGTGGTAACAAGGCATGATAGATCCATGTTCTCATTCTATTTACGCCAAATTCTGACTCTACCATCTGAATGTCTCAACAGAAATCGAGACTCATCAGACCAGGCAACACTTTTCGAGTCTTCAACTGTCCAATTTTGGTGAGCTTGTGCAAATTGTAGCCTCTTTTTCCTATTTGTAGTGGAGATGAGTGGTACCCGGTGGGGTCTTCTGCTGTTGTAGCCTATCCGCCTCAAGTTTGTGCGTGTTGTGGCTTAACAAATGTTTTGCTGCATACCTCGGTTGTAACGAGTGGTTATTTCAGTCAAAGTTGCTCTTCTATCAGCTTGAATCAGTTGGCCCATTCTCCTCTGACCTCTAGCATCAACAAGGTATTTTCGCCCACAGGACTGCCGCATACTGGATGTTTTTCCCTTTTCACACCATTCTTTGTAAACCCTAGAAATGGTTGTGCGTGAAAATCCCAGTAACTGAGCAGATTGTGAAATACTCAGACCGGCCCGTTTGGCACCAACAACCATGCCACGCTCAAAATTACTTAAATCACCTTTCTTTCCCATTCTGACATTCAGTTTGGAGTTCAGGAGATTGTCTTGACCAGGACCACACCCCTAAATGCATTGAAGCAACTGCCATGTGATTGGTTGATTAGATAATTGTATTAATGAGAAATTGAACAGGTGTTCCTAATAATCCTTTAGGTGAGTGTATTTCACCTGCAACAGCATTGTGAACTTTTGTAATGATAAATTAAATGTGGAGGATTTTAACTGTGACGAGATGATTGTCAGTGCAGTTTAAACGGTGACAGGATGCACGTAACTAGGCAACAGCGCTGTCCATTCAAAGTTAAGTAGTATGTCCCAAAGTTTGCATACTCTTCTGCTACACACTCAAAAGTATGCACTTTCAAGTCGTGAACTGGGACGCAGCATAAGACAAATTTTTAGCAGTGAGAGGCGCCTTTTTTAAATAGCTTTCTATTGGCAGTGAGCGCTTTGCGCACTGCTTATGTCGTCTGCTGTGCCTTGTGGTTTTGTAGCAGCGCTCTAAGTGCCTGAAGTGAAAAAAAACCCCAACTCTGAGCAGAAAAGCACCTGACGTCATTCATGTTTTCTTCCATGGAGAGGCGGGCCTTCCGTTGTGGTGATGGTTACCTTGATAGACTGACAGCACAGATTCGGGGGTTGCCTAGCAACCTAAAATAAACAGTGCATTGCTCTTTTCTAAATTTAAAAATGTCAACCTAAAAAAGACAGTGCGGTGTGCCTCGCGTTTTCAAACCTGAGAAATGCGCTCTGTCTGATCGGGGCCTAAAAGGACAAAATCTGAGGTGTGGTCATATTTTAGCTTATACAAAAGTTCTGAGGGAAACTCAAGGATGCTCACCCATTTCTGCAGAACATGCAAAAAGAAAGTCACTGCAACAGGAGGAAACGCTTCAAATCTGCCAGGTCGTCTTCGTGACCATCACACACTGGCTGAATCCGAAATAGCGTTTGTGCATTAGGCACCTCACGAAACTTTTCGGACAGGCTTCTTAGGCAGTGCAAATGTTTAATGATCTACAGCAAAATAGAGAGAGCTATGGTGAGAACTAAACAGATATTTACATTAGTCATTTCTCACTAGAAATGACATCAGAAGTGGAAAATGTTGGTAAAAAAAACTTTTACACACAAACTGACCAGCAAACGCAACTTTTGAACGCCATCTTTTTTTCTTTTGAACGCCAGCTCAACTGTCACAGAATGGAATGCACAGGATTGTGGGATATCAAAGGCAGCGAAGGATACATACATGCTGCCTTCAAAACTCGATCAGATGAAGGTATCTCAGGAGGCAGGAAGTGAAGCAAACATTAAATTTGGATGTGCCTTGATGCCTTCCTACCTTGAAATGTGTCCTTCGAAGGCAGTATTTTCCAGGTTTCGGACGCAGCAATTGTGTGTACATCAGATGTACACTCGTTATTGGGGAGCAATGTGGATAGAATGAGTGCACTCAATAACATCAACTATGGTTTCGGACACAACTACAAATGGCTGTTCCCTCAAATAGTGCCCTATTTAAGGGCATAGGGGGCGATTTCGGATTCAGCCATTCACTTTCCATAGTCATGGAAACAATGAACCGCTCGCAAAGACCCGCCCCCTTTAGTTACTGTTGCTATGTCCGACAAGCCGTAGTGCTCTCACACCACATGTTCTCACGTAGAGAAAATACATCGCGGAGCAAAGAGGACACTGACAACACGCTGACAGACAGGACAGAGCAAGTTACTTTTGATATGAAACAAAGTCTCAACTTTGAAATTGTAAAAAAAATGTGTGGCTCTTTGATGTGTCATGAATGCTGTAGCGCCTAGTTAAAGCTGCTCGTGAACCGATTATCTCTGCTTTCTAGTTCATTGATAAGCATGAAATAAACATGAATGAACACTAAAAGAAATGTTAAAGTCCACCGACATTAATCTACCAACTCTCCTGACTGCTTTGTCGGACAAAACGGCAGATTCGGCGATGTGATTGGTCAGATCGCCTGTCAATCAAACTTGAGGCGAAGGGTGAATTAGGTTTAGAAAAAAAATCAACAAGTTTTAACTCAAAAGGTTATGTTATCGTTGACTATAGCCTACAGTGGGCAAACACAGCTGCAGCTGTACGGATGTAACTACAACTATAGCTGTAATCTCATGAGAAATGCGATGCCTGACAAAGGTTAATGTTGGTTGAATAGCTAATGACATCAACTGGACATTTTGTCACCTTTTGTTTCCTTGTAAGTTATGTGATTGGTTTAAGCCTTTTCTGTCGCTGCGAGAGTTAAGAAGATCGACATCGAAACGAAAAAAATAAATATCGTTTTTTCGCTGCAGCACATTCGCGTTCGATGTGGAAGCACTCATTACACACACAGCTGTGAAAGGACCTTAAGGAAGGAAATGCCACAGAATAGAATCTTGCTTTAAAAAGTGCATAGAGCCGCTTGTTTTATTTGTTGGTTGATTTTCAAATATAGAAACTTGTTGAAATGTTTTCACTGTGTGCATCAGTTATTTTCGAACACTTTCATCTCATTTTAACAAAACAGTGATAATATTGAGAATCGTTAGGGATGCACCAAATGTTCGGCAACCGAAATTATTTGTCCGAAGATAGCAAAAATTTCACTCTCGGTGTTCGGCCAAAGAAGTGAAAAGGCCGAATAAATTTTACCGAACAATGAGGTTTTTGATTATGTGAGTGCGACGCGTCGAGTAGAAACAAGGCTTAAAGAAGGCTTGAAAGTGTCTGAGAAAGACACATAAATTGCTGTTTGCAGACACTGTTCTGCTGAATTGTCTAAGCACCCTCAAATGCAAGCATGAGAACTCTCAGTTGATACTGTAATAATAATATATTGGCAAAAGCTCCAGTGCATATTTGTGTCTGTAGAACGTCAAATGTGTCCATTTACAACGTGTTTCTGCAGCGGTGACATAGCTGTTGATCTCTTGTACGCAACCAATTGGCCAACAGCCTATGTTTTAAGTTAGTCAGAGTCCACTCAAACCGCCAGAGTTTTTATTCAGTGCTGAGTTATACAGGCTTGCAAAACCTCTCATGAACAAACAAACAAAATTGCCAAAGATAAGATAAGATGGCCAAATAAAAATATTTTTATTTTATTTATTTTTTTAAAGTTATATTGTGCTTTGTTTGTATAATGTCTGCTTTATTTAATGTGTTAAATAAATATTTTTAAATTGTAGTTTTGTATTTATTTATTTTTTTAAAAGCAAGACAAAATGGTAAAAAAGTCAATTTATGCAATGGTGAAGAAATTGGCAAAATAAATGAAAAAAATAAAATAAAATAGAAAAAAGGCATTCGGTATTCGGCTTCAGCCAAGTGTTTTATTATTCTTCGGCTTCGGGCCAAGAATTATTTTCTAAAGATTACGAAAGATTATTTGTTATTAGCTAGCATCCGTTATATTACCGTTATGTTACTAATGTTACTAATGTAAATTAGAAAATCATATACTGATAATATACAACAATGCCAAGGTCTCTGGAAAGAGGTTTGGTTAAGTGATGTTTACGTTCCACGTGGTTGAGTAAGCAGTCCGATGGCGGTGACTTCTTCCACTGATTGTGCTGGGTGACAATGCAGTGGGGAAAGGAGCTGGAATCCGTTTCAACAGCCTTGAACACGAAGATCTGTGGGATACTGATCTCCTGGGGCACCAAAGGGTCCTAAAATCTGTAACATGCAGATGAGGCCCTGAAGTAGGTGCAGAAGGTCCTTAATCTGGAACACGCAGACGAACGAACATTGAAGTGAAGGTTTGCTCTCCTGAGCTTAACATTGTTGCAAATGTCTCTTTGTGTCTTCTGCTTCTCTGGGCCAGACACTCAGAACTTTATATACATACATTTGTCTCTCTGGCATGGAGACTCAGGACGTGCGGTATTGTCACTGTCTCGCTAGACTAAAACTCGGAATTTAGTGTTTGTTAATGTCTCTTTCCTCACAGGCTGGAGGCTCAGAATGTGGTCATATCTGTTGCTGCCTCACCAGCTATAGACTCAGATCCTTGGATCTTTTGTTGTCTCTCTGGATGAACCAGAGGCTCAGAATGTTACGGTGTATCTGATATGTCTCATCCTTGGTGGACAGACTCAGAACTTAGTGAACTGTTTGTCTATCTCAAGGAGAAACCCAGAACAAGGAGTGTCTGTTGAAAGGGTACCTTTATCCCTTTCCGACGAGGAGGAGATTGCAATTTGGTGCTTCTCCATTCCAGTGTTGCAATTTGCTGCTGGCATCAGAGGGGGCACACAGTGTGGCACATCCTTCTTTCCCCTGTGGAACTCATTTGCATACTCTACAGAGTTAGAAGTCTTTAAAGTGTCTTTACAGTTTACCAATGCATTTCTCACTTTCGAAACCACCATCCGAATACCCTTGCCAATATTCTAAACAAATACACACCAACCATAATGGGTTCCTTAACAGCTGAATCTGTGTAAGATGTTGCATTACAAATAGCTGTCACTGAAAATACATATTTCTCTGAATAAGTATGAAATGGATGTGTGTAGTTTACATCAGTCTTAAGGTTTTCAAACATAGTTATGAATGGATTTGGATGGATCATTGTGGTCTTTCTTTGTTTCACCCACTTCTGCTGAGGTCCTGAGGAATTTTTATGGCAGTCACAGACCAGGACATTAGGGATTAGTCTTTAGGTGGGTGAAGGGCAGAAACTGCATGTGGACCAATAAGAAGTCCTGTCCTTCCTGTGCTTGGTACCAGAGGTCTTCTTCTTGCACTCTGACGCTGCGTTCACCCCAAACGCGAATAGAGCATCAAAATCGTGTCTACCGCGTCTGGTTGGACGCTTGAACATTTTGAATCCATTTGCGCATCCACAGCAAAATTGGACACGCGTATAAATCGAGCGTTTGAAGCGAAATAGACGCGCGTTCAACGCGTTCCAGGAGAAAATGTCATAAAACACCACTCTGCCACTTTTCATTTTCATAAAAAAATGCATTAATCATTAATAGCCACACAAATGTGGTCCAGGCAACTCCTAAATTATCTTCACTGCATGTATATTTAAATATCCTAAAAAAATTAAGTTATGAAACTTCTCTTTGCCCTCAGTCAAAACGATTTGGCAGACAACAAATTATAGATTAATGACACCAAAGATCGCCCGTTAGATCTACACAAGACAAACCACTACAGGACACCAGAGCCAGCGGCAAACGTCAGAAGGACTAGCCGAGGAAAGGCTGCTCTCGCCAGGGTTATCGACTGAATCTCACAACTCTCAAGATTATTTTTTTTAAAATAGGCGCTCTCTTTATAAATAAACCACAGATTTGAGCATTAAACAACTACATTCTCTCCTGAAAAAGTCTAAAAACTAAATTTTGTGACATAATAGTAGTATTTTTAAATTATGGGGGGTTTCTCATCACGTCACTTTACAACGTGATAGCAGCAAGCAGGCTCCTGATTGTTTAACGCGGCGCAAATTCACGGCAAAGTTAAAATTTTTCAACTCGGCCATCAGACGCGAATTCGCTTCAAACGAGTGAATAGACAAAAAGTAATACTCGCGCGTATCGCACAAGACACTCAATTTGCGTCTATCACGCTGCAGGACCTCCAGACGCGTGTCAACGCGCCTTTCTATTGACTTAACATTGAAATAACTCACTCCTGACGCTCTATTCGCGTTTGGTGTGAACGCAGCATAAGAGGTGTCTGGCTGTTGTCCTAGCAGCTTTATCTGATGGCGTTGGACTGTTTGTTTGTGTTAGTCCACCAAGATCCAATCAAAATGTAGCTAACCTTTGTCCACTGTTATGGGCAGAGAAGGGCCCAGCCATAAACTGGGCCCTGGAATGTGCTGTCCACTACACTAGTAAAATGAAAAATGTGGATCAACCTTAGTGAAATTCATTCATACACATTACTGAAATGAGAAAAGATTTCAGTAGTTGATGAGAACAAATTTCACTCGAAAAGGAATACCTAAAGTGTACTGGAAGCCATTCACATCTAAAGTGGGACGAAATGGCGCACTTACAGAGCTTGCGCAGCTCAGACATATCATCGGCGCGGCTCAACATCGCAGGGATTACCCTACTTATTTGCTAGCGCGTAGTGCCACCGAACGGACAGCCTAGCGCGGACCACATTAAGCCCAATTTATACTTCTGCGCCGAGTGTACGGCGTAGCTACGTCGTAGGCTGTGTATTGCACATGTAGTCTACGACGTACCCTGATGCGCACCTCTCCAAAAATGTAACAACGCGTCAATTCTACGCGGACGGCAAGTGCTGTGATTGGTCTGCCAGAACCCCTCCCTCAGGGATACACATGCTCCCTCTGCAACACACAGAAAGGAAGCTGCACATATATATAGGTACAGTCGACACAAGCTTATTGATCAATGCATTTGAAACGAGAACACATATTCACTTCACATTTACATTTCCTATTTGACAAACACATTAGAGCTTAGATTGGGCTCAAAAAAATCAAGCCCGTCCCTACCCGAGCCCGTGCACGTTGTGTCTGAGCCCGGCCCGACACACTATGAGGCCGAGCCTCGAAGCGGACCGGTCTGATGCTCAGCTCAATAATCCGCTCTATGCTAGTGCTTCTGAACCCTCACCGGTAAAACAGCTCGCTCAAATCCCGCTCAGACATGATATGTCTCTGTACTGTAGCCTACAATACTTGTTTTATACTTAATTTATACTTTTATTTTTTAATTTCATCTGATTATGAAAAGTGAAAGATGCAAGTGGGTCAGAAAGAGTTTTGGTGGTTATTATATTTTGTTTAACATTAAGTTTTGTTTTCTAGAAAGCCTTTCTGTAAAGTGATTTTAATAATGACCTTAATTTTAATCGAATAATTAAGTTTCGTCAGACAATTGCCTGGATTTAATAAACAAAAAGCAAATGTGACAAAAATCGTGACATGAGGCACGGGGAGCGATCACTTTCATTGCACATGAACTGGAGAAAGTCTCAAATAAACCGATATTCAGCAGGCTACTTGCCTCACAGTCAAAGACAATGTTGTGAGCTTAATGGCAACAGGGGTGTGCTTAAAGGGTACAAACATGTACCCATTAAGCACAGCCAGATTTTTTGCATTTAATGATGAACATCTTAATTGAAATGCTTTTGTCATTTAAAATGAAATATTATTGTGTGAGAGATTAATATTTTATTTTAACATAACTTCTTGTACTGAAAACAATACCCTGTGCACTAAAATGTCTCAATATAGACTTTGGTGAGCTTAATAGGTACGTTTCCCCTAAATAGTGTGTAAATTTGTGGGTTTAAGTGCAGTCTTGTGCACCAGTCACAATAAGCACAGCAGCTCCTCTGCATTCAATAGATGTGTCATGGTTAGTTAGTTATAGTATAGTTATGGTTAGATTTATTGATAAGGACAGACAAAAAGTTAGCAAAAACAGGGTACACAATAAGCAATGAATGAGTGTGTAAATGCTAACATTTATCAATAATATTTAAAAAAATCATGCATTGCCTTTCCTTGTTTGATATGACCCTATTTCCAATAATGATGTATTCTGATTAATAAACATTATTATTGTATTTGAGTCTATCTGCATATTTTTGTGTTATGTTTCCACCCTCTTTGAACAAATGACAAACATTTAAGTGCTGAATGAACAAAGGCAGATTGGTAATATCTCGTCATGTAGTGCTGCTTGGAAATTGTCAAGAGTGCATTACCTCACTAAGTGTTTAACAGATCTCACATAGAGGAAGACAGACTTCTGCACTGCTCTGAGGTAAGGCTTCTCTCTTGTGAACTGACATTTTTAATTGTAAACAACAATACGGTCATGACAACACTTATTTAATCAGTGATGGGAGAGTCTGCAGTGACTATAACTCTCGTCATATCTCTTTAGTTAAACACTGTATTAACACACAAGCTGAAAATGTAATTGTTTACAGTTGTGGACAGACCCTTATGAAAAAGAAGTGTGCTATTAGTATACTTCCTTTAAACTAAAAAATAAGAAAGTGTACTTTCAGTCTACTTTTTACATACTGACTAAATATATTTGGGTCAAAATATATTTGGACTATACATGTACTCAATCTTTTGATCGAGATATATTTAAAAGTATAAGTATTCTTCGTATACTTGGCTTGTAGTTGACTGAGTAGCTTATTAGTAAATAATTTTTCCTCGCATAGTTTTACATACTGTCTTATAAACTTACATTGTTTGTTCTGCGTTCTGAGTATATTCATTTTTGTGTAGTCCACTGCTAGTGTACATAGGAATTGATGTCAAATCTACTTTAATCTTTCCCCGCCATTGACTGAGTTTTCTGTCTATCCCTGTTTTCACTGTTATATGGTAGGGACGCTATTACACATCTGTCATCTTCTGAAAAAGCACAGCATCTCTGGATAAAAGCAGAAACAAGTGATACAAGATTGCTTATGCAAATGTAAAACAACACGATCATCAATTTTAAACAGCATATAAATCAAAACTGCCTATAATATTACTGAATGATATTACTTTACTTAAAGTGCAAAAAGAATAAATACATAGAATTATATATATATATATAAATAAGTATGATGCTATGTTCACTTAAATAAAACTTGCAAGTATACTTGCAGTATATATAAAACTACTTAGATTTTAGAGAGTATACTTCAAAGTGTACTTTCATAAACTAAAAAATGTAGGCTACTAGCCTGCAAGTATTACAATTCCAAACTACTAGTATATTTAAGTTCTACCATGAAGACTCGGGAGACCAGATAAAGTATGATAACACCACAAGTTTATTAGCAGACCAGCAAGTATTAAATTAGAGGTTCTTTGGCGTAGGCCCCGTCACGAGGGTAACGGACTCTGCATTTCCTGCCTGAAGATGAAGGCAGGGGAGCAGCCGACCCCCGGGAGGTATAGATAGGGACCGACCTGGTGGTGGTGGGGAGGATGGAGGCAATGCTGGCGTCAGCATCTGTGAACTCAGACATGTGTTAATTACCGATCTTTTATACTCTGAGAATTATGACTTGATTGGATAGGTCTGAATGTGATAAGTGACGTAACATTGAATCTTCCTGCCAGAACTTGCGCATAAGCTTCATTTCACTTGTAGTACAGAAGCAGTACAAATGAGAAACTTAGTTGTGAACTAATTGTTCAAGTTTACTATTGTTATACACTTTAAAGGTGCAGTGTGTTGTATTTATGAGGATCTTTTGACAGAAATGCAATATAATATACATAACTATGTTTTCATTGAGTATAAAGACCTTACATAATGAACCATTATGTTTTTATTACCTAAGAATGAGCCATTTCTATCTACATACACCGTGGGTCTCCTTACAATGAAATCGCCATTTTGCACAGTCATGTTTATAGCCCTACCAGGGGTGTCCAACCCTGCTCCTGGAGGGCTACCCTCCTGCAGATTTCAGTTCCAACCCTGCTCCAGCACACCTGTCTGTAATTATCAAGCAGCCCTGAACACCATGATTAGCTGATTCAGGTGTTTGATTCAGGTTGGAGCTAAAATCTGCAGGGTGGTAGCCCTCCAGGACCAGGGTTGGACACCCTGCGCCTAAACAGACAAAACTGCTCTATAGAGCGCTAGCTACTCTCTGCTCTCTCAGACGACGTGAGTTTTGTCCTGTGTCGGTCACCGTAACTTCTCCACCTTCATGTGCTTCGAAAGGGAGGGAGAGGGGGAGCGGGTGCAATTGTAATTCACAACCTCACCACTAGATGCCACCAAAATTTACACAGTGCACCTTTAAACTTGTATATACTAAAAAGTTAGCCAATTTAGCCCCAAGCAGTATTGAAATGGTAATCTTACAAGTTTACTACTAGTAGCCTACATTGGTATTAGTATACTTACTACATAAAGTATAGGGCCTACTTAAAAATGTATACTTGAACATTACTTAAGTTTACCTCATAAAATGAACTCAACTTATTCTTCTTTTTCATTAGGGCAATATGCTATGGGGTTTTTGGCACACAAGTATATGTAGTTTATTTCCTGTTTGTGTCATAGCTCCAGTGATGTCTGTGTTCCAGATCATGTCATTCATCATCATCATCATCTCTGTGTTTCTACACACTCACTCAGGTTGGTCCATATTACACTCAGTTTATTATTTTTGTAATTTTTTTAAATAATCACATTTACCAGCAGAACCACTAATGTGGTTATGATAATGATATGACGACAAAAGAGGAAAAAATAGTGAGCAGACATGTGATTGGCAAAAAGACAAGAAAATGTATCGAGCAAAGATTACCAATTTTTATCTGTTCATCAGATAAAGCTATCATATGGCTGCAGAAGACTTTAAAAACTGGGCACAAGTCATATACAGTATGTCATTACGGTGACGCATTGCTGCCACATACATATTATTTGTTCCACTCAATTATGTCGTAATAACGAGATCTTATGTCGTTTTAACATCATCTTTTCTCGTTATAACGAGATTTTATGTCATAAAAACGACATCATTTTCTCGTAATAACGAGATCTTATGTAGTTAAAACGACACATTTTTCTTGTTGAAATTACATATATTTTCTCCTAATAAGGGCATGTGTTGTACAGTGATGTGTACAAAATATGCCTGTATCCACATTAGAGAATTTATTTAGGCCATACCTTTGTCACACTTGTTTGAAAAGCAGAAGTAAACTCAGCGTAAAATAGGCTCGTCCGCTGCCTGTATCAGTGGCAGTGCCCATAGCACGAAATTGTTGTAATTTATTGATATAGCCTATAGTTCTTAACAGCCATGTGTAACAGGTGCCATGGATCGATCATGATTAGCCTCAGTGGCGTAACTTTAACCTAGTGATGATGGACCCCGGTGCAGCCACAAATATCATAACTATCTATAGGCCTATTGTAATTAAAGGTGAACTATGTAGGATTTTTGGAGTAAAACATCCAGAAACCACTAGGCCAGTGTTATATATTTTGTTCAGTTGAGTACTTAGAATATCCCAAATGTTTTCAACTATTTGTAAATCGTGAGAAAATTGCTATTTTAACCAAGGAGCCGGGACGTGTGAGCTATGCGTGTGAGGGAGTCGCCTGTCGATTGCGTCATATCTGCGTCACCCTCGGTCTCCGGTTTTATTCAGTGAAACACTTTACTCTCACTGCAGTGTGAACAAGTGTCATAGCAGCCGCCGAGCGAACGTTATAACTTCCTTTTCAACACACTCAGATATATCTAATACGATAAACAGAGCTGCGTTACCTCACACTCAGCACTGGAGAAGAGGAAGTGCCGCCGGCAACCGTGTCATAATAAAAGTCCCGCCAGCGACTATGCCATAATAACAGTTCCGCTCTTCAATCGCTCCTGCGGCCTTGCTCAGCTCCACAACACTCGCTCCTGCTCTGCTTCAGACTACAGTAATGTTAATAATCGCATCCATGAACATGATTTCTGCCCGAGTCCTATCCTGACTGTTTCCCACCGGCTGTGAGGTGAAGACCACATGTCCCGAGATTCTGCGCTCAAACGTGGCGTCATCAAACTACGCCTTTGTTTTGAACAGGCGACCTCTAGAGTACGGAAAAGTTACATAGTGTAGCTTTAAGACATATATTCAAAAAATGTATTAAAAACAGAAAGACGGTAGTTTCAGCCTTAGGCTGTGTTCACACCGAACGTGAATATCGTGTCTACTGCGTCTAGTTGGACGCTTGAACATTTTGAATCCATTTGTGCGTCCACAGTGAATTGGACATGTGTATAAATCGAGCGTTTGAAGCGAAATAGACACGCATTCAAGGCGCTGCAGGAGAAATATGTCATAAAACACCACTCTGCCTCTTTTCATTAAAAAATATAGGCTATTAAACATTAATAGCCACACAAATGTGGTCATTATCTTCACTGCATGTATTTAAATATCCTAAAAAAAAAGTTATGAAACTTCTCTTTGCCCTGCAGTCAAAACGATTTGGCAGACAACAAATTATAGATTCAAAATGTTCAATCGTCCAACTAGACATGGTAGACGCGATTTTGACGCTCTATTCGCATTTGGTGTGAACGCAGCATTACTCAAAGGCCATTCCTGGCGTTCTTGGTTTGCTTCTTATTTATTAAATATACAGGCAATTAGATGAAACCTTGATCAAAATTAAAATACAATTTATAGAAAACGAAATTCACTTTAAAGAAAGACTTTCTACAAAATAAAATTCAATAAAAATCATGTCTGACCCCATTCCAAGTCTCCAGACATATTACGTGTCTTACTCATGCTGCTCACTTTTCATAATCAGCATATGAAATTAAAAAAAGAATATAATAGGCTAATATTTAAACATAGCCTAACTATGAAACTAAATAGGCTACGTTTTCTTTAACCCTCTGTCCGACGAAAGTGACAGCATTTTTTCCTTTATGACAATGAATATATCACAATACTCTGTCATTTTTAGCCATACAGATAAGTTCAAGACATAATTATAAACTATAAACGGTCTACTTTTATTTGTGTAAACTCACAATAACAAACAAATGCCATGGATTCAGGGAACAGATTATTTTGCATGCACTCTCAAAAAATATTTTTTGTTTATTAAACGCAAAGTTTTTAATTTCAAAAGTATTTCTAAATTCAGTTCATATTTCCAACAAACGAAATTCCAAGCCAAAATAACGAAGTGGTAAAAAAAAACTTGTAAGTTGTTTCAGCTGTCATAATGGAAATAATGCGCCGGCGCTTTCGTCGGCATGAGTAAGATAGGCTATAAGACGCGCAATATGTCTGGATACATGGAGTGGGGTCAGACATGATTTTTATTGAGTTTGGTTTTGTAGTAAGTCTTTCTTTAAAGAATTTCGTTTTCTATAAATTGTATTTTAATTTTAATCAAGGTTTCATCTAATTGCCTGTATATTTAATAAATAAGAAGCAAACCAAGAACGCCGGGAATGGCATAACAAACCCACCGGCCATGTTTCCACGGCCTTTGAGTAAGGCTGAAATTATAGAGTCTTTCTGTTTTTAATACATTTCTTGAATATATGTCTTAATTACAGTAGGCCTATAGAAAGTTATGATATTTGTGGCTGCACCGGGGTCTGTCATTACTAGGTTAAAGTTACGCCACTGAGGCTGAGCGATGCATGACACCTGTTACACATCATGACTGTTAAGAACTATTAGCCTGGATGCCAGCCGAACTTAGCCCCGCCCACAACATTTTTACTCGGTCTACAGTTCGGTCTGGACTTTCTCCATAGAGGAGTAATTATGCCCGAACAGAAACTATTCGGACCAATGAAATTGTCAGGGCGGGCTTTAGACGATGATGGACAGATGATCAACAGTAACGTAATCATCTACGTCATCAAAGGCGCTTGGGTTGAGTTTGTTCTAATCCTAAACGGAGAACTTGTTCGTATATGCACATTCACCTTTACTATTTCTCTCAGAAATGATGATCGTGTTGGTAAGTAAACTCTGTGTATCCTTTTTTTTACAAAACCGGCAAAGATCGTTTACACTCATATTTTTCTTCTAACGTTAGGCTACTTATGCTGCCTTCACGTGCTATCGGAAATGTGATGATTCTGACTTCTGAAGTTGTGATTACGAGCGCATTGCATTCAAGTTTCAAAATGTGAGGGCGTTCATGTGCAATGTTTACCCAGGAAACTCGTATTTACAATAATTCAGAGAGCACGTGAAGGCAGTTTTATTCCAGCGTGCGTGCAGGTTACAGGGTTGCCAAGTTTTTACAACAAAACCCGCCCAATTGCTAACGTTCCTCAAAACTAGCCAAAAACAAGCCCGATAGCTTTCCAGGGGGGGTTCTCCGGGAAAAAAAGGCATTTGGGGGGTAAAATATGTGTTATTTTGGCATGGCTGGCAGTTAAAAATCGCATTCCTGGGTCTGTATATCACATAATTGGGGTCGCTTCAACCCGCGGACATGGCAACACAGTGCATTTGAGTTCTGTTGACATTTGATAACTAACGTTATGCGTCGCTCCGTTGCTCTGATTGGTTGTAGGTCTATCCAATTGAGGTCTTTCCTGGTTCGGTTGAAACACGCCCCATGATCACAGCCCAACGGAGCAGTATCAGACTCATATTCTGACTAGAATTGAGTATGACGACGTCAGGCTAAAGAACTATAGGCTATATCAATAAATTACAGCAATTTTGTGCTATGGGCACTGCCACGGATACAGGCAGCGGATGAGCCTATTTTACGCTGAGCTTGCTTCTGCTTTTCAAACAAGTGTGACAAAGGCATGGGCTAAATAAATTCTCTAATGTGGATACAGGCATATTTTGTACACATCACTATACAACACATGCCCTTATTAGGAGAAAATATATGTAGTTTTAACGAGAAAAATATGTTGTTTTAACAAAATAACATCTCGTTATTACGAGAAAATTATGTCGTTTTTCAACATAAGATCTCGTTATTACGAGAAAAGATGTCGTTTTAACGACATAAGATCTCGTTCTTATGAGAAAAGATGTAGTTAAATCGATACAACATCTCGTTATTACGACATAATTGAGTGAAAAAAATAATATGTATGTGGAAGCAATGGTCACCGTATGTCGTAATTACTTTTATGGTGCTTTTTTTGGAGCTTTTTGGAGCTTGACTTTCCTATGTCAGTGTACACTTTTGTTGTATGCAAGGGCAGCATGAAAAAAAATCTTGAAAATATTTATGTTAGAAAAATAGTTACACAGATTTGGAAGAACATGAGGATTTGTAATTGAGAGGGTGGGATTTTTCCGAATTTTCCTTTTTGTGTGGACTGTCCCTTAAAGACCTTTACCTCATAATGCACTGATGTGTTTTTCAGCTGATGATAAAAACTACTCTGCGGTGATGCCTCAGACAGTGACAGCTCTGATAGGCTATTGTGTGCAGATTCCTTGCACATTCAATATCTCTTTTGAGGACAAGCGTAACAAGACAAAATCTTTTTATGGGATCTGGCTGAAAAATAAATCAGAGGTTGCTGAGAGAGATTACTTTATTGCTTTTAATAGCAGTAAAAACATCATTAGAGGATTTAGTGACATACAGATGACTGGAAATCTCAGTGAAAGGAACTGCACAACTGTCTTCTATAATATCATGAAGAATCATTCAGATCGCTACTACTTCAGACTGGATATGGAGCCATATGTGTTCAGAGCAACGTTTAACCCCGATACAGATGATTCAACAGAGACTGTGAGAATCACTGTCATAGGTAAATGTCATTTCCACTGTCTTTAACATACAGGTTCTTAAGTTTTCTTTCACTTGTAAGTCACTTGATCAATTTAATAAATACATAAATTTTATTAACTAATTATCCAACATCACTAAGAACAGTTTCTTAATAATGAACTACAATTATTTCTGTAGATTCACCACAACCTCCTGAACTTAAACCCAATGTTAAACTCTCTGTGATGGAGAACACAACAGTCGTTCTGAGCTGCTCTGCTGAAGCCCCCTGCCCCGAACAACATCCTACAGTATCCTGGTCCAACATCCCTGAATCTGCCAACATTACAACACAGTTACAGGAGAAACCTGATAAAACCCAGTCAGTGTTTTCACACGTGACCTTCAAAGCTTCATACATGGATCACAGAAAAAACATCTCCTGCACTGCTACATATCCAAGAAAAACATCTGAAGACTCGACTGTGAAGACCACTGTGATGCTACGAGTCTATTGTAAGAGACTTAAGTATTTATTGCAAAAAGCTGCTTAAACATAGAATAGATGTTTAACTACCCAGAAATGTCTAATGCGCGTGTTTTACTGGGCTTCCTATTTATGTGCTTGTGTTTCTGTCAAAGTTCCTCCAAAAGAAACTCAAATCATCATCAATCCATCTGCTTTAGTCTCCGTTGGCACTAATGTGACTTTCACCTGCAAAAGCAAAGCCAGTCCATCAAATGAAATGAACTACACCTGGTACAAATGTGAACAGGAGATACCAATAGCTTGGGGAAAGAAGATTACTTTTGTTGCAACTCGTAATAATACAGGATCGTACTTCTGCATTGCACAAAATAAACATGACAGTCAGTCATCAGCAGAGATCCAGCTCACGGTTGAAGGTGAGTTACAGTCTAAATGTAAAGAACAAGGTAATTTACAGATCTAAAGCAATGAAGATTATCTGAAATACAATGTCCTGGTCCAGTTACAAGTGTTTCACATGCTATAGGTCAAGATGGACACTCTATGTCTTTGATTGCTGGTTGTGTGGGAGGAATTGTGGCAGTGCTCACGCTCTCTGCTCTTGGCTTTTTTGCAAGGTAAAATTAGTTATATTTTCAGTTAATCAATCATCGCTGATGTCATTTTGAATGTACTCAGCATTGTGCTTGTGTTAATTTAAGCCTCAGTAACAGTTAGAAGAACATATGAGTTGATAGTGTTTGACTTCATGATCATATAAGGATTAGTTCACTTCAAAAAGAAAATTTCCTGATAATTTACTCACCCCATCTCATCCAAGATGTTCATGTCTTTCTTTCTTCAGTGGAAAATAAATTAAGTTTTTTGAGGAAAACATTTCAGGATTTTTCTCTATATAATGTATTTCAATGGCAACCAAAATGTTGAAGGTCCAAATCAATGCAGTTTCAAAGGGCTCTGTACGATCCCAGCTGAGGAATAGAGTCTTATCATTGAAACGATCGTTCATTTAAAAAAAAAAAAAAAAGATGCATCTACTTTTTAACCACAATTGTTCATCTTGTGCTGGTCTGCGACGCGCCAGGCATTACGTAATCACGTTGGAAAGGTCACACTGGGCGTAGGCGGAAGTACCGCCCCATTGTTTACAAAGTCAACATGCGAATGGTGCGAAGACTATGGGCCGGTACTTCCACCTACATCTAGCGTGACCTGTCCAATGTGATTATGTAATGCCTGGCACAAGATGAACAATTGTGTTTAAAAAGTATATACATTTTTATTTTATTTTAGAAAATGACAGATCGTTTAGCTAGACAAGACCCTACTCCTAAGCTGGAATCGTGCAGAGCATCTGAAGCACTTAAAATCCCTTTGAAACTGCATTGATTTGGACCTTCATCATTTTGGTTGCCATTGAAGTCCATTATATGGAGAAAAAGTCTGAAATGTTTTCCTCAAAAAACTTCATTTATTTTTGACTGAAGAAAGAAAGACATGAATATCTTGGGTGACATTGTGGTGAGTAAATTATCATTTTGAAGTGAACTAATCCTTTAAAGAACTTAAGCCACGCACAGTCAAGTTTTCAATTTAATTATTTATTTCCTCTCACAGGACCAGGACAAAAACACACAGGGGAGACAATGTTGGAGAAAAAGTTTCCTTTAATCAGGTTTGTGAACTTCCTCAAACACCAGTCAGTTTCCACCACTGCACAAACAACCACAACGTTTTTTATAGATCATTGTCATTGCTATGCAAGTTTTGTACAGCTAAAATTAACTGGAAGATGACACAGGAAGCCAGGCACATTCAATTTAGAAATGGTCATGTCTGCTTTTATGTTCAAAATAAGGTGGATAGTGTTCGCATTAAGCGGGTCCTGCTGCACACTATCAGAGTCCCTCTGAAAGCCAAACTCCACAGGGCTATAGCCCTCCAGGAACTGAGGTTGAGACCACTGTGCTGTGGATTTATGTGTCTATTCATGCAGCAGTAGCATGTATCTATTGGCAATAGCAAGAACATACATACTCTATGGCAGATCTAGTCAGCTAAGGCCAAATACATTAACACTGTCATATCCATTAACTATTCCTAGTTGTCATGATTAAAATGCTGATATATATACACCAAATATTTTTGTTACATTTTTTAGGCACAGGATGAAATTATTGACAGGAATTCCACCTATGATAATGTCCTCGCCGTGACCAACCAGGACAAGATCTCTGATGATCATTGCACGACTGAGATCGACCACAATACAGGGACAGACTCAACCGAAGAAGACAACCATGAAAAAGGTTCAGATGTAGTATATGCTCAGGTCCACATGATATACAAAAAACCAAAAGCCATCAGTGTTGTGCCTGAGAACATTTATGCTCAGGTGAGAAATAATTTTTAAACAACTACTTGAAGACAATTACAAAAATGATACAAAACATTTTTGCTTTCCTTCAAATGTAAATAAGAAATTCCTGTTTTCTAGAACCATTCTGAAATGACTTGTATGTTATATTTCTGTATGCTTGTATATATTTTTATGTCTTATGTGCAAAAAATATATTCTTCTTTCAGCTTTATATTTTCTGATGAATAATGAATATCTTATTAAAAACAATGAGTGACTGCATTTCTTTCTGTTTTATTTGGGGGGGTTTTAATAATGAAAAGTTACACTGAAAAATCTATGAACTTTTTGTCAGTATGCCTATTTTTTCTGTTACTTTTTGCAAAAAATGTACATACAACACTCGTTTAACTTTTTAAAATTGTCTCTAAAATATTCCAAAATAAATTAAAGGGTGGTACTGCTTTGCAATAGTTTTATACATTTGTATAACTGAACGATATTTGAGGACTAAGAAACATTTGCGCAGCACACTTGAGAGTTACATTATCACAGTTAACTATTCCTTTACAGTCACATTATTATTTAGTTGATCTTCTTCTTATCAGTATAATGCATGTGAATTTGTCTGGGAATTGAATTTGTCTGCACCTCTTCAGCACACTCATCGCCTCTGGCATATAACCACACACCTCAAACTGACTCATTGTCTGGTCTATGACTTGGACAATGGATTATTTAGCTGTATTCCTTATCTGCAAATATTACCTCCTACAATTCCCAAGTTCCAAGTCTCCTTGCTAGGCTACTGTCTGTTCCTCTTCTCCAGCGTTTCCTCAATGTAATGATATCCTTTGATTTTGCCAGTTACTCAAGAAAGCCACTAGATGGCACTGTGTTAAGTGTTATGTGACGAACACTGTGCAACTAGTAACAAAGAATACCACATTTTGAAGTGCTATGAGAAAATAAAGACATGTTGAGACTGCACTGAGAAATATTTTATTCATATCACTGGGAGAAAAAAACAAAATAAACACTCAAGGCCTGCGAGACAAAGACTTTAATTATTCAGCCTGCCAAAGAGCAACTAAAGGTGTGGGGGGAAATATATAATAATGCTATTCATAAATAATGCTATTTCATGCATTCTGACTTATTTACACTGTTAAAGAGTTCGATTCTCATGCTAAACATGGCCAAAATTAAAAATAATGATAATAATTGTTGGACATATGACAGAGTAGGGGAAAGCAGGGCACAACCTAACGCTTTTTGACTGTCTGAGTTTGTGTATTCAGAGTATTTATTTTTCCCCACATTAATTTCACATGTCTAGTACACTTATGTGGTTTTGTTTCATTAATACAGTAGGCTATCATTAATACAGTGATATCTTCCAAAGATTTTTTACATTTTGGCACAATTTTTTCTCTAAATAATGTTGATATGGCAATTAGTAAATACACTAAGTTTCGTCATCTGGCATGTGGGGAAAGTTAACCCTGTGTTAGGTTGTGCCCCGCTCTCCCCTAGTTCTGTGCCAAATATACTCCTTTCTGGATTCGAACAAGTTTCGGGAAGTTTTTTTCGTGTATGGCCTTTTATGAAATCATAAAGGGCGGAAATCAAGCTTGTTCTTAAGCTGTAGTGCTATCGGAAATCGGATTTCCATGTTAAGTCAATGTAAAGACACACTGACGAGCGTATCGAGGTCCTGCGGCGCAATAGACGCGTTTAGCGCGGCACGATGGGTGTGATTTCACCTCGTTCGTGCGAAAGAGTAAAGGTTTTTTGAATAAAGACAATAATGAGAGTACAGAGTGTTTTGTTTGTTTTGTGCAACCAACCAAAAGTGTTGCCAAGTCCAGAATTTGGCTATTTTTTAAGTTGTTGTTGCTACTTACTGGTTTAAATTAGGGTCTATTAGGGTTTAAAAATACTTCTATAGAAGTTGAAGTATCAACTCAAGCTTTTTACTCAAGTAAAAGTGTGAAAATACTGGTTTAAAAACTACTTAAAGTATAAAAGTATAAGTAATGTAAGGGGAAAAAATGCCAATAAGGACAAAAGCTTAGGCCCCGCCACAGGGGCCTAAAGTGCACTACCCCACCTCATCAAAAAAAAAAATTCTAAAAGACATAATGACTGTAATGTTATATTAAAATGTTAATGTTGAAAAATGTGCACTACTAAGCCACCCGTTTCAACCACATATATGCCCATTGAAAATGAACACATTTTAGTGCAATGCAAATACATTAAAGAACCATATATTTGTACCATACCTGTCAAGTATCCCGTTTTGGCCGGGAAAGTCCCGTATTTTACCCTTCTTTCCCGCCGTCCTCCCGTATTAGTATTTTCCTGTAAATCTCCCGTATTTTAACCTGCGTTATTAAAAAACAATAATACCGGAGTAAAAAAACAAAAACATTTCCAATCTGAGCTCTGTAACTAGCCTCGCGATAACTCCCATCTGCAGTAGCCTACAGTATAGGTGTCAGTTGTCGCGAGGCTAGTGTGTGAGGTCAGATGACGAGTGACAATGCGGGAAAAAAACAAAACAGAGACGGATGATGATGGACGTAACGATAGAGACGGATTAAGGCACTCCTGCCAAAACAAAAAAAACCCTCGTGTAAATACCGTGATCAATGGGACAGCGAATTTAATTATAAAATGTAAGTGACTTAATGTTAATTAATTGTTTATGGAACTGGCGTATGAAATCAGTGTCATTTCCAGTCGTGATGGTATTCTGGAAAACAACACTCTTGTTAGTGTAATGTTGCTTAACTGTATCATATGTTATAAATATAATAACTACACCATTTTAACCGTGTATGTTAACTGAGTTTCTGTGTGTGAGCGCCGCTCATTTGTTTTCGATTTTCTCTTCGAGAGGCAACCACTCAACATTGTTGTCAGTTCGTTTGATATTATTATCCACTATCGATCGCCACTTACACTAACTGAATGCAGAATCATTATTGCACTTTGGTGATTCCCTAGTTATTTTTTTGTTTTGACATTTTACTCAGGATACTTGTCTGTTGGTCAAGTAAAATTATTTTTCACTTGCCCCTTCAAAAAATCCACTTGTCCCGGTGTTCTGACGATTTGTCCTACCTTGTCAGATTTTGCTATACCTCCCATTAAAACAGTAACTGTTAGGTAGCACGATTCGACAGCAAAAAATGCTGCCTATCAGATTGTGCTACCAGCATCATATTCATCTGATTTGAGGCTTTATTAATATCCATACCTACTCCTACCCTGAACCTACCCTTAAAACTATGTAAATATTTTAAATAAATAAATATTAAATATGGATGTAAAATGCTACATATCAGATTGTGCTACCAGAATCATATTAATGTGAGTTGCTTTATTAATATCCATTAATATCCATACCTACCCCTATCCCTACCATAAACCTACACTGTTAGACATTTTATTGTATTTTTGCGGTAACTTACTGGCAGCACTATTGCCAGTAAGTTACTGTAATTGCCCCTTTACAGTAGCTTACCTGTAAATGTGTTTTACAGTATGATGCCCTTACCGTAATTTAATTTTACAGTATGATGCCCTTACCGTAATTTAATTTTACAGTATGATGCCCTTACCGTAATTTAATTTTACAGTATGATGCCCTTACCGTAATTTAATTTTACAGTATGATGCCCTTACCGCAATTTAATTTTACAGTATGATGCCCTTACCGCAATTTATTTTTACAGTATAATAATTTTTACAGTAATTTTACTGTAATTTATTTTACTTTTTATTTTACAAAATATGCATATGTTAATATGTTATTACTTTATTTTGAATATTTTACATGAATGCAATAAAACAAATAATACATTTAATAAATTCCAAATAAGAGACTTGAGTCCATGTACATCAGTATATTTTTTATTCACCGTCACAATCAATTACAAAAAACAGAAAAAAAATAGAGAACTGAATTCATTACAACAAATCAAAGCAGAGATCATGACGATATGGCAACAAAAAGTATGAACAAAATACCCCAGCTGGTCTTGGCTGGCCTCCCTACTGGTAAACTACTGATGGCTGATCTGAAACAAAACAGAGGGACAATGTGTGAGAAATGGTTTATCTCATCTAAATTTGTTCATGGACAGATGAGGTAACAACTTGTGCAACAGCAGTTATTCATAGTTATACTTGTTATATTATTATTATTCATAGTTATACTTATATTATATATCTCTATCCCGAGGACAAGCGTGCGCGCTCTGGAGATTATCATGTGAAACGCAACAATACCCAATCAGAAAGCAAGCTGCTGACGGAAGACACCTCCCTCCAGCTCACGCTGGAACATGTAAAGGCCATGTTCACACCATCTCCATTACTTCATCTAAACATTTTCCTTTCCCCCCCCGCAAATTTTCTTTAAAAAGCATTCCATACACTATCAGGGTATATACAGAACTTCTTAAGTTGAATTTAATACCTTTTACTACCTTTTTTAATACCTTCAAAATATTTTTTAATACCAGCGCGACTTCAAGCTGCAACTATAGTAGTGTAAATGAAATATCTTTCCAAATGGAATAACATATTGCATCACAATGTAACGAGGTCATTATAACTTAACATCAACTGCCCAAAGAGATGAGAATAGAAATAAAGACAGAAGAGGAAGGAGACATCTTCTTCATAGTTCATGCAGTGTACAGAGCAATTTTCACGGCGCAATACAGATTTTTTTTCTTTTTCGTTTTAAATCATGAAGGCGAGTCAGTGGATATCACACAAAAACGTAATGTGTGCGAGAGTCGGTGAAGTCTCAAACCTGGTCAATTATTCACTACTGAAAGTGAACGTAAAATCTGACAAGCTTTCGGCGCATATTCTCACAGAGACAAGAGATATCTCTTTATTTATATAAATCTGCTTTAACATATGCTGATAACGTATAGCCTATAACTGTCTGAATTTATATTCTTAATATTTCTCTTTTGGCCCATATTGTGAAACAAATTAGAAGAGAAGTATAGGCCCATTTCGTGTTAAACAAGTTTTTTTTTAAATAAAGCTGCTCTTACTTTCTGATAATACTGATATTATTGTAGTGTTCTGACATATTATAGACTGATAATCATTTTAATTATAGGCCTATAATTCCTTGTTTAATTGTGCAAAATGTATTTAAATAATGAGGAGTAAGCTAATATATCTATTCTTTTATTATGCAGCGTGTCGGTTGTGCATTGATGCATTATGAAATTATCACGGGGGCAAATTAAATGTATTATCAATTTAATAATAAAAGTAGGCCTACCCTAATCATAATAATAATCATTTATATACATAAATAGTAAATGCTAAATCTTCACTCATACAGTGAGCAGACAAGTCGCGCTCGACGATCCGAGCCATGGTGTGAGCATATAAACCGTGAGCTTTGGCTTTACATCGCATGCGATCTACTCGTACAGTGTGAGTAGATAACCTTGCTGAAATCGCACAGAAATCGCACAGTGTATGCCAAGCTTTAAGCAACTTGCATATTTCGAAACAGCTCTTCAATGCCATAGATTCAAATTGAAAGAGTGGTGTTTAGTTGCAAGGTCTAAACACCACAGCACCTCAGCTCGCAATGTAGCGGTGGTGATAGGGCATAGCGTCTGCTGTCTGACGTCTGTCACGCACCTGTTGATGATGCTGCTAGACTAACGTTAGGCTACTGGCAGTGGTTTGAATCGGGAGAGCAGTCGGGGTTGAGGGCAAAGCAGTGGAGGTTGAGGTCGTTGATGCATCTGTAGCGCAGAACATTGGTATGGGAAGCTGCTCGCTACGTCCGCGCATCCTAGCTTGGTGGCTATTTGATTACATATGCGATTTGACGCCATTCACCCCCACCCAGGTTATATTAATTGTCTTCTTGCAGACGTGGCAATAAGCCTTGCGGCTGTTGCAAACTACTGGCCTAAGCCAGTCTTTAAATCGTGAGTCCTCCAGCCAGAGGTCCGAAAACTTGCATTTCCCCATGCTTTAATTACTGAATGGAAGCGAGCTCGCGTACATGTTTGTCAGCAAGCCAGCCGCGGACCCAGTTTGTTTCAGCGCGCGTGAACGAACACCACCTCACACGATATCGCGCAGGTCCTACTCTAAACATATAAATAAATCCACGCAAATTTTAGAAAAAAAAGGCCAAATTGACAAATTTATCTAAAAAAAATTTGACTCGAAAATTTAATACCTCGTCAGATGACGTTTAGTACTTTTTACTACTTTTTAATGCCCTTAATTTTGGCTAATTTCATTTACTACCTTTTACAACCCCGCGGACACCCTGACTATAAGAGCAATTTCATGATATGATATACTTTATATCACCTGTGGTGTGGTAGGCAAACGTCACCTCCTGCTCAACTGACATCTTATGCTGCCTTCACGTGCTATAGGAATTACTGAACTAGTTTCCTAGTTAAAAAATTGGACATGAACGCCCTCTCAAGTCAAAATCTGAATGTGATGAGCTCGTAATCACAACTTCAGAAGTGGGAAGTAGGAAATTTCTAGCACATGAAGGCAGCATAAGACGAGGTTGGCTGAAAATGAAAAGATAAAAGTCTCTCAGAAATTGCAAATAATTAAATACTTGCACCTGTACATACTTGCATGATTAGTTTTTAGTTCAGGTTTTAGTTGTAGTCCAGCTTTGTCCGTTTCTCCGTCTATTCCTCAGTCTCTCTGTTTTCTGGTCACTGGTTGGATATGATCTGCATATAAAATAATGTATACATATTTTGGTAACACTTTACAATAAGGTTGTATTAGTTAACATTAGTTAAAGGGTTAGTTCACCCAAAAATGAAAATTCTGTCATTAATTACTCACCCTCATGTCGTTGGACACCCGTAAGACCTCCGTTCATATTCGGAACACAAATGAAGATATTTTAGTTGAAAGCTGATGCTGAGAAAGGCTTCAGATAGGCCTCCATTGGCATTCAGTACATTGACACTTCCAATATCCATGAAAGGCACTTAAAACGTCGTTACAAAGTCTATCTCACCACAGTGACTCTACAATAATTTTACGATGTGACGACAATAGTTTTTGTGCGCAAAAAAAAATCTAAATAACATCTTTATCCAACTTGTTCTTGTCTTCCGTGTGTGCCTCCACGACGCATGCGCGAGAATATGACGCAGATTCGGCGTTCGGACACATGACCCAGAAGAGATTTGTTTACGAGCAGAGGAAGACGCGCGTGTCTAAGCTGTTGAATTCTACATTGATCGTGCTTTAGGTCTCGGCGTAGTTCTCAAAATGGGGCTTAAGTGTGCATTTCATGGATTCCCGAACGCCGGATCTGCGTCATATTCTCGCGCATGCGTCGTGGAGGCACACACGGAAGTCGAGAACAAGTTGGATAAAGGTGTTATTTAGATTTTTTTTTGCGCACAAAAACTATTGTCGTCGCATCTTAAGATTATTGTAGAGTCACTGTGGTGAGATGGACTTTGTAACAACGTTTTAAGTGCCTTTCATGGATCTTGGAAGTGTCAATGTACTGAATGCCAATGGAGGCCTATCTGAAGCCTTTCTCAGCATCAGCTTTACACTAAAATATCTTCATTTGTGTCTGAAGATGAACGGAGGTCTTACGGGTGTCGAACGACATGAGGGTGAGTAATTAATGACAGAATTTTCATTTTTGGGTGAACTAACCCTCTAATGCATTAGTTAACATGAACTAACCATGAACAACACCTCTGTTCAGCATTAGTTAATCTTTGTTAACGTTAGTTCATAAAAATCCAGCTGTTCATATTAGTTCACAGTGCATTAACTAATGTTAGCAAGATTTTAATAATGCATTAGTAAATGTTGAAATTAACATTAACAAAGATAAATAAATGCTTTATAAGTGCAGTTCATTATTAGTTAATGTTAATTAATGTAGTTAACTAATGAACCGTATTGTAAAGTGTTACACAAATTTTTAAGTGCATACAATGAATCATTTTTAATTACTTTGTCATGTTATGCTGTGACATATCCCACATGAGACTAAACAGTCACAACAAGATAACAAATAGATGCCAAGTAGGAAATGCAGGCAACAAGTATTTTTGAAATAATAAAATGTTATGCATTAAAAGACGTTAATCACATAATGTTAGTCAAAATATATACTTACAAAGCCAAAGATGCTCAGTGCTGTGGCTCTTTCTGGGGTGTTGTTAGCTCCTGTTGACACAAGAGAGAAAAAGAAGAAATTTTCATTAATGTTTATTGACTATAATGGTGCCCAAATGTTATGCACATGATAATTCACAGATATAGGATGACTGCTAGATTGACCACTTACACAATCAAATGACTATCAACACTGAAAAAAGAGAGAAGACAATAATAGAGCCTTCAGTGGCATGTAAAAATGAATTCATATGAAATAATATAATAAATAAGAAGCCACAATGAACATACTTGAACTAATTATTATTTTACTTGAATATATATTAATCCTCTGGTGTATACACTGGCGTAAATGTTCTATTTTCGAGAGAGAGAGAGAGAGAGAGAGAGAGAGAGAGAGAGAGAGAGAGAGAGAGAGAGAGAGAAAGAGAAAGAGAGAGAGAGAGAGAGAGAGAGAGAGAGAGAGAGAGAGAGAGAGAGAGAGAGAGAGAGAGAGAGAGAGCCTTTGACACCGCTAACGTTACTTCAAATGGCGTCACACACATTTAACTGTCAACGAAAATATGTAACTATAACTGGCCGTGAAAAGACGGAAACCATTGTTCGCGTAAATACAACATTTGGTACATAATGTACAATGCAGGTAACAGTTAGTCAATTGTATGCAAATTTAATGGGTTATGAAAGCGGTTCTTGAGGAAAATGAACAGTTCCCCGAGACTGTCATATAGTAATAGCAATTCGATATTATTATTTACTTTCTTCATATATGTAGCTATATTTAATGGATATTGGTTTACGTTTTAAAAGTATCAAAGACATTTGTGACAAATTTGTCAAATAAAAACTTCTTACCTCAGGAAAGCTCGCAGCTGGTGTCTGGCGATCCGATCCACAGGCAGGGACGTCCGTTATGCGCGCACTCGACACAAACCTCATTTGCGCGGGCTTGGCACGCGAGTAAACAATTTAAATTGTGTGAAGTGTAAGCAAAGTTTATAAATATATTTTTTAAACATTTAAAAATTACATTTATATCATCACACTTGTACTGGTATTACTCTGGCATTAAAATAATAATAAATAAAATAAAATTACGGATCATGAGATATAAAATGCTAACAGTAGGTGTGTGTGTGTGTGTGTAGCCTACCGTTAGCATTTTATATCTCATGATCCGTCATTTTATTTTGCAACGTACAGTTATAGCCGAAAAATAAACAAGTAATGAAACTTCACTTTGCCCTCAGCCTAAACGATTTGCCAGGGAACAAATTATAGATCCATGAGAGCAAATATGGGCCGTTAAATCTCCACAAGACTAATTATAGCTGGAGAACGCCACAGAGACATCAGAGCCAGCGGCAGACGTCAGAAGGGCTAGCCGAGGAAAGTCTACTCTCGCCGGGTAAACAAGCGCTGAACGCCGCTGACTCACTGGAGCTCACATCTCCGAAAACACCAGATAAAATGTTAAAATAGGCACTCTTCTTATAAATAAACCACAGATTTGAGCTTTAAACAACTACATTACCGACTAAAAAAGTCTTAAAACTACGTTTTGTCACACATTAACAGTTTTAACACAAAAAGACGTGTAAACACAGCCCATGTCAGTCATTTCTCAACAAGACGAGCCGCTGGCAGAAGCTCCTCCTATGAGGCGAATTCGAAATACATTTATAACACTAATACTTTACTCTATTTATTCTATACTCTATTTTTTCCTCTTTTTGAAAGTTGTGAAATCACTATTGTGGAGTTTTTCTTTTGCTATTTGAGCAAATGGGCACACAAAAAATATATAATTATTGTATTCTCTCATTCACCGCTATAAAATTTAACCCAACTATGACGACTTCCGCTCTGAGAAACCCGAAAATGTGAAAAGGGTAGGAGAAAATACTAAATATAAAAATTACTTCTTTGTCTCCCACAAAGAACTAATTTTACATCCTTCCATCCACATGTTTTTATTTAACTTTTAAACATCCAGTGTGTGTGTGTGTTTGTGTGTATTCTTTGTTTACAGTAGCACTACTGCTTTTACGTAAACAGTAAAATACTGCAAATTCCCATATACAGTAAGTTACTGTAAATTTCATTAAAAATACCCACAATGCAGTGCATATTACAGTAGCTAACCGTAAATAATATAAATGGTATTTTACTGGGCTTTTTTGCGGTAAGTAACTGTAAAATTGCGGTAAAGTCTAACAGTGTACCCTTAAAATGTAAATATAAAAAATATTGATGTGGGCATGCGCAGTAAGCCTTGGTAGGACAATCTGACGGGTAGGATGAAATGTCAGGACACCGGACAAGCGTACAAGCGTTCATGTCGAGCCCTGCCCATAGCAATGCAAGTTCAGAAAGGGTATTTATGGTACGAAAGATTGTTACAGAGAATAGGATGACATTAGACAACAGAACTGTTTGCACTCTACTCTCATGTAAAATGAACCACTCTGGCCCAGCCCACAAATACACTCCTTCCAAAACAGTCTTAAAGAATGCAAAGTCTGCAACAAATGTGTACAATAACTCACTAAAAGAGTAAAGAAAAGTTGTGTGAAATGAAAAGAAAAGAAAAACTGTAAAAGAAAAGCAATATGAAATGAAAAGAATGTGTGGAATGAAAATAAAATCTAAAGACAAGCAATTTTAAATGAACAGAAAATATGCAAATAAGCCTTTAAATAAATGCTCATTATACCCTTTTGTGTTTTCATTTGGGCTATAACACCTGTCTTAAAATGTAAGGGATACTGGAGCTTGGTTGGGGTGGTGGGACTGCTTGCGGTGGGCGCCGAAAAATTTCCCTTATTTTCAAATCCAAAACTTGACAGGTATGATTTGTACTACTGAGCATTAACTGAGCATGCGCTTCATGGAGCGTAAGATATGATGACTAGTTGCCGATAAGAATTGAAATGGTGCAAAAAGTCAAACTTCAGAGGCATGTTATCAATAACCTTTATTGGAATATAAATGTACATGTGTGATCAGTGTTGCCAGATTGGGTCGACGATTTCCAGCCCAAAAGCTCACCAAAACCCGCCCACCCTGAGAAGAAAACGGCCAAAACTTTGACTGTAAATTAAAACATAATTTAATAGTTTAATAACACGCATGTAAATGTTGGTGATAAAAAAAATCAATTTCCCAGGAAAACGGATCAAATATGACTATATGTCCTGGTGGAAACGGTAATCCCAAAACACAAGCATCATTTTCAATGTCAACAGTAAGAATAAGCCAATTTAAGTGCAAAAAGTGTCCAATATAAGAGATCGGCAAAAGCACATAATTAATAGGCATTTCACACACGTTAATGCACAAATCACTGCCAAAATGTGTCATTCATTGATACTGGCCCTGTCCCAAATGGCATCCTAAACCCTCACGATCGTCCTCTGAGTCCGCACTTTCACAACGTAATGCTGCTTTGACTGCCGGGAAGAAGTCCGCTGCGTAGAGGTGTGGAAGTGCGCATCGAGGGCGCATATCGAGCTCGCGAGCACCCTTATGAGACCTAAAATGACAAATGGGACACCCTGCTGTCTCGTGGACTTAATGGACACGCGCACGCAGCGGCCACTGTAAGTTCACAAGACCGAAAGTGCACATATGAAGTGTACCATTTGGAACAGGGCCACTGTACCAAGCCTGCAGCACTTCTCTCAGAAACTGAAGCCTGCGCGCCTTGATCGCCCCCCGGTGGTTGGTCCCAGTATAGCTCCTAAACCCCACCTCTCCATGTCTTAGAATGGACGCGAGACACACTAAACAATTAAATTACACTTCAAATAATTGTTTCCTAAAGATTGTTTCTGTCATATTTAGGCAGTTTTTATCACAATGATTTCATTTCAAGTGTTCGTTTTTTAAATAAGTTTAGTTTTAGTTAGTTATTTGATACTATAAAAATGGGGGGTGTGACATCATGATTGACAGCTGAGATTGGCGGCTTCTCTGAGTGAAGTTGTCACTGAGGCACTAACTGACTTTTTTCTGGATTTTTGGGAGGAGATTGAGCTTTAGCTTTAATTTCTACATTTCTATAATAATTATTTGTTCATATTTTGGCTTTTACAAAAGTCCTGAGGGAAACTTAATCTAAGATGGTCACCTTGTCTGCAGAACATGTCAGAAGAAAGTCACTGTAATGGGGGAACACTTCAAAACGAAGAACGCAAGGCAATTGGACTTTGACCTCAATACCAAAACTACGTCTGGCAAATTATAACGTGAAGCGAACGAACAAATTCAGACTAGACTAGGGTGACATTTAAGGGATAATATTCAGGGCTTGACATTAACAACCACCATTTGCGGGTATAACGTTATTTCGGCTGCACACTAGTCACTCTGGCTGTTGAACTTAGTCTTCTCAAAAGCCGTCTGTTATAATCGCGTTGCGCATTATAACCACTCACACGTGTTTATATTGAGTTTATGAATGCAATGTCTCATAATCAGAGGCGTTCAGAGCGCGCGCCGCGCTCACTCGCTGAAATCTGCACTCAAAGCAGAGATAAATGTGCGATGTACGCAGGAGATTCACTCATCATACTGTGTTGGACTGTTTTTGTTCTATTTCAGCAGCGAAAATAGTTTTAAAACACACAGCAGAACCACAGCGCATCTGATATGACTGGCATAACGCTGGCGAATTTAGGGACCGTCTCTAAAGTTACATACAACATTGGTAACGTTATACACGTTTCAAACTTCAATATCATTTGAAGAGAATGACAGTCATAAAACTGACTGTAAAGTGATCATTTAGGTGTCAGGTATGATGCACACATTTTGATATTTAATAAAATAAACTGTCAAATCATATGGAAATATGGATATGCATTATTTCACCAGGATACTGTTTGGGCTCTAACACAAAACATGCTATATTTAAATGCATCATTGCTGAACACTGATGCGAATATTGCTTGAGAATATATTTACAGAGATAATATTAGAGATTATATTTACGACAAATTATTATTATTTATGCATTATGCATTGCTATTGACGACGGCCATTAAGGACGGAAATCCCACAGAATCAAGCTTAAAAAAAGTGCATAGAGCTGCTTTAGTTATCTGTTGTTTGTTGAATTTCAAATATTAAACTTGTTGACATTTTTTAAGTGTGTGCATCTGTTCTTTTTGAATACTTTCATCTCGTTTGAACAAAACCGTGATAATATTGATAACCGTGATAATTTGGGTCACTATAATCGTGATGTTAAATTTCCATACCGTTTTATCCCTACTGTAGCCTATATGTATACCACCCTCAGCATAGCGATCACTTGAATATACAGCTACAAGTTATTGCGCTAAAAACCTGGCTGTCAGTCATGACTCATGAATGAGCATGTCTGCCTGCTGATCGCTGATTGGCTGAAAGTGCGTGCTTGTTGGCGACGTCAACACCAATGCCATCTGACTCTTCGTAGGCCTGTGTGTGTCATGATGACTGATTTTATGGAGTTCATGCACACTCAAGTTTTGTTTTACAAGCAATTCGACCATACAATTTAGATTTTTGAAAAAACGCCGAATTGACCCCAAACCAGCCCAAATTTTGTCCACCCGCCCAACCCATTTTTACCTGCACAATCAAATTCAAAACCACCCAATTGAGTAGGAATCCACCCAACCTGGCAACACTTTGTGTGATTTTTGTCATGTGCAGGTGCGATGGATCACGTACAAACCAATAGGGTGTCGGAATGGTATATGTTTACACTTGTCATCCAACAACAATCAAATTCACTCTATCCGGATGGTGCGATTTATCTGGATATTTTTTTTTTCTTTTTTTTTTTTTGAATGATGACAAGCCGGAATGAAAATAAAATAGGAAAAATAAACACATACAGTCAGCCAATGGCAGCACGACTAAGGGTGCTCACATCTGATAAGCAAAGCTAGACCAATGAAACGTCAGCTCAGACCCCACAAAAAAATTTGCATATTCGATCAGAATGAAAGTGAAGGCTGCACTGAGACCAGGGCAGACACAACACAATAAGCACATACAGTAGAATGCACAAAGGCATACACAATGTCAACAGCAACAGAGGTAACTGTGCCAAAACACTAGCATCAGTCCTCATATACATAAGTGAGGTTATTTTTAACTCACCAAAAGCACTTGAGACGCCACAGACGGTACATCCAACTTGTAAAATCTGGCGAAGGTGTTCTGTGAAGACCAGCCAGCTGCAAAGCATATATCCTGAATAGACATACCCCTAGACCAGGCCCAAGAAGAGGCAACAGCCCTCGTCGTGTAAGCTCTGATGTTAAGGGGGCATTCCTGTCCCTGGCTCGCATTAGCTAACGCGATAGCATCCACAGTCCAGTGAGAAAGCCTCTGCTTAGAGTCTGCACAGCCACCAAAGCACACAAAGAGATGGTCCGACTGTCGAAAGGCAGCCGAGCAGTTTACATACATCCGCAAAGCCTTGACAAGGCATATAGTGCCCTGGGCGCCAGCGTCATGAGAGGTTGATGGCTCGGCAGATAGAGCGGATAGAGAAACGACCTGTGCTTTAAATGGTGTGGAGAGAGACTTAGGAACGTAACGTTGTCTCGGCCGGAGAATGACACTGCAGTTGCCGGGTCCGAAACAAATGCAATCACCGTCCACCAAGAACGCGTGTAAATCTCCAATGCGCTTAGCTGAAGCAAGGGCAAGAAGCAGAGCAGTTTTTAGAAAGAGCTTTTTAAAGAGGATAGATGCCATGGGCTCAAATCACAGTATAGAGAGAGCCTTCAGAATTAGAGCTAGATCCCACGGTGGCACAGATGGCGGCCACGAAGGATGTAATCTCCTCGCTCCCTTGATAAATCTGACCACCAGAGCATGCCTTCCTGATTGCGTCCATTCCAGTCTGTGCTTCAGGAAACGTAAGAAATCTGACACGGTAAAGTTCGCCGGGTCAATATCAGTATCATGGCACCATTTCACAAACACTCCCCATCGCCCTGGTGATTTATGTATGAAACCACAGACATGTTGTCTGTGCAAATCAGCACATGCCACTGTTCCAGCTGTGCCAGAAAAGCGTCCAGGGCTAAGGAAACCGCCTTTAGTTCCAAAGGGTTTATGTGCCACTCGCTCTGCGACTCCGACCACAGACCTGATGCCAGTATGCCCAAGCATACGTCCTGTCACTAGTCGCAAGGGCATCCCTCCACGGAACATATCCGGGTCGCGCCACGTTCTCAGAGGACTGACTGAGTGTGACCAGAATGCACATGACCTGAGGTCTATGCCCTCCACGGAACTCGAGTTTTCAGCCATAACTGCAGCGGCCGCATATGCAGAAGGCCCAGATGACAAACTGATGAAGCAAACCTCTGAAATTCCCTAAGGAGAACAAACCAGCCCAGTCTGAAGCGGCGCAGAGACTATGAAATGGTCTCTATGCCATCGCATCGCCACCCAGTCAAAACACACGCCCAGATATGTTATAGTCTGACTCGAGATGAGCATGCTCTTCTGCACATTCACACGCAGACCCAGTGACTCCAGATGGTGAAGCATCTACACACTTCGAAAATGTGCGGGGGGCGATTGCCAGCCCGAACGGAAGCACTGAATCTGCGAAGTCCTGCCGTAAGTATGTAGCCTGGTTAAAACCAGACCATTCTCAGTAGTAACTGAGTTATGGTCTGGCAAAGCTTCATAGACAAATCATTTCCAAAGGGGCGTCACAAACGGGCGTCGCTCAAATTGGATAGACCTAAAACCAATCAGAGCGATGAGGGAGATGACGTATGCAGAGCGACGGAGAAACATCTGAGACTCTGGCCGTTTCTCAATATGCGTTCTTGTCTGTACTTGTGTTCTCAAATAGGAAATGTCCCCAGTTTCCATTTCAGAAATCTGGTCACCTTACCTAAACCACAGATTAATGTTTAATATATTATTTTTAAAATGTAAATGAAAAGAGGTAGGGTGTTTTATACTTCGTTTTATTATAAATATATAAGATAATCAATGTAGGCCTAGCTACGCGTTGCCTGAACCACATTCGTGTGGCTATTATTATGTTTAATTTAATTAAATGTTTTTATGAAATGAGGCAGTGGTGTTTTATGACATATTTCGTACGCGAACTTCTGACTTGCGTCCGTGACTTACCAAGTTTGACTCCGGAGAACGAACTCCCGAGGACGGGAGGACACTAGTCCGCCTACTCTGCTAATGGACAAGCAGCGTTCTTGACAGTATCACTAAGTATATATGTAGTGCAGGCAATGTATATTATCTTCAATGCATGTTTATAACAAAAGGAAATATAAAAAACCCAGCCTCTTTTCGTTTACATTTAAAAAAACACACACGCATAATATAGGCTATGATTATCACTGTAATAAATTAAATATGACATAAAACACAACCCAGTCTCTTTTTGTTAAATGTCAGTTTATGTGTGATCATCAATAGCAATTATAAAAGTAAGTAAAAGGTATAAGAAGCTATACAATAAATTAAGCAATTCAGTCAAAATCAGCACTAGGAGACTACAACGGTAAAGTTTAATATCTTAAAAATATAAAGTTATGAAACTTCACTTTGTCCTCAGACAAAACGATCTGTCTAGGAACAAATTATAGGTTAATGAGAGCAAAGATCAGCCGTTAGATCTACACAAGACGAGACGAATCATATCTTATGTTTAACCACTACAGAGACATCAGAGTCAGCGGCAGACAGCAGAAGGACTGGCCGAGGAAAGGCACCTCTCGGCGGGCTCAATGAGCGATTGAGCGCCGCTGAACCACTGGAGCTCACAACTCCGAAAACGGCAGATCAAATTTTAAAAAAGGTGCTCTCTTTATAAATAAACCACAGATTTGAGCTTTAAACAACTACATTCATGCCTGAAAAGGACTTAAAACTATATTTTTTAAAACATTAACACTACCAGAGGGCTCTCGCTAAGACCCATTCGTTTAGCTACCAAAGGGCCAAGCTGGTATCAGACTTTTGCCGAATCCAGTAGGTAAGACAGCGATAACATCTTTTTTAGATATGAAGGCTTTGAGTGTTGTTCTTTGCTCAGGGTTTAACGAAAAGGAAAAGTTTAAATCGCTTAAAACAGACGCTATAGCTGATTCGAACGAGTGATGCTCCACGGCGGCAAATCTGCTTCAATGTCATCGTCGTCATCGTGTAAAGCCCGCCCCAACGTTTCTAATTGGTGCCGCGATTTCTAGGGATTAGAAATGGGCTTGAATGGGCTCTTTGCCAGACTACTTGCAGAGCAAATCTAAATTTGCCGGAAGTTGTCTGGGTTTTCCCAGGCTAGTAAGTATGCTGTGCCTTCAAAAGCAAATCTCAGGAAACGCCAGTGGCGCGTCGCTATATGAATATGAAAGTTAGTGTCCTTTAAATCCATGGATGCGAACCAGTCCCCGGAACAGATCTGTGCTAGGATCTGGTCCGGTATCGGACGGAGTTCCTCATCTATCTTGGGCACCACAAAATAGTAGCTGTAGAACCCGCTCTCTAGCTCGCTCGGATGGACACGCTCTATCGCTCCTTTCACAAGCAGGCTGTAAACTTCCTGTTTCAGAACTGGGGCATTGTGAGGCAATGTCAGTGAGGGAACCATGCCTTTGGGTGGTCTGCGTCTGAACTGGAGAGAATACTAGTGTTGAATTATCCCCAGCAGCCAACTAGCAGTGGGAAAATCTGGGTCCTCCTCCTTGAAGCTGCCCATCTGGGAACACCAGGAATTCAGCTTGCTCTTGGCAGGCTCGTCTGGAGTATCCCAAGTCAGGTCAAGTTTCCTGACTGCCTTACAGAGAACCCTGACAAGCTCCTCCAGTGCTAGAGCTAGTTCAGAGCCAGAGCTAGTCCCAGTTCCTAGTTGGTTCGACTGAGGAGCCTTCTAAGAACCATTTGCTTTTCCACATGCTGAGAGCCACAACAGAGCCAGGTCTTACGTCACTGTATCCGTCTCATCTTTCTCAGCAAAGCTAGCGAGGCAGCGCCGGGAAACACAAACACACCAGGCTTGTTCGAGATGCATCGGCGCTGCGCAGACCGATCCACGTATGATATAAAAAAAAACCGCATGCGTGAATCAAAAGCATAAGGAGTCATATGCTCTCGCTGGACTCATTGTTATACGGCGATCGGTCTCTGCACAGCACCGCTGCGAAGAAGCCTTCCATCAACAATGCAAACGTTGTGTTACTATTGATTCACATGGCTTTATGATCCTACATCGGCATCAAAACACAGCGAATCCAACGTATTCATGCAGTTTGCCGTAATTTGTATAGACGGAGATTACAAACGAGCAGAAGCTGTTAGCTCCATTAGCTGCTATTTCAACAATGGCGGATCTCAAGTTTGTGTTGGTCTTGTTGACCCCACCCCAAGCGCCTGACGTAATCGGTTCTTATTTCTGGCCCTGTTGTAGCCCAGCAATGTTTTGGTGCTACTTAAGAACCACTTTTCCTGGCTCGGAGCTGGGGCTTTGGGTGTGGAAACACAAAGAACCGATTTGAAACTAGGCTCTGGCTCCGATCTAGCTCTAGCACTGCCTTGGTGGAAAAGGGGTACTAGAGGTCTAAAGGGCCTTTTGTGTTGGGGAGGTCTGACTCCAACGCTGCCCAGTCCTTCTCTGATGCTGATAGGGACATGGAGTCCTTATCTCCGCCAGTGGCAAAGGAGACAAAGTTTGCAAAATAGCCCGGGGAATGGGGCGGCGGTAGAGGATGATGGCAAGAGCCGGCAGGTCAGCGCAGTGCATGCAGCTAGAGTCCAAGAAGGCCGCCTTAGCGTGGGTCAGGACCAGGCAGTGGGTGTCGGTGGGGCTCGTGCAAATCCTACAAAGGGTAGCTGTGGCGAGCAGCGAGGCCGAGGGACCGTGAGGGCGGGACGAGGCGGCGCTCATCAGAGAGGATGAGCGCCAGCTCATTTCTCCTCTCTCCTCTCTTTTTTTTCTCCTCTCTCCACTCTCTCGTCTCTGTCGCTCCTCATGCTCCCCGCTCCGTTCTCTCACCTCGCTGTTCTTACCCCCAGGTCCCGCGGCCGCCGTGATCGGCCCCCCCGGGGAGGGGGGGGGGAGTAGAGCGCAGACTCGGGAGTGCCCCCCGGCCTGCGAAGGGCGTTGGGGGTATGTGGCGAGCAGCGAGGCCGAGGGACCGTGAGGGCGGGACGAGGCGGCGCTCATCAGAGAGGATGAGCGCCAGCTGCGAGCCGCAGCGATCTTGGCCCTTGCGGAGGAGTGAGGGAGTATAAAGGAGGAGCGACGACAGTGAGGGACGAGAGAGGACCAGTTCTGGATTTTGTGTTATGTTTTATTTTGTGTTCGCTGCAGCGCCGCCATTTTATTTTGTCTTTATTTTGATTAAACATTTTGAATGTCCGCCGGTTCCCGCCTCCTTCTTCCCGTACGAACAACCTTTACTACAGTAGCCTTTGGATGTGATGAAGAAAAGGTAACTAGTCCTCAGGTGCAACTTCAACGATGACAGCATGAAGGAAGAGATTCTGACGCAATTGTCGTGCCTCTGCATTTTATACTGCCCGCAAGCCTGTCAGTATCTGCATGTAATTTGTATAATTCGCAATAATTGGCCAGTTATTCTAAACTGACGTTAACCTATAAGATTTCAGGAAATTCTGAGAAGGGAGGAGTTCCCGCAGTGTCATCACTGACGCAATGTCGAAGTGACCACTCTCTAAAGGAAACTAAAATTTTGGTAATGTAAATTAAAATTTGTAAATTAAAATATCTTCTATACATCATTTTTGTTATGCAAGTAATAATTTGTAAATGAAAAAGAAATCATATACATTTTTGTTATGCAAGTTATAATTTGTAAATTAAATAAATTATTCTGTACATTTAGTTTTTTTCATGTCAATTAATTTGTAAATGACAAAAATTGTTATATACATTTTTACTTACAGTACTTTTTATTTTAACTATTTACAAGATAAGTTATGTTTAAGATGAGAAACAAAATAGAAATGAACAGTACATAAAACAGATACAGGGAGAAAATGGTTTTCTGTAGACTTGTATTGAGCTGAGCAGGGAGACCCTGGATGAGCTGCACAATAGAGACCCTGGTAAAGCCTCTGCCAGCAGGACATCATCTGGGATGAGTGCATTTTTCACTGTCTACCAACAGGTTTGTAGGGATGACTCAGTCGACAGCTGCCATGACGCTAAGATGTTTTCAGAAAGAGGTATGAATAAATTAAATTAACTCACCTATGAGCTACACTCTGCCGGACATCTAAAGCTGTTTACCTCGGCCCATTTTTGTACATAATGAAGAGTATAAACAATATCAAATCCCATGTTGGTAACTAGTCATTTGAACCTTTATTGTATTTTTTTCCTATCCTGAGGTTGGCAAAGCTGTGAAGGATGCATCTGATGTATCAGTCATGCACTTCAAAGGATCAAGTCCAGCCGATAAAACTAGAGGGGTCATTTCAGAAGTACCTCTTATTGTAAGCATGGATGACATTAAAGGAAGTTTGAATGGAGGCATAGTCATCTCTGTTATAAGATTGCAGATGTGGAAAGATAATAAAAGATGTGAGAGCACAAGCATGATGATCCAGTTTGAAGGGATTACTCTACCGATAAGGGTAAAGCTAGGATTTATAAGCTTTTTCGGTTCGTGAATACATACCTCCACCTTTGAGATGTTTTAAATGCCAGAGAATGGGACACACGGCAAATCTGTGTAAAGGGAAAATGCGCTGTGCGAAGTACGGAGGAGAACATGAATATGGCAAGTGTTGAGGAGGGAGCCGAGATCAGATGCTGTAACTGTGGGGGAGGACAGCATATGCCGGATGCCCTGTACAACAAGAAGCTTGGACAAATACAAACAATGTAAAAACAATGCAAAAGCTAACGTATGCAGAAGCTACTTGTAAGATGAAAGGTACAGCTGGTACTGTCACATGGTGTTTTGGTGTTGGTTCATGTTTCATGTGTTTAGTTCATCACGTTTACTGTCATGTTTCTAAGTTTGTCTTGTCCTTTCAGTTTCCTGGTTTTGTCATGTGTTTCATTGTCATGTGATTCCTATGCCCTCATGTGTTGTGTCATGTCATTGGCTAATTGTCTCATCACTGTTCACAGGTGTCACTTGTCTTGTCATTTAGTCTGTGTATTTAAGCCCTCATGTTTGCCGTGTGTCCTTGTCTGTTGCTGATGTTGTTACCTGCTGTAGAGGTGAGGTTTATGTTTAGCCATGTCAAGTCTTTGTTTTGAGTATTGCCAAGTTTTTGTTTTGTTTTGATATTTTTGATTAAACTGCACTTGGGTCCAACAACTCGCCTCGTCAGTGGATACTTGTGACAGGTACAAAGAGAATCAATGAGCAAGGAATCAGTGTGGATTCTTATATCCAGAAAAAAAATTAATCCTGCAAGGAATGAATAAAAAGGCAAAATGGAAGGAATTCCATGTGATGTGTGAAGAAATTTTTTTAAATATGAAATTAGAAGGATCTATTGAGGAGAAGTATATTAAGATAGTCAATTTGTAACGGGGTATGTAGGTTCAGTTAAGATGGAGGCGGGAACCGGCGAACAATCAACAATAACTTTAATCAAATAAATGAACACAAAAAGGAAAGTAAAAGCGGCAGCCCCTCATGGACGACTGCCGTGCACACACATAACAAAACGTAAACAAAACACAAATCCAGGCCTGGTCCTCTATCGTCCTTCACTGGAGCCGCTCGTCCTAATATGCCTCCGTGCTCCCTCATGAGAGGACTCGAGACCGGTGTGCCTCACAGGTGACGTCTCAATCACGCACACCGATCTCGCTCGCTCCTCCCATGTCTCTCGCTTGCCCACCTTGCCACAAAATTATAAATTATTTATGCAGCAAAATAATCTATACCTTTAATAAGAATAATGGAAAGAAAAAGAAAAATGTACCGTGGTGGTCTGAAGAATGCACAGGGGCAATCAGAGAAAGGAATAAGGCATTTCGGCTTTTAAAAAGGTTATTAACTCAAGATACAATTGTAGAATATCAGAAGAAAAGGGCAATTGCATGAAGGGTAATTAAAAATGCAAAAATAAAGACCTGACAGAAGTTCTGCAATACAATTGGGAGAGACTGAAATTCAGAAATAGATCGACATTGTTCGTATATTCGAGGAATCCGCATGTGGATTCGGCTGGATCTTTGAGACAGGTATGAGTTGATTTTAATAATTAAAGTGTTTTAATATGGGTGATTTATGAATAATAAGGTGTTTATATGTTTATTTCAACTCTACGGAGCTCATTTGTTGCTCTTGTTGTAATTGAGTTTGGATTTGGTTTCTGTTTATATTTGGGGTTTTTTGGGGTATATTGTCTAGTCCGCCCGGGCTCTTGAGCTGGTAATTGGGCCAAAAGAAATGGGAAAGGCCTTTGGGGTGGACTAGTTTATATAAGGGGTGGTTATGCAACATGAGTTTCTTGAGGAACTTACAAAAAAGGATGTAAACATTCTATGGTATTACTTTCTTATTAAAATAACTCTGATGCAATTCAAAGAAAGGTTCAGTTCCTTTTCCCATACCTCAACAAAGCCTAAACGAAACTGCATTAGACAACTAGTTGTCTGTCACGTCATACAGTGTGAGAGAGTCGCTCTGCTGAGTGTGCGGTTTCGGTAACTTACAAGGACCGAGATATGAGCTGTGTGTCATCGGAAGTTTCTAGATCCAGTCACTGTTATCCACCGGAGCGCAAGTTTTGTGTTCTGTCTATGACTCAAATGGTGTGTCATGCACGAGTACTGCAAAGGACGTGCGACACGAGTGCAACGGTTAAAGGGTTAGTTCACCTAAAAATTTAAATTCTGTAATTAATTACTCACCCTCATGTCTTTCCAAACCCATAAGACCTTCGCTCATCTTCGGAACACAAATTAAGATATTTTTGAGGAAATCCGAGAGTTCTCTGACCCCTCCATTGACAGCTATTTAATTAACACTTTCAAGGCCCAAAAAGGTAGAGAGTAAAGGTAATGATATTGTTAAAATCGTCCATGTGACTACAGTGTTTCAACCTTAATTGTATGAAGCGACAATAATACGTTTTGTGTGCAAAAATAAACAAAACAAGAACTTTATTCAATAATTTCTTCTAGCCTGTGTCAGACTCTAGTGCTGTTGACGCAGTGTAAACAGTGCAGCGCTTCCAGAATGCCGGCTTACCATTGGCCGATGCTGTTCACGTGAGCACCACGACGAATGCTCACGAGTCGTTCTGTCGTAGAACTAGGAAGCTGTAATGAAACTGCTCCGAGACTTTGGGTTGGAGATCCAAATGCAGCTTTAATAGAAGGACAATCCAGACACGTAATCTAATGTACAGGCAATTGGTAGTGATGTGTCATTTGAACCGAGGCGTTGGATATTGTGTCAAGAATAAATGGGCGTGACAGATGAAGCCCCGGTTCGAGGCTTGTGTTGCTAACGGAGAAATCACGTGACCACTGACAAATGAGGCCTCGGTTTGTGTGGAATACATCATCGGTATGTGTCTCTTCGGTAAGTGTCTCTTCGGGTTCGAAACTCGCGTTGTGGTTGTTGTGGCGTTTCAGAGAATTGTCAGGAGTAGTAGAAGTTTGAATGTCAGAGAGTTGTGTCATTGTCGTTATTGTGGTTCCTATGTGTTAGGGCTACATAATATTACATTATACTATTATACTACAGTATACTACATTATTACTATTAGGTTAGTTTTTCTATAATAGAGTTTTCCTCTATTATTAGGTGTCCTTTGGCATCTGATAGCACGGTTGATCACAGTAGAAGGAGCTCAAGTGCAACAGATGCTAGTGTTGAACTGGACCAGTATTTATAGGAAGTAAATCTCACAAGATCTGAGGATCCACTAGTATATTGGGCTCAACAGAATCATCAGTATCCTCACTTATACCAGCTGGCACTGGCCTTTTCATGTTCAATCGCATTCTCTGTTCCTGTTTCCACGGCTGAAGAGGTTTTGTCCAAGAAGAGGAATCGTCTAAACCCCAACACACTTCAAAAAATTCTGTTCCTCAATAAAAATTAAATATAATCCTTCCTTCACCAACCCCAAACTCCTGTGTTGCCATTTGCTCCACTATTATATCCTCAGACCCATAGGCACTACACTGCACTAAAACTGCACAATAAAATGTGCACACTGCACAAAAAAACAAAAACAGTAAAAATTCTTAACTTTTCCCACCCTAAACTGCTTTGCTGCATTTTGCTTTATTACTTTCCCTCCACCATAAGCACTGCACTCAACACAGCATCACTTTTGTTGTTCATACTGTCACTATCCAAAGAATTTATAAATAATTAATTAATAGTGTGTCTGACAATTGTCTTTGTGCAAGTAAAGTCAGACAGAAAAAGATAATAATGCCTGATAATTCCCACACTAGCCAGGGTGAGAGAGAAGGGCCTGTCTCTCATTCTGATAGCACCCAGGTGGCCCACAGCACCATGGCTGGCGGGGATAATCCCTCTGTTACATCCCCAGCCGTGGCGCCTCCCCCTCCGCACAGAACTATTCTGCCTTACAAAGGCTAAGTGCAGTAACTACGAAAACACTGAAACTGAGAAAAATGGCTTTAAAGTTTTTACACCAGCCAGTCAAACATGTTGTGGGTAGATTAGTGGTAATGCATTTATGTATTGCCTTCTTAGGAAGAATTTTTTTTTAGATAAAAACCATGACCACCGAGGTGATCTTTGACCCCCAAAATGCAGATACTGCACTCTGCCTTTGGATGACCTTAAACAACTAAAACACTATTGCAAAGGCAAAGTGCAGTATCTACAAACTAAATGTGTTCATCCAACTTTTTTTCATGCTTCTTAATACATGTTTATAGTAATACAGA
Organism: Gobio gobio; assembly: GCF_949357685.1. Lineage (NCBI taxonomy): Eukaryota > Metazoa > Chordata > Actinopteri > Cypriniformes > Gobionidae > Gobio > Gobio gobio. The sequence continues at coordinate 20,055,908 of NC_137119.1, forward strand.
ATTTTCCTTTTCGGTTGAACTATCCCTTTAATATGGCCATACATCATTTCCTAGAATTAGAGGTTAGAGAGTAAGTTAACTTACGTATTTCTTCTCCCTTTAGCCTAACTTCTAAGCTATTCTCAAACATGTACATTTCCTATTTATGCTATCTACACCCTTAAAGCTATAATTCATAATTAAAATATAATTACGAAATTAGTGCGTGAAAATAGAGTACTTTCAGTACATTATGCAAGTGTACTTTTTTTCTTGCTGTCGGCCGGCTGCGCTCGTCCGGTTGTCACCTGCTGACTGGCGCCGCTAACTTTTAGAGTAACTTTGTCTAACAAGATAACTTTACCAGACCCAGCTAACTTTTGAAGGAGTAACCCCTGTCAATACAATTGGATTAGCTGCCTGAAACAGAGAGATGTCCGAATCAACAAACACCAACGTGATTAAATCGGATTATCTTTACGTTGTCAGAGGATATTGCCTTTACTAGAGCAGCACAGGTAAGTCAAAATTTGCTAGCGGCTGGCTAGTCAATGTTAATTGATTATAAAGCTGTCAGTTGCCTTACTATGAGTTATTATTTTGCTATCTTCCTTACCAGTCTTTGAATATTTGCGTTTTAACGCGAGTTCAACCATCATATGGCTGCGGGATTGTTTCTGTGTGTTACGATCGGGGCAAACCGCATAAGTTACAATCCCCATCATGACAAGCCTGAAACCGCAGTATCTGCTGTGTCAAAAACGGGGAAACATCACTTACTGCGGTTTGCCTTGGTATTGGCTTGGCTTGACATGCTCGTTTCTCTAAAACTGGACAAAATTGAACCAGCAAACTTTGTCACTAGACAGAACAGATGTCACAAAGCCCATTTCAAGTCTTAACTCAATTTTGACCAAATGTGTAGTTACTGCGCTTTGGCTTTGGACGGCAGTATTGTCTCAAGCGAACGGGGAGATTTATCACCCACACCAGAACAGGGTGGCTCTCTGGGCCTGGCCCGTGAGAGGACAAACCTAAACGCACTAGGGCTTCCCCCGCATGTGGTTGCTACTATACAGAATGCCAGGGCCATTTCTACGCAGTCCTTATATGGCTGTAAGTGGCAGGTGTTCGATGAGTGGTGTGATGGGCGTGGTCTCACATCATATCAGTGCTCTGTTTCTGATTTTTTGTGTTTCTTCCAAGACCTTATGGATAAAGTCTATCTTGCAGCTATCTCTGCTTGTCATGTGGGTTTTGAGGACTCAACGGCTGGGCAGTATCTTCTAATCCGCAGATTTATGAAGGGTGCCCGTCGCTCTTTGCCAGTCATTAGGACAATGATCCCTGAATAAGACCTCTCCATGGTGCTGGAGGCTCTGTCTCAATTCCCTTTTGACCCTCTGGGAAATATTTCCCTAAAGTTGCTGTCTTTCAAGACAGCTTTGCTCTTGGCTTTGACGTCAGCCAAACGTGTCAGTGAGTTACATGCACTTTCGGTCCATCCCTCGTGCACTAAATTATCTCTGGGTGGAGATAAGGGTTTCCTTAAGCCTATTCCAGCCTTCATGCCTAAATGTTTCCCTGCATTCACATCGGAGGTGTTGGAGCTGTCCTCTTTTCACCCTCCGCCCTTTTCCTCCGCGGAGGATCAAAGGTTAAATGCCCTGTGTCCGGTCCGTGCTTTACAGACGTATTTGGCTAGGACCAGTGCTTTCCGGAAGAGTGACCTGCTCTTTGTTTCACAGGCACTTCCCCACAAGGTAAATCCCCTGTCTAAGCAAAGCCTCTCACATTGTCTTGTGGACGTTATAATTTTGGCATATGAATCGAAGGGAGTGCAGCCATATCAAAGCTCATTCCACGAGGGGCTTAGCTGCCTCTTGGGCTTTGTTCAGGGGAGTATCACTGCAGGATATCTGCTCTGCTGCCAGTTGGGCTTCTCCCCATACATTTGTGCGTTACTACAGGCTGGATGTCACCACAACCTCGGTAGTACATTTAGTTTTGGGGCTGGAGTCATCTTAACCCGCCTTCTTTTGTGTGTGCCACACACATTTCATGCCCTGCTTGTACACCGCAGTTATGTGTGTGCGTCGGTGTGGTAGGTTCATGATTATGAGACGTGTCAAGCACCGCCCCTTGGGTTGACCATATTTCTCTGGCTAACAGAACCTCACTGTGAGTGTATTAGGCAATAGGGGAGCTGTCCATGTCTCTCCCATTGGTGGATCTCGAACATGAGATGATTAAAGAGAACAATAGGTTACTGTTGTAACCACGATTCTCAGAAAACATAGAGTGGAGAGATTCACCGGCTTTGCCCCACTTACCGAGATGTTGATGAACAGTAGCACGTGCAGGCCTTATATGCCCACAGGTAAGGGCTGGGGCCTTACTGACAGACACAGTTACCTCTGTTGGCGTCTGTTGCTGTTGGTCAGCGCTTGTTTTCAATCATTCAATCAGCGTTTGTGGGTCATGATTTGTCTTGAGTGATGTACTGTAATCTGGTGATTGTCTGTACCAGACGCTGTCTGTCGGTGTAGTGTGAATTGACTTATATACAGTCGGTGTAAAAAGTCTACACAACACTGTTAAAATAGCAGAGTTTTTTTTTTTTTTTATTAATCCAACTAAAAAAATGTCACATCTTTTTTCAGGAAAACATAACTTTTATAAGTTCATATAAAAGCTATTCGGACCAATGAAATTGTCAGGGCGGGCTTTATACGATGATGGACAGATGATAAACAGTAACATAATCATCCACATCACAAAAGAGCGCTTGGGTTGAATTTGTCGAAAAATTATTTGACGAAAAATCCTAGAACTTGTTCGTATATGCATTCACCTTCACTATTTCTCTCAGAAATGATGATCGTGTTGGTAAGTACTCTGTGTATCCTTAAATTCTGGCGTTTGGAGGGTAAAATGTGTGTTTTTTGGCAGGGTTGCCTGCTAAAATTTGCATTCCTGGGTCTAAATATCACATAATTGGGGTCGCTTCAACCCGTGGACATGGAAAAACAGCCCGCGGGAAAACCGCAGACTTGGCTACACTGAGTGCAGTTGAGTTCTGTTGACATTTGACAACTAACGTTATGCGTCACTTCGTTGCTCTGATTGGTTGTCTATCCAATTGATTGGTTGTAGGTCTATCCAATTGAGGTCTTTCCTGGTTCGGTTGAAACACGCCCATAATCAAAGCCCAACGGAGCAGTATCAGAATCATATTCTGACTAGAATTGAGTATGACAACGTCAGGCTAAGATTCTATCTGATATTTTTGTCAAAATTGAGTTATTCACATATTATTCTGTGACAACTTATTTACATTATGTGATTTTTTTTATGCTGTGTACATTTTTGTGTTTATTAAATTAGAAAACAAAAGGTTTCTAAAAGCTCAATATCTCAAAACTGCTCAGAATGCAGATATAGAACTTTATGGTGGCGACAAATTAAAATGTTGACATAATTTACTCTCCCTCGTGTTGTTCCAACCTGAGATCTTTCTCTCAAAAGTATTTTCAAATAAATGTTATAATTCAATCAAATAAATGTAATCTTACTATTTTATCTCTGTGTCTGATTTAAAATAGGAAGAATGCTAGATCTAACGAGTCGTAAAGCTGATGAAAGTAACCGTAATTTTAACCCTTTTGTTAAAATTTTGAGAGTGTTGGCAAGTATAGTGTAGACTTGGAATTTGCCTCTTTCCCCATTGTTTAATTCACGGGACCAGACACCAGTTGCTTTGTCAAGAGATCTCTTTATTAGGGGCCAAGCACCGAAGGTGCGAAGGCACCTATTGAAACCGTTCCCGTTCCTATTATTATTAGGGGCCAAGCACCGAAGGTGCGAAGGCACCTATTGAAACCGTTCCCGTTCTTATTATTATTATTAGGGGCCAAGCACCGAAGGTGCGAAGGCACCTATTGAAACCGTTCCCGTTCTTATTATTATTATTCATCTTCTTCTTCTTCTTCTTCTTCTTCTTCTTCTTCTTCTTCCGCCACGAAGTCTATGGCAGCCCATAGAACCGTATGGTAAAAAGTTGTGAAATTTGGCACACTAATAGAGGACAGTCTGAACTGTCACCGTAGCAAATTTGGAGTCTCAAACTCAATCCCTCTAGCGCCACCATCAGTCCAAAATTTGACTCATGTTTATGCTAATAACTTTTGAACCATAAGGGCTAGAAACAAAATTCTTTTTTCCTCTGATTCGTTGGCTCAAGACGATTCGATTGCACCCTATGACGTCATTTTCCGTCATAAAAATTTTCCCGCCATTTTGAATTTTCCGAAAAACCTACATTTACGAACTCGTCCTAGATGGTTCATCCGATTTGCACGAAAATTGAACCAGATCATCTTCAGACCATGCTGACAAAAAATCTTGCAAATCAAGTTGATTCGTCAAATCATTTGCGATAAAAGCGCAAACAAATTTTACGTAGCGGTTGCAAAAACACTCTTAAGGCAATATCTCCGCAACGCTTTATCGTATTCAAACCAAACTTGGTACATGTCATCACAAGCATGACTTGAGGCAACATACAGCGTTTCGGCGCAGCGCCACCTACTGGTCCGGAGATACGAAAAATTGCTATTTTTGCTTATAACTTCTGAACTGTTTGTCCAAAAATCATAAAAGTGGTCTCGTTACATTCAGGACGGCATGCCGAGTCGTCTGATATTCAATTTTACCATATCGGCCATTTTGGCTGTCGGCCATTTTGAATTTTGTCAAAAAATGCTATATTTTACAAATGCATTAGTATATTGTTACTAAACTCGGTATGTGACTTCCTTGCTATGCCCTGAAGGTACTCAAAAAGTTTTAGGGCAGTGCCACCTTGTGGTCAAAAGATATAACAAACTTGACAAAAATGCTAATAACTTTTGATTAAATTAGCCTAGTATATTGAAACTGGTCATAATAGAGTCATTGGCTCATGCCGATTCAATTGCAACCTATGATGTCATTTTCGGTCATGATAATTTCCCCGCCATTTTTAATTTTCCAAAAAACCTACTTTTACGAACTCGTCCTAGACGGTTTGTCCGATTTGCACGAAAATTGAACCAGATCATCTTCAGACCATGCTGACAAAAAATCTTGCAAATCAAGTTGATTTGTCAAATCGTTTTTAATAAACACGCAGACAAATTTTGCATAGCGGTTGCAAAAACACTCATAAGCCTATATCTCCACAACGCTTTATCGTATTCAAACCAATCTTGGTATATGTCATCACAAGCATGACCTGAAGCAACATGCAGCGTTTCGGCGCAGCGCCACCTACTGGTCCGGAGATACAAAAAATGGCTATTTTTGCTTATAACTTTTGAACTGTTTGTCCAAAAATCATGTCTTCCGCACCATGCTTTGAAGGTACTCAAAACGTTTTGGGGCAGTGCCAACTTGTGGTCAGAGGTTATAACAAAATTTACAAACATGCTAATAACTTTTGATTAAATTAGCCTAGTTTAATGAAACTGGTCATAATACAGTCATTGGCTCATGCCGAGAACAGAGATACTAATTTTTCCATATTTGGTCAAACATACTGTCCTCAATGTTCTTATTTGATCAAAACCTACTTTTTCAAACTCATCCTAGACCGTTTGTCCAATTTCCACCAAAATCGAATCGTATCATCTTCAGACTGTGTCAACAAAAAGTTAGGGATTTTGCATCAATAGATGAAACCGTTTTTGTAAACCGCAGCGACGAAGTTGAGCCATTATGCCAAAATTACTCTTGAGGCTGTATCTCTGCAATGCTTTGACATATTGGCATCAAACTTTGCATGTGTCATTGTTCCCTTATTCTGACCACACCACATCAATTTCGTATCTGTGCCACCTATTGGTCAAAAGTGATAAACCATTAACTTACATTATCAGTGACTCAATATATGATATTTCAGCCATTTTGCCTAATCTTCTTAAACTGTATAATTGTTAATTGTTGCAGTTGGTCTGACACTCTCAGACTACAATGCATTTTCAGCCTTTTGCTTAAAATCATCTTAAAACGTGATTAATTGCTCATTGCTCCAGTTGATCTGACACTGCCAGCCATTTTGGCATGTCTTGTCTTCTTCTTTGCGCTTGGCCCCGGTATTGCTGCTTGCAGCTATATTTATTATTATTAGGGGCCAAGCACCGAAGGTGCGAAGGCACCTATTGAAACCGTTCCCGTTCCTATTATTATTAGGGGCCAAGCACCGAAGGTGCGAAGGCACCTATTGAAACCGTTCCCGTCTTTTTTTCTTCCGCCATGGGAGTCTATGGCAGCCCATAGAACCGTATGGTAAAAAGTTGTGAAATTTGGCACACTAATAGAGGATGGTCTGGTATATCACCATGGCAATTTTGGTGTCTCTATCTCAATCCCTCTAGCGCCACCACCTGTCCAAATGTGTACTCATGTTTATGCTAATAACTTTTGAACCGTAAGGGCTAGAAACGAAATTCTTTTTTCCTCTAATTTCTGAGCTCGTGCCAATTCGATTGCACCCTATGACGCCATTTTCCGTCTTGGATATTTTCCCGCCATTTTCAATTAACTGAAAAACCTACTTTTGCGAACTCGTCCTAGACGGTTCATCCGATTTGCACGAAAATTGAACCAGATCATCTTCAGACAATATTGACAAAAAATCTTGCAAATCAAGTTGATTCGTCTAATCGTTTTCGATAAACGCGCGAACAAATTTTACATGACGTTTGCAAAAACACACTTAAGGCAATATCTCCGCAACGCTTTATCGTGTTCAAACCAAACTTGGTACATGTCATCATAAGCATGACTTGAGGCCACATGCAGCGTTTCGGCGCTGTGCCACCTACTGGTCTGGAGATACGAAAAATGGCTATTTTAGCTTTTCTTTGCTGAACCGTTTGTCCAAATATCATAAAAGGGGCCTCGTTAGATTCGGGACGTCATGCCGAGTCGAAGGATATCCAATTTTACCATATCGGCCATTTTGGCTGTCGGCCATCTTGAATTATGTGCTAAAATGCTGTATTTTATCAACGCATGAACGGATTGTTGCAAAACTCGGTATGGGTCATCACCACGATACCCCAAAGTAGCCTGACAAGTTTCGAAAACAGCGCCGCCTAGTGGAGATTTTTTTTTTAAAAGGCTCAGAACTTTGGGCGTGGTTGACTTATTTTCACGAGACTCATCTCATTAGACTCCTGAATTGTTGCCGAGTCCAACGATACCACACTTGCCAGGTTTCGCCGTATGGTTTGTGCACCGTTGTAATTTAGCGCTTAAAACTTTTTTGCCGATATCTTCGAAACCGCTAGTCCGATCGAGACGAAACCAGCGTCAGAAGTTCGGAAACATAGGTCGTTAGGCACTGTCGCGAGCCCAAAAGTCAAAATATTGATAGTAAGGGGTAGTAAAATCCAATCAAAGTCAGGTGTCAGGCTGAAACCCTATTGTAACTGTTCATTTTCCCATGATGCATCATTCTCCAGCTTAAACTGATCGGGCAGACCAAACCGTAAGTCGTAGAGACTTGAAACTTGCAGGGATGGTAGTACTCACAACGACTACTGACGTCACCGAAGCACACCCCGATCGGCCTGACGGGGGCGCTACAGCGATCAAAAGTACGAAACGGCGATCAAAAGTACGAAACGCCTCATAACTCCTCAACCGTAAGGCATAGCCTCGGGTGCCTTATATCGCTGGAATCCTTGGCTCAAGGCGGACAAAACGCATGCCTCGGATTTGCTCGTCAGAGTGGGAAAAATTTTGGCTATTTGGGATTTTTTGCAAAACCTACTTTTGCAAACTAGTCCTAGGTTATTGGCCCGACCGGAACCAAACCAGCGCAGCAAGATTCTCTGGAGTCTGATTGTCAAAGGTTATAAAAAAAAAGTGGAAATTTGGGTTCACGGTCCCTAAGGGCTGCCAAAACGTTGGAAGGGGGAGGAGCCACTTTTACTAAATTGGCTATAACTCGTGAACGGAACGAGGTATTTTCACCAAACTCAGCACGCATATGTAAGAGCTCGTTCTGTGGCCGCATGAAAAAGAACGTGGCGATTGGCCACTTGGTGGCGTTATAACGGTTAAAAAGGGGTCACAATGATGTATTTCTATGGAAAATCCCATTAAATGCCTGAAAGCGGCCCTCTTCCTGCCTGATTTGCATACAGCTTCACGAAATCACGCGTGCGCATGCGTCACGTGACCCTAAAGAGGCTTGCAGACTTTTATGGCCGCCGTGGAGCTTTAACTGTTATAAAGGTGAAAAAAATGCTCTATATAATCCTATGCGAAATGACATTTAAATGACTAAAAATTGCCTGCTCTGCGCAGAACTTCACCAAATCGGCTGACCATGTGCGTCGCATTATTGTAAAGACGCGTGCAAACTTTGACGGAGATCGGGCCATCAGTAGAGGCATACCAGTTTAAAAGGTAAAAAAAAAAACACCACTTTTCCATGATAAAAGAGATTAAAATGCAAAAATTGACCTCTGACCTCTCCGATGCACATGTCACCAGGCTTGATAAAGTTTTTGCAACCAGCAGCTCAAAAATCAAGTGCTCAGACCCTATAGTCTTTTTTTTATAGGCCTTTTTAGACCCTTTTTATGCCCTTTTTATTAGGGGCCAAGCACCGAAGGTGCGAAGGCACCTATTGAAACCGTTCCCGTCTTTTTTTCTTCCGCCATGGGAGTCTATGGCAGCCCATAGAACCGTATGGTAAAAAGTTGTGAAATTTGGCACACTAATAGAGGATGGTCTGGTATATCACCATGGCAATTTTGGTGTCTCTATCTCAATCCCTCTAGCGCCACCACCTGTCCAAATGTGTACTCATGTTTATGCTAATAACTTTTGAACCGTAAGGGCTAGAAACGAAATTCTTTTTTCCTCTAATTTCTGAGCTCGTGCCAATTCGATTGCACCCTATGACGCCATTTTCCGTCTTGGATATTTTCCCGCCATTTTCAATTAACTGAAAAACCTACTTTTGCGAACTCGTCCTAGACGGTTCATCCGATTTGCACGAAAATTGAACCAGATCATCTTCAGACAATATTGACAAAAAATCTTGCAAATCAAGTTGATTCGTCTAATCGTTTTCGATAAACGCGCGAACAAATTTTACATGACGTTTGCAAAAACACACTTAAGGCAATATCTCCGCAACGCTTTATCGTGTTCAAACCAAACTTGGTACATGTCATCATAAGCATGACTTGAGGCCACATGCAGCGTTTCGGCGCTGTGCCACCTACTGGTCTGGAGATACGAAAAATGGCTATTTTAGCTTTTCTTTGCTGAACCGTTTGTCCAAATATCATAAAAGGGGCCTCGTTAGATTCGGGACGTCATGCCGAGTCGAAGGATATCCAATTTTACCATATCGGCCATTTTGGCTGTCGGCCATCTTGAATTATGTGCTAAAATGCTGTATTTTATCAACGCATGAACGGATTGTTGCAAAACTCGGTATGGGTCATCACCACGATACCCCAAAGTAGCCTGACAAGTTTCGAAAACAGCGCCGCCTAGTGGAGATTTTTTTTTTAAAAGGCTCAGAACTTTGGGCGTGGTTGACTTATTTTCACGAGACTCATCTCATTAGACTCCTGAATTGTTGCCGAGTCCAACGATACCACACTTGCCAGGTTTCGCCGTATGGTTTGTGCACCGTTGTAATTTAGCGCTTAAAACTTTTTTGCCGATATCTTCGAAACCGCTAGTCCGATCGAGACGAAACCAGCGTCAGAAGTTCGGAAACATAGGTCGTTAGGCACTGTCGCGAGCCCAAAAGTCAAAATATTGATAGTAAGGGGTAGTAAAATCCAATCAAAGTCAGGTGTCAGGCTGAAACCCTATTGTAACTGTTCATTTTCCCATGATGCATCATTCTCCAGCTTAAACTGATCGGGCAGACCAAACCGTAAGTCGTAGAGACTTGAAACTTGCAGGGATGGTAGTACTCACAACGACTACTGACGTCACCGAAGCACACCCCGATCGGCCTGACGGGGGCGCTACAGCGATCAAAAGTACGAAACGGCGATCAAAAGTACGAAACGCCTCATAACTCCTCAACCGTAAGGCATAGCCTCGGGTGCCTTATATCGCTGGAATCCTTGGCTCAAGGCGGACAAAACGCATGCCTCGGATTTGCTCGTCAGAGTGGGAAAAATTTTGGCTATTTGGGATTTTTTGCAAAACCTACTTTTGCAAACTAGTCCTAGGTTATTGGCCCGACCGGAACCAAACCAGCGCAGCAAGATTCTCTGGAGTCTGATTGTCAAAGGTTATAAAAAAAAAGTGGAAATTTGGGTTCACGGTCCCTAAGGGCTGCCAAAACGTTGGAAGGGGGAGGAGCCACTTTTACTAAATTGGCTATAACTCGTGAACGGAACGAGGTATTTTCACCAAACTCAGCACGCATATGTAAGAGCTCGTTCTGTGGCCGCATGAAAAAGAACGTGGCGATTGGCCACTTGGTGGCGTTATAACGGTTAAAAAGGGGTCACAATGATGTATTTCTATGGAAAATCCCATTAAATGCCTGAAAGCGGCCCTCTTCCTGCCTGATTTGCATACAGCTTCACGAAATCACGCGTGCGCATGCGTCACGTGACCCTAAAGAGGCTTGCAGACTTTTATGGCCGCCGTGGCGCTTTAACTGTTATAAAGGTGAAAAAAATGCTCTATATAATCCTATGCGAAATGACATTTAAATGACTAAAAATTGCCTGCTCTGCGCAGAACTTCACCAAATCGGCTGACCATGTGCGTCGCATTATTGTAAAGACGCGTGCAAACTTTGACGGAGATCGGGCCATCAGTAGAGGCATACCAGTTTAAAAGGTAAAAAAAAAAACACCACTTTTCCATGATAAAAGAGATTAAAATGCAAAAATTGACCTCTGACCTCTCCGATGCACATGTCACCAGGCTTGATAAAGTTTTTGCAACCAGCAGCTCAAAAATCAAGTGCTCAGACCCTATAGTCTTTTTTTTATAGGCCTTTTTAGACCCTTTTTATGCCCTTTTTATTAGGGGCCAAGCACCGAAGGTGCGAAGGCACCTATTGAAACCGTTCCCGTCTTTTTTTCTTCCGCCATGGGAGTCTATGGCAGCCCATAGAACCGTATGGTAAAAAGTTGTGAAATTTGGCACACTAATAGAGGATGGTCTGGTATATCACCATGGCAATTTTGGTGTCTCTATCTCAATCCCTCTAGCGCCACCACCTGTCCAAATGTGTACTCATGTTTATGCTAATAACTTTTGAACCGTAAGGGCTAGAAACGAAATTCTTTTTTCCTCTAATTTCTGAGCTCGTGCCAATTCGATTGCACCCTATGACGCCATTTTCCGTCTTGGATATTTTCCCGCCATTTTCAATTAACTGAAAAACCTACTTTTGCGAACTCGTCCTAGACGGTTCATCCGATTTGCACGAAAATTGAACCAGATCATCTTCAGACAATATTGACAAAAAATCTTGCAAATCAAGTTGATTCGTCTAATCGTTTTCGATAAACGCGCGAACAAATTTTACATGACGTTTGCAAAAACACACTTAAGGCAATATCTCCGCAACGCTTTATCGTGTTCAAACCAAACTTGGTACATGTCATCATAAGCATGACTTGAGGCCACATGCAGCGTTTCGGCGCTGTGCCACCTACTGGTCTGGAGATACGAAAAATGGCTATTTTAGCTTTTCTTTGCTGAACCGTTTGTCCAAATATCATAAAAGGGGCCTCGTTAGATTCGGGACGTCATGCCGAGTCGAAGGATATCCAATTTTACCATATCGGCCATTTTGGCTGTCGGCCATCTTGAATTATGTGCTAAAATGCTGTATTTTATCAACGCATGAACGGATTGTTGCAAAACTCGGTATGGGTCATCACCACGATACCCCAAAGTAGCCTGACAAGTTTCGAAAACAGCGCCGCCTAGTGGAGATTTTTTTTTTAAAAGGCTCAGAACTTTGGGCGTGGTTGACTTATTTTCACGAGACTCATCTCATTAGACTCCTGAATTGTTGCCGAGTCCAACGATACCACACTTGCCAGGTTTCGCCGTATGGTTTGTGCACCGTTGTAATTTAGCGCTTAAAACTTTTTTGCCGATATCTTCGAAACCGCTAGTCCGATCGAGACGAAACCAGCGTCAGAAGTTCGGAAACATAGGTCGTTAGGCACTGTCGCGAGCCCAAAAGTCAAAATATTGATAGTAAGGGGTAGTAAAATCCAATCAAAGTCAGGTGTCAGGCTGAAACCCTATTGTAACTGTTCATTTTCCCATGATGCATCATTCTCCAGCTTAAACTGATCGGGCAGACCAAACCGTAAGTCGTAGAGACTTGAAACTTGCAGGGATGGTAGTACTCACAACGACTACTGACGTCACCGAAGCACACCCCGATCGGCCTGACGGGGGCGCTACAGCGATCAAAAGTACGAAACGGCGATCAAAAGTACGAAACGCCTCATAACTCCTCAACCGTAAGGCATAGCCTCGGGTGCCTTATATCGCTGGAATCCTTGGCTCAAGGCGGACAAAACGCATGCCTCGGATTTGCTCGTCAGAGTGGGAAAAATTTTGGCTATTTGGGATTTTTTGCAAAACCTACTTTTGCAAACTAGTCCTAGGTTATTGGCCCGACCGGAACCAAACCAGCGCAGCAAGATTCTCTGGAGTCTGATTGTCAAAGGTTATAAAAAAAAAGTGGAAATTTGGGTTCACGGTCCCTAAGGGCTGCCAAAACGTTGGAAGGGGGAGGAGCCACTTTTACTAAATTGGCTATAACTCGTGAACGGAACGAGGTATTTTCACCAAACTCAGCACGCATATGTAAGAGCTCGTTCTGTGGCCGCATGAAAAAGAACGTGGCGATTGGCCACTTGGTGGCGTTATAACGGTTAAAAAGGGGTCACAATGATGTATTTCTATGGAAAATCCCATTAAATGCCTGAAAGCGGCCCTCTTCCTGCCTGATTTGCATACAGCTTCACGAAATCACGCGTGCGCATGCGTCACGTGACCCTAAAGAGGCTTGCAGACTTTTATGGCCGCCGTGGCGCTTTAACTGTTATAAAGGTGAAAAAAATGCTCTATATAATCCTATGCGAAATGACATTTAAATGACTAAAAATTGCCTGCTCTGCGCAGAACTTCACCAAATCGGCTGACCATGTGCGTCGCATTATTGTAAAGACGCGTGCAAACTTTGACGGAGATCGGGCCATCAGTAGAGGCATACCAGTTTAAAAGGTAAAAAAAAAAACACCACTTTTCCATGATAAAAGAGATTAAAATGCAAAAATTGACCTCTGACCTCTCCGATGCACATGTCACCAGGCTTGATAAAGTTTTTGCAACCAGCAGCTCAAAAATCAAGTGCTCAGACCCTATAGTCTTTTTTTTATAGGCCTTTTTAGACCCTTTTTATGCCCTTTTTATTAGGGGCCAAGCACCGAAGGTGCGAAGGCACCTATTGAAACCGTTCCCGTCTTTTTTTCTTCCGCCATGGGAGTCTATGGCAGCCCATAGAACCGTATGGTAAAAAGTTGTGAAATTTGGCACACTAATAGAGGATGGTCTGGTATATCACCATGGCAATTTTGGTGTCTCTATCTCAATCCCTCTAGCGCCACCACCTGTCCAAATGTGTACTCATGTTTATGCTAATAACTTTTGAACCGTAAGGGCTAGAAACGAAATTCTTTTTTCCTCTAATTTCTGAGCTCGTGCCAATTCGATTGCACCCTATGACGCCATTTTCCGTCTTGGATATTTTCCCGCCATTTTCAATTAACTGAAAAACCTACTTTTGCGAACTCGTCCTAGACGGTTCATCCGATTTGCACGAAAATTGAACCAGATCATCTTCAGACAATATTGACAAAAAATCTTGCAAATCAAGTTGATTCGTCTAATCGTTTTCGATAAACGCGCGAACAAATTTTACATGACGTTTGCAAAAACACACTTAAGGCAATATCTCCGCAACGCTTTATCGTGTTCAAACCAAACTTGGTACATGTCATCATAAGCATGACTTGAGGCCACATGCAGCGTTTCGGCGCTGTGCCACCTACTGGTCTGGAGATACGAAAAATGGCTATTTTAGCTTTTCTTTGCTGAACCGTTTGTCCAAATATCATAAAAGGGGCCTCGTTAGATTCGGGACGTCATGCCGAGTCGAAGGATATCCAATTTTACCATATCGGCCATTTTGGCTGTCGGCCATCTTGAATTATGTGCTAAAATGCTGTATTTTATCAACGCATGAACGGATTGTTGCAAAACTCGGTATGGGTCATCACCACGATACCCCAAAGTAGCCTGACAAGTTTCGAAAACAGCGCCGCCTAGTGGAGATTTTTTTTTTAAAAGGCTCAGAACTTTGGGCGTGGTTGACTTATTTTCACGAGACTCATCTCATTAGACTCCTGAATTGTTGCCGAGTCCAACGATACCACACTTGCCAGGTTTCGCCGTATGGTTTGTGCACCGTTGTAATTTAGCGCTTAAAACTTTTTTGCCGATATCTTCGAAACCGCTAGTCCGATCGAGACGAAACCAGCGTCAGAAGTTCGGAAACATAGGTCGTTAGGCACTGTCGCGAGCCCAAAAGTCAAAATATTGATAGTAAGGGGTAGTAAAATCCAATCAAAGTCAGGTGTCAGGCTGAAACCCTATTGTAACTGTTCATTTTCCCATGATGCATCATTCTCCAGCTTAAACTGATCGGGCAGACCAAACCGTAAGTCGTAGAGACTTGAAACTTGCAGGGATGGTAGTACTCACAACGACTACTGACGTCACCGAAGCACACCCCGATCGGCCTGACGGGGGCGCTACAGCGATCAAAAGTACGAAACGGCGATCAAAAGTACGAAACGCCTCATAACTCCTCAACCGTAAGGCATAGCCTCGGGTGCCTTATATCGCTGGAATCCTTGGCTCAAGGCGGACAAAACGCATGCCTCGGATTTGCTCGTCAGAGTGGGAAAAATTTTGGCTATTTGGGATTTTTTGCAAAACCTACTTTTGCAAACTAGTCCTAGGTTATTGGCCCGACCGGAACCAAACCAGCGCAGCAAGATTCTCTGGAGTCTGATTGTCAAAGGTTATAAAAAAAAAGTGGAAATTTGGGTTCACGGTCCCTAAGGGCTGCCAAAACGTTGGAAGGGGGAGGAGCCACTTTTACTAAATTGGCTATAACTCGTGAACGGAACGAGGTATTTTCACCAAACTCAGCACGCATATGTAAGAGCTCGTTCTGTGGCCGCATGAAAAAGAACGTGGCGATTGGCCACTTGGTGGCGTTATAACGGTTAAAAAGGGGTCACAATGATGTATTTCTATGGAAAATCCCATTAAATGCCTGAAAGCGGCCCTCTTCCTGCCTGATTTGCATACAGCTTCACGAAATCACGCGTGCGCATGCGTCACGTGACCCTAAAGAGGCTTGCAGACTTTTATGGCCGCCGTGGCGCTTTAACTGTTATAAAGGTGAAAAAAATGCTCTATATAATCCTATGCGAAATGACATTTAAATGACTAAAAATTGCCTGCTCTGCGCAGAACTTCACCAAATCGGCTGACCATGTGCGTCGCATTATTGTAAAGACGCGTGCAAACTTTGACGGAGATCGGGCCATCAGTAGAGGCATACCAGTTTAAAAGGTAAAAAAAAAAACACCACTTTTCCATGATAAAAGAGATTAAAATGCAAAAATTGACCTCTGACCTCTCCGATGCACATGTCACCAGGCTTGATAAAGTTTTTGCAACCAGCAGCTCAAAAATCAAGTGCTCAGACCCTATAGTCTTTTTTTTATAGGCCTTTTTAGACCCTTTTTATGCCCTTTTTATTAGGGGCCAAGCACCGAAGGTGCGAAGGCACCTATTGAAACCGTTCCCGTCTTTTTTTCTTCCGCCATGGGAGTCTATGGCAGCCCATAGAACCGTATGGTAAAAAGTTGTGAAATTTGGCACACTAATAGAGGATGGTCTGGTATATCACCATGGCAATTTTGGTGTCTCTATCTCAATCCCTCTAGCGCCACCACCTGTCCAAATGTGTACTCATGTTTATGCTAATAACTTTTGAACCGTAAGGGCTAGAAACGAAATTCTTTTTTCCTCTAATTTCTGAGCTCGTGCCAATTCGATTGCACCCTATGACGCCATTTTCCGTCTTGGATATTTTCCCGCCATTTTCAATTAACTGAAAAACCTACTTTTGCGAACTCGTCCTAGACGGTTCATCCGATTTGCACGAAAATTGAACCAGATCATCTTCAGACAATATTGACAAAAAATCTTGCAAATCAAGTTGATTCGTCTAATCGTTTTCGATAAACGCGCGAACAAATTTTACATGACGTTTGCAAAAACACACTTAAGGCAATATCTCCGCAACGCTTTATCGTGTTCAAACCAAACTTGGTACATGTCATCATAAGCATGACTTGAGGCCACATGCAGCGTTTCGGCGCTGTGCCACCTACTGGTCTGGAGATACGAAAAATGGCTATTTTAGCTTTTCTTTGCTGAACCGTTTGTCCAAATATCATAAAAGGGGCCTCGTTAGATTCGGGACGTCATGCCGAGTCGAAGGATATCCAATTTTACCATATCGGCCATTTTGGCTGTCGGCCATCTTGAATTATGTGCTAAAATGCTGTATTTTATCAACGCATGAACGGATTGTTGCAAAACTCGGTATGGGTCATCACCACGATACCCCAAAGTAGCCTGACAAGTTTCGAAAACAGCGCCGCCTAGTGGAGATTTTTTTTTTAAAAGGCTCAGAACTTTGGGCGTGGTTGACTTATTTTCACGAGACTCATCTCATTAGACTCCTGAATTGTTGCCGAGTCCAACGATACCACACTTGCCAGGTTTCGCCGTATGGTTTGTGCACCGTTGTAATTTAGCGCTTAAAACTTTTTTGCCGATATCTTCGAAACCGCTAGTCCGATCGAGACGAAACCAGCGTCAGAAGTTCGGAAACATAGGTCGTTAGGCACTGTCGCGAGCCCAAAAGTCAAAATATTGATAGTAAGGGGTAGTAAAATCCAATCAAAGTCAGGTGTCAGGCTGAAACCCTATTGTAACTGTTCATTTTCCCATGATGCATCATTCTCCAGCTTAAACTGATCGGGCAGACCAAACCGTAAGTCGTAGAGACTTGAAACTTGCAGGGATGGTAGTACTCACAACGACTACTGACGTCACCGAAGCACACCCCGATCGGCCTGACGGGGGCGCTACAGCGATCAAAAGTACGAAACGGCGATCAAAAGTACGAAACGCCTCATAACTCCTCAACCGTAAGGCATAGCCTCGGGTGCCTTATATCGCTGGAATCCTTGGCTCAAGGCGGACAAAACGCATGCCTCGGATTTGCTCGTCAGAGTGGGAAAAATTTTGGCTATTTGGGATTTTTTGCAAAACCTACTTTTGCAAACTAGTCCTAGGTTATTGGCCCGACCGGAACCAAACCAGCGCAGCAAGATTCTCTGGAGTCTGATTGTCAAAGGTTATAAAAAAAAAGTGGAAATTTGGGTTCACGGTCCCTAAGGGCTGCCAAAACGTTGGAAGGGGGAGGAGCCACTTTTACTAAATTGGCTATAACTCGTGAACGGAACGAGGTATTTTCACCAAACTCAGCACGCATATGTAAGAGCTCGTTCTGTGGCCGCATGAAAAAGAACGTGGCGATTGGCCACTTGGTGGCGTTATAACGGTTAAAAAGGGGTCACAATGATGTATTTCTATGGAAAATCCCATTAAATGCCTGAAAGCGGCCCTCTTCCTGCCTGATTTGCATACAGCTTCACGAAATCACGCGTGCGCATGCGTCACGTGACCCTAAAGAGGCTTGCAGACTTTTATGGCCGCCGTGGCGCTTTAACTGTTATAAAGGTGAAAAAAATGCTCTATATAATCCTATGCGAAATGACATTTAAATGACTAAAAATTGCCTGCTCTGCGCAGAACTTCACCAAATCGGCTGACCATGTGCGTCGCATTATTGTAAAGACGCGTGCAAACTTTGACGGAGATCGGGCCATCAGTAGAGGCATACCAGTTTAAAAGGTAAAAAAAAAAACACCACTTTTCCATGATAAAAGAGATTAAAATGCAAAAATTGACCTCTGACCTCTCCGATGCACATGTCACCAGGCTTGATAAAGTTTTTGCAACCAGCAGCTCAAAAATCAAGTGCTCAGACCCTATAGTCTTTTTTTTATAGGCCTTTTTAGACCCTTTTTATGCCCTTTTTATTAGGGGCCAAGCACCGAAGGTGCGAAGGCACCTATTGAAACCGTTCCCGTCTTTTTTTCTTCCGCCATGGGAGTCTATGGCAGCCCATAGAACCGTATGGTAAAAAGTTGTGAAATTTGGCACACTAATAGAGGATGGTCTGGTATATCACCATGGCAATTTTGGTGTCTCTATCTCAATCCCTCTAGCGCCACCACCTGTCCAAATGTGTACTCATGTTTATGCTAATAACTTTTGAACCGTAAGGGCTAGAAACGAAATTCTTTTTTCCTCTAATTTCTGAGCTCGTGCCAATTCGATTGAACCCTATGACGCCATTTTCCGTCTTGGATATTTTCCCGCCATTTTCAATTAACTGAAAAACCTACTTTTGCGAACTCGTCCTAGACGGTTCATCCGATTTGCACGAAAATTGAACCAGATCATCTTCAGACAATATTGACAAAAAATCTTGCAAATCAAGTTGATTCGTCTAATCGTTTTCGATAAACGCGCGAACAAATTTTACATGACGTTTGCAAAAACACACTTAAGGCAATATCTCCGCAACGCTTTATCGTGTTCAAACCAAACTTGGTACATGTCATCATAAGCATGACTTGAGGCCACATGCAGCGTTTCGGCGCTGTGCCACCTACTGGTCTGGAGATACGAAAAATGGCTATTTTAGCTTTTCTTTGCTGAACCGTTTGTCCAAATATCATAAAAGGGGCCTCGTTAGATTCGGGACGTCATGCCGAGTCGAAGGATATCCAATTTTACCATATCGGCCATTTTGGCTGTCGGCCATCTTGAATTATGTGCTAAAATGCTGTATTTTATCAACGCATGAACGGATTGTTGCAAAACTCGGTATGGGTCATCACCACGATACCCCAAAGTAGCCTGACAAGTTTCGAAAACAGCGCCGCCTAGTGGAGATTTTTTTTTTAAAAGGCTCAGAACTTTGGGCGTGGTTGACTTATTTTCACGAGACTCATCTCATTAGACTCCTGAATTGTTGCCGAGTCCAACGATACCACACTTGCCAGGTTTCGCCGTATGGTTTGTGCACCGTTGTAATTTAGCGCTTAAAACTTTTTTGCCGATATCTTCGAAACCGCTAGTCCGATCGAGACGAAACCAGCGTCAGAAGTTCGGAAACATAGGTCGTTAGGCACTGTCGCGAGCCCAAAAGTCAAAATATTGATAGTAAGGGGTAGTAAAATCCAATCAAAGTCAGGTGTCAGGCTGAAACCCTATTGTAACTGTTCATTTTCCCATGATGCATCATTCTCCAGCTTAAACTGATCGGGCAGACCAAACCGTAAGTCGTAGAGACTTGAAACTTGCAGGGATGGTAGTACTCACAACGACTACTGACGTCACCGAAGCACACCCCGATCGGCCTGACGGGGGCGCTACAGCGATCAAAAGTACGAAACGGCGATCAAAAGTACGAAACGCCTCATAACTCCTCAACCGTAAGGCATAGCCTCGGGTGCCTTATATCGCTGGAATCCTTGGCTCAAGGCGGACAAAACGCATGCCTCGGATTTGCTCGTCAGAGTGGGAAAAATTTTGGCTATTTGGGATTTTTTGCAAAACCTACTTTTGCAAACTAGTCCTAGGTTATTGGCCCGACCGGAACCAAACCAGCGCAGCAAGATTCTCTGGAGTCTGATTGTCAAAGGTTATAAAAAAAAAGTGGAAATTTGGGTTCACGGTCCCTAAGGGCTGCCAAAACGTTGGAAGGGGGAGGAGCCACTTTTACTAAATTGGCTATAACTCGTGAACGGAACGAGGTATTTTCACCAAACTCAGCACGCATATGTAAGAGCTCGTTCTGTGGCCGCATGAAAAAGAACGTGGCGATTGGCCACTTGGTGGCGTTATAACGGTTAAAAAGGGGTCACAATGATGTATTTCTATGGAAAATCCCATTAAATGCCTGAAAGCGGCCCTCTTCCTGCCTGATTTGCATACAGCTTCACGAAATCATGCGTGCGCATGCGTCACGTGACCCTAAAGAGGCTTGCAGACTTTTATGGCCGCCGTGGCGCTTTAACTGTTATAAAGGTGAAAAAAATGCTCTATATAATCCTATGCGAAATGACATTTAAATGACTAAAAATTGCCTGCTCTGCGCAGAACTTCACCAAATCGGCTGACCATGTGCGTCGCATTATTGTAAAGACGCGTGCAAACTTTGACGGAGATCGGGCCATCAGTAGAGGCATACCAGTTTAAAAGGTAAAAAAAAAAACACCACTTTTCCATGATAAAAGAGATT
The DNA here is from genome assembly GCF_949357685.1 of Gobio gobio. NCBI lineage: Eukaryota > Metazoa > Chordata > Actinopteri > Cypriniformes > Gobionidae > Gobio > Gobio gobio. Next base: position 20,076,492 of record NC_137119.1, read on the forward strand.
AAAATGCAAAAATTGACCTCTGACCTCTCCGATGCACATGTCACCAGGCTTGATAAAGTTTTTGCAACCAGCAGCTCAAAAATCAAGTGCTCAGACCCTATAGTCTTTTTTTTATAGGCCTTTTTAGACCCTTTTTATGCCCTTTTTATTAGGGGCCAAGCACCGAAGGTGCGAAGGCACCTATTGAAACCGTTCCCGTCTTTTTTTCTTCCGCCATGGGAGTCTATGGCAGCCCATAGAACCGTATGGTAAAAAGTTGTGAAATTTGGCACACTAATAGAGGATGGTCTGGTATATCACCATGGCAATTTTGGTGTCTCTATCTCAATCCCTCTAGCGCCACCACCTGTCCAAATGTGTACTCATGTTTATGCTAATAACTTTTGAACCGTAAGGGCTAGAAACGAAATTCTTTTTTCCTCTAATTTCTGAGCTCGTGCCAATTCGATTGCACCCTATGACGCCATTTTCCGTCTTGGATATTTTCCCGCCATTTTCAATTAACTGAAAAACCTACTTTTGCGAACTCGTCCTAGACGGTTCATCCGATTTGCACGAAAATTGAACCAGATCATCTTCAGACAATATTGACAAAAAATCTTGCAAATCAAGTTGATTCGTCTAATCGTTTTCGATAAACGCGCGAACAAATTTTACATGACGTTTGCAAAAACACACTTAAGGCAATATCTCCGCAACGCTTTATCGTGTTCAAACCAAACTTGGTACATGTCATCATAAGCATGACTTGAGGCCACATGCAGCGTTTCGGCGCTGTGCCACCTACTGGTCTGGAGATACGAAAAATGGCTATTTTAGCTTTTCTTTGCTGAACCGTTTGTCCAAATATCATAAAAGGGGCCTCGTTAGATTCGGGACGTCATGCCGAGTCGAAGGATATCCAATTTTACCATATCGGCCATTTTGGCTGTCGGCCATCTTGAATTATGTGCTAAAATGCTGTATTTTATCAACGCATGAACGGATTGTTGCAAAACTCGGTATGGGTCATCACCACGATACCCCAAAGTAGCCTGACAAGTTTCGAAAACAGCGCCGCCTAGTGGAGATTTTTTTTTTAAAAGGCTCAGAACTTTGGGCGTGGTTGACTTATTTTCACGAGACTCATCTCATTAGACTCCTGAATTGTTGCCGAGTCCAACGATACCACACTTGCCAGGTTTCGCCGTATGGTTTGTGCACCGTTGTAATTTAGCGCTTAAAACTTTTTTGCCGATATCTTCGAAACCGCTAGTCCGATCGAGACGAAACCAGCGTCAGAAGTTCGGAAACATAGGTCGTTAGGCACTATCGCGAGCCCAAAAGTCAAAATATTGATAGTAAGGGGTAGTAAAATCCAATCAAAGTCAGGTGTCAGGCTGAAACCCTATTGTAACTGTTCATTTTCCCATGATGCATCATTCTCCAGCTTAAACTGATCGGGCAGACCAAACCGTAAGTCGTAGAGACTTGAAACTTGCAGGGATGGTAGTACTCACAACGACTACTGACGTCACCGAAGCACACCCCGATCGGCCTGACGGGGGCGCTACAGCGATCAAAAGTACGAAACGGCGATCAAAAGTACGAAACGCCTCATAACTCCTCAACCGTAAGGCATGGCCTCGGGTGCCTTATATCGCTGGAATCCTTGGCTCAAGGCGGACAAAACGCATGCCTCGGATTTGCTCGTCAGAGTGGGAAAAATTTTGGCTATTTGGGATTTTTTGCAAAACCTACTTTTGCAAACTAGTCCTAGGTTATTGGCCCGACCGGAACCAAACCAGCGCAGCAAGATTCTCTGGAGTCTGATTGTCAAAGGTTATAAAAAAAAAGTGGAAATTTGGGTTCACGGTCCCTAAGGGCTGCCAAAACGTTGGAAGGGGGAGGAGCCACTTTTACTAAATTGGCTATAACTCGTGAACGGAACGAGGTATTTTCACCAAACTCAGCACGCATATGTAAGAGCTCGTTCTGTGGCCGCATGAAAAAGAACGTGGCGATTGGCCACTTGGTGGCGTTATAACGGTTAAAAAGGGGTCACAATGATGTATTTCTATGGAAAATCCCATTAAATGCCTGAAAGCGGCCCTCTTCCTGCCTGATTTGCATACAGCTTCACGAAATCACGCGTGCGCATGCGTCACGTGACCCTAAAGAGGCTTGCAGACTTTTATGGCCGCCGTGGCGCTTTAACTGTTATAAAGGTGAAAAAAATGCTCTATATAATCCTATGCGAAATGACATTTAAATGACTAAAAATTGCCTGCTCTGCGCAGAACTTCACCAAATCGGCTGACCATGTGCGTCGCATTATTGTAAAGACGCGTGCAAACTTTGACGGAGATCGGGCCATCAGTAGAGGCATACCAGTTTAAAAGGTAAAAAAAAAAACACCACTTTTCCATGATAAAAGAGATTAAAATGCAAAAATTGACCTCTGACCTCTCCGATGCACATGTCACCAGGCTTGATAAAGTTTTTGCAACCAGCAGCTCAAAAATCAAGTGCTCAGACCCTATAGTCTTTTTTTTATAGGCCTTTTTAGACCCTTTTTATGCCCTTTTTATTAGGGGCCAAGCACCGAAGGTGCGAAGGCACCTATTGAAACCGTTCCCGTCTTTTTTTCTTCCGCCATGGGAGTCTATGGCAGCCCATAAAACCGTATGGTAAAAAGTTGTGAAATTTGGCACACTAATAGAGGATGGTCTGGTATATCACCATGGCAATTTTGGTGTCTCTATCTCAATCCCTCTAGCGCCACCACCTGTCCAAATGTGTACTCATGTTTATGCTAATAACTTTTGAACCGTAAGGGCTAGAAACGAAATTCTTTTTTCCTCTAATTTCTGAGCTCGTGCCAATTCGATTGCACCCTATGACGCCATTTTCCGTCTTGGATATTTTCCCGCCATTTTCAATTAACTGAAAAACCTACTTTTGCGAACTCGTCCTAGACGGTTCATCCGATTTGCACGAAAATTGAACCAGATCATCTTCAGACAATATTGACAAAAAATCTTGCAAATCAAGTTGATTCGTCTAATCGTTTTCGATAAACGCGCGAACAAATTTTACATGACGTTTGCAAAAACACACTTAAGGCAATATCTCCGCAACGCTTTATCGTGTTCAAACCAAACTTGGTACATGTCATCATAAGCATGACTTGAGGCCACATGCAGCGTTTCGGCGCTGTGCCACCTACTGGTCTGGAGATACGAAAAATGGCTATTTTAGCTTTTCTTTGCTGAACCGTTTGTCCAAATATCATAAAAGGGGCCTCGTTAGATTCGGGACGTCATGCCGAGTCGAAGGATATCCAATTTTACCATATCGGCCATTTTGGCTGTCGGCCATCTTGAATTATGTGCTAAAATGCTGTATTTTATCAACGCATGAACGGATTGTTGCAAAACTCGGTATGGGTCATCACCACGATACCCCAAAGTAGCCTGACAAGTTTCGAAAACAGCGCCGCCTAGTGGAGATTTTTTTTTTAAAAGGCTCAGAACTTTGGGCGTGGTTGACTTATTTTCACGAGACTCATCTCATTAGACTCCTGAATTGTTGCCGAGTCCAACGATACCACACTTGCCAGGTTTCGCCGTATGGTTTGTGCACCGTTGTAATTTAGCGCTTAAAACTTTTTTGCCGATATCTTCGAAACCGCTAGTCCGATCGAGACGAAACCAGCGTCAGAAGTTCGGAAACATAGGTCGTTAGGCACTGTCGCGAGCCCAAAAGTCAAAATATTGATAGTAAGGGGTAGTAAAATCCAATCAAAGTCAGGTGTCAGGCTGAAACCCTATTGTAACTGTTCATTTTCCCATGATGCATCATTCTCCAGCTTAAACTGATCGGGCAGACCAAACCGTAAGTCGTAGAGACTTGAAACTTGCAGGGATGGTAGTACTCACAACGACTACTGACGTCACCGAAGCACACCCCGATCGGCCTGACGGGGGCGCTACAGCGATCAAAAGTACGAAACGGCGATCAAAAGTACGAAACGCCTCATAACTCCTCAACCGTAAGGCATAGCCTCGGGTGCCTTATATCGCTGGAATCCTTGGCTCAAGGCGGACAAAACGCATGCCTCGGATTTGCTCGTCAGAGTGGGAAAAATTTTGGCTATTTGGGATTTTTTGCAAAACCTACTTTTGCAAACTAGTCCTAGGTTATTGGCCCGACCGGAACCAAACCAGCGCAGCAAGATTCTCTGGAGTCTGATTGTCAAAGGTTATAAAAAAAAAGTGGAAATTTGGGTTCACGGTCCCTAAGGGCTGCCAAAACGTTGGAAGGGGGAGGAGCCACTTTTACTAAATTGGCTATAACTCGTGAACGGAACGAGGTATTTTCACCAAACTCAGCACGCATATGTAAGAGCTCGTTCTGTGGCCGCATGAAAAAGAACGTGGCGATTGGCCACTTGGTGGCGTTATAACGGTTAAAAAGGGGTCACAATGATGTATTTCTATGGAAAATCCCATTAAATGCCTGAAAGCGGCCCTCTTCCTGCCTGATTTGCATACAGCTTCACGAAATCACGCGTGCGCATGCGTCACGTGACCCTAAAGAGGCTTGCAGACTTTTATGGCCGCCGTGGCGCTTTAACTGTTATAAAGGTGAAAAAAATGCTCTATATAATCCTATGCGAAATGACATTTAAATGACTAAAAATTGCCTGCTCTGCGCAGAACTTCACCAAATCGGCTGACCATGTGCGTCGCATTATTGTAAAGACGCGTGCAAACTTTGACGGAGATCGGGCCATCAGTAGAGGCATACCAGTTTAAAAGGTAAAAAAAAAAACACCACTTTTCCATGATAAAAGAGATTAAAATGCAAAAATTGACCTCTGACCTCTCCGATGCACATGTCACCAGGCTTGATAAAGTTTTTGCAACCAGCAGCTCAAAAATCAAGTGCTCAGACCCTATAGTCTTTTTTTTATAGGCCTTTTTAGACCCTTTTTATGCCCTTTTTATTAGGGGCCAAGCACCGAAGGTGCGAAGGCACCTATTGAAACCGTTCCCGTCTTTTTTTCTTCCGCCATGGGAGTCTATGGCAGCCCATAGAACCGTATGGTAAAAAGTTGTGAAATTTGGCACACTAATAGAGGATGGTCTGGTATATCACCATGGCAATTTTGGTGTCTCTATCTCAATCCCTCTAGCGCCACCACCTGTCCAAATGTGTACTCATGTTTATGCTAATAACTTTTGAACCGTAAGGGCTAGAAACGAAATTCTTTTTTCCTCTAATTTCTGAGCTCGTGCCAATTCGATTGCACCCTATGACGCCATTTTCCGTCTTGGATATTTTCCCGCCATTTTCAATTAACTGAAAAACCTACTTTTGCGAACTCGTCCTAGACGGTTCATCCGATTTGCACGAAAATTGAACCAGATCATCTTCAGACAATATTGACAAAAAATCTTGCAAATCAAGTTGATTCGTCTAATCGTTTTCGATAAACGCGCGAACAAATTTTACATGACGTTTGCAAAAACACACTTAAGGCAATATCTCCGCAACGCTTTATCGTGTTCAAACCAAACTTGGTACATGTCATCATAAGCATGACTTGAGGCCACATGCAGCGTTTCGGCGCTGTGCCACCTACTGGTCTGGAGATACGAAAAATGGCTATTTTAGCTTTTCTTTGCTGAACCGTTTGTCCAAATATCATAAAAGGGGCCTCGTTAGATTCGGGACGTCATGCCGAGTCGAAGGATATCCAATTTTACCATATCGGCCATTTTGGCTGTCGGCCATCTTGAATTATGTGCTAAAATGCTGTATTTTATCAACGCATGAACGGATTGTTGCAAAACTCGGTATGGGTCATCACCACGATACCCCAAAGTAGCCTGACAAGTTTCGAAAACAGCGCCGCCTAGTGGAGATTTTTTTTTTAAAAGGCTCAGAACTTTGGGCGTGGTTGACTTATTTTCACGAGACTCATCTCATTAGACTCCTGAATTGTTGCCGAGTCCAACGATACCACACTTGCCAGGTTTCGCCGTATGGTTTGTGCACCGTTGTAATTTAGCGCTTAAAACTTTTTTGCCGATATCTTCGAAACCGCTAGTCCGATCGAGACGAAACCAGCGTCAGAAGTTCGGAAACATAGGTCGTTAGGCACTATCGCGAGCCCAAAAGTCAAAATATTGATAGTAAGGGGTAGTAAAATCCAATCAAAGTCAGGTGTCAGGCTGAAACCCTATTGTAACTGTTCATTTTCCCATGATGCATCATTCTCCAGCTTAAACTGATCGGGCAGACCAAACCGTAAGTCGTAGAGACTTGAAACTTGCAGGGATGGTAGTACTCACAACGACTACTGACGTCACCGAAGCACACCCCGATCGGCCTGACGGGGGCGCTACAGCGATCAAAAGTACGAAACGGCGATCAAAAGTACGAAACGCCTCATAACTCCTCAACCGTAAGGCATAGCCTCGGGTGCCTTATATCGCTGGAATCCTTGGCTCAAGGCGGACAAAACGCATGCCTCGGATTTGCTCGTCAGAGTGGGAAAAATTTTGGCTATTTGGGATTTTTTGCAAAACCTACTTTTGCAAACTAGTCCTAGGTTATTGGCCCGACCGGAACCAAACCAGCGCAGCAAGATTCTCTGGAGTCTGATTGTCAAAGGTTATAAAAAAAAAGTGGAAATTTGGGTTCACGGTCCCTAAGGGCTGCCAAAACGTTGGAAGGGGGAGGAGCCACTTTTACTAAATTGGCTATAACTCGTGAACGGAACGAGGTATTTTCACCAAACTCAGCACGCATATGTAAGAGCTCGTTCTGTGGCCGCATGAAAAAGAACGTGGCGATTGGCCACTTGGTGGCGTTATAACGGTTAAAAAGGGGTCACAATGATGTATTTCTATGGAAAATCCCATTAAATGCCTGAAAGCGGCCCTCTTCCTGCCTGATTTGCATACAGCTTCACGAAATCACGCGTGCGCATGCGTCACGTGACCCTAAAGAGGCTTGCAGACTTTTATGGCCGCCGTGGCGCTTTAACTGTTATAAAGGTGAAAAAAATGCTCTATATAATCCTATGCGAAATGACATTTAAATGACTAAAAATTGCCTGCTCTGCGCAGAACTTCACCAAATCGGCTGACCATGTGCGTCGCATTATTGTAAAGACGCGTGCAAACTTTGACGGAGATCGGGCCATCAGTAGAGGCATACCAGTTTAAAAGGTAAAAAAAAAAACACCACTTTTCCATGATAAAAGAGATTAAAATGCAAAAATTGACCTCTGACCTCTCCGATGCACATGTCACCAGGCTTGATAAAGTTTTTGCAACCAGCAGCTCAAAAATCAAGTGCTCAGACCCTATAGTCTTTTTTTTATAGGCCTTTTTAGACCCTTTTTATGCCCTTTTTATTAGGGGCCAAGCACCGAAGGTGCGAAGGCACCTATTGAAACCGTTCCCGTCTTTTTTTCTTCCGCCATGGGAGTCTATGGCAGCCCATAGAACCGTATGGTAAAAAGTTGTGAAATTTGGCACACTAATAGAGGATGGTCTGGTATATCACCATGGCAATTTTGGTGTCTCTATCTCAATCCCTCTAGCGCCACCACCTGTCCAAATGTGTACTCATGTTTATGCTAATAACTTTTGAACCGTAAGGGCTAGAAACGAAATTCTTTTTTCCTCTAATTTCTGAGCTCGTGCCAATTCGATTGAACCCTATGACGCCATTTTCCGTCTTGGATATTTTCCCGCCATTTTCAATTAACTGAAAAACCTACTTTTGCGAACTCGTCCTAGACGGTTCATCCGATTTGCACGAAAATTGAACCAGATCATCTTCAGACAATATTGACAAAAAATCTTGCAAATCAAGTTGATTCGTCTAATCGTTTTCGATAAACGCGCGAACAAATTTTACATGACGTTTGCAAAAACACACTTAAGGCAATATCTCCGCAACGCTTTATCGTGTTCAAACCAAACTTGGTACATGTCATCATAAGCATGACTTGAGGCCACATGCAGCGTTTCGGCGCTGTGCCACCTACTGGTCTGGAGATACGAAAAATGGCTATTTTAGCTTTTCTTTGCTGAACCGTTTGTCCAAATATCATAAAAGGGGCCTCGTTAGATTCGGGACGTCATGCCGAGTCGAAGGATATCCAATTTTACCATATCGGCCATTTTGGCTGTCGGCCATCTTGAATTATGTGCTAAAATGCTGTATTTTATCAACGCATGAACGGATTGTTGCAAAACTCGGTATGGGTCATCACCACGATACCCCAAAGTAGCCTGACAAGTTTCGAAAACAGCGCCGCCTAGTGGAGATTTTTTTTTTAAAAGGCTCAGAACTTTGGGCGTGGTTGACTTATTTTCACGAGACTCATCTCATTAGACTCCTGAATTGTTGCCGAGTCCAACGATACCACACTTGCCAGGTTTCGCCGTATGGTTTGTGCACCGTTGTAATTTAGCGCTTAAAACTTTTTTGCCGATATCTTCGAAACCGCTAGTCCGATCGAGACGAAACCAGCGTCAGAAGTTCGGAAACATAGGTCGTTAGGCACTGTCGCGAGCCCAAAAGTCAAAATATTGATAGTAAGGGGTAGTAAAATCCAATCAAAGTCAGGTGTCAGGCTGAAACCCTATTGTAACTGTTCATTTTCCCATGATGCATCATTCTCCAGCTTAAACTGATCGGGCAGACCAAACCGTAAGTCGTAGAGACTTGAAACTTGCAGGGATGGTAGTACTCACAACGACTACTGACGTCACCGAAGCACACCCCGATCGGCCTGACGGGGGCGCTACAGCGATCAAAAGTACGAAACGGCGATCAAAAGTACGAAACGCCTCATAACTCCTCAACCGTAAGGCATAGCCTCGGGTGCCTTATATCGCTGGAATCCTTGGCTCAAGGCGGACAAAACGCATGCCTCGGATTTGCTCGCCCTTCAGGCGCCAATTTCGAGATATTTTAGGTTTTTTGTAAAACCTACTTTTGCAAATTACTCCCAGGTTCTTAACCTGATCAGAACCAAATCACTGCAGAAATGTTGTCTGGAGAGTGATTATCAATAACTATAAAAAAAAAAAACACATTTTGATTCATGGTCGCTAAGGGGAGCCAAAATGTTTGATGTAACCGTGACCTCTTTTACTAAAATGACTATAACTTGTGAACGGAATGAGATATTTTCACCAAATTCAGGTCACATGTATGTGAGCTCAGTCTGAGATCACATGAAAAAAATCGCAACTATTAACCACTTGTTGGCGCTATAACAGGGGAAAAACACGTGAAAATGGCAATACAGGCACCCAAACATTAGTCAGATGACAATGGGCATTCATTGTCTTCATCCAGGTTGCCATGATAGTCTATGAGGACACTGGCATATCTCAAAAAACTCTGTATACGTCATTGGCACAATGCCCTGAATGAGCATTCACCTCCTTAGACTCCTGAATCATTGCTGAATTCCAGTGATACCAAACATGCCAGGTTTCACCTTATGGTATGTGAAAAGGTGTATTTTAGCACCTAAAAAACCTTTGCGAATGTCTTCAAGACACATAACATAGGTCAATAGCTAAACAATAATGACCAAAAGCCAACATTTTGGAAGGAAGTGGCAAAAAAAAAAATCCAATCAATCCAGCCAATTCTCTATATAAAATAAATATAAGTGGCTATAACTTTAAAATAAAATGAGATATTTACAACACATTTTACACATATATTTTTGGGCACACTTTGAGGACACCTAAAAAAAAGCAGAGATGTGTTAAAACTGTCAAAAAAAACATATTTTTCCTTAGTTAAATTGCCTGTTTTGCCGTCAATGCTCTTTCCCATCTATGATCTAAGTTTATTTGTTTATTTGGATCCCCATTAGCCAGTACCTAGGCAGTGACTACTCTTCATGAGGTCCCAAAAAGTAAAAAATACAAAACTACATTAAAGCTGCAAGAGCAATGAAAGGGATCTCGCACCTGTGCCACCACCACCTTGGGGCTTTAGGAACACAGAGCACGGTGGCCAATATGCATTTAAGAATATAAAAATAGGAGGACTACATCAATCATTTGTATTTGCCACACTTCCTGCTACCGGGCTGTATTCAGATCAGATGGTGGACCTGCACCTGGACATGACCAATGCATCCCTGATATGTCTAAAGAGAGCCTGTCAACTAAACTCTGCCCTGTAAATGCTGCATCTAAACGACACCCTCATTAAACCCGTCTCCAGCACGACGACTCCAATCTATCGAATAATCTTACGAATATCTATTTATCTAATATGACTTCTGAACTGTAATGTTGCCAGAATTATAATCATACACTGTTTGTTCGTCGGCCAGAGGACAACTGGCACCCAAACTGGTTTCTCCCAAGGTTTCTTTTTCTCCATTCTGGCCTTGAAAGGTATTTTGGTTCCTTGCCACCGTTGCCTTTGGCTTGCTCAGTTGGGGACATCTCAATTTCAAATATATTACCGTTCTGCCCGCATTGACACTATATGAAAATTGAAATTAGCTGGATAGTTAGATAGTTAACACTGTGAAGCTACTTTGAAACAATTGGACTTGTTGAAAGCGCTATTTAAATAAAGGTGACTTGACTTGACCAGCTGGTGGCACTATGACTAACTAAAATTTTGCAGAAACATCAGACTTTGTCAGGATGCCATAGACAAAACTCAAAACTCAGTTCAACAAAACTCAAGATCTTTGAAATTTTACATCACTAAGGCTTAAGATTACACTGACCAAATATGATTCTGGTTCAATCTTAATGAGGAGTTAATCACAGTTTACTGTTGCCCACAGGTGGCACTATAACTGACTAAATATTGGCATGTAGACCACCATCGGTGCTCAGGCCCTAATTAAATCAACAACAATAAAATTAAACATACAAATCCCATTAACAAATTCCATTAAATGTTCCTTCCTTGTAAAACTCATTTTATAATATCTGATAGTAAATCATTCCAAATTTTCATTCCTCCAGATATTATAGTCCATTGTTGTGCAGTGGTTTTCAAAACAAAATACATGACTGTCTGCGCACAGTTTAAAACAGGAGGAAGATCATTGATAAAATAATGATGATGATAATAATAGTCCTAAACAACTTCCTTGAGGAACACCACATTGCTCTTTAAAATCTGAATAACTTCCATAATAACATAAACAGTGACTATGTTTACATGGACAGCAGTAATCTAATTATTGCCCTTAATCTGAATAAGACAATAATCTGATTAAGGTGTTTACATGAGTTGATTTTAGAATATTCCGTTCATGTTCCCGTTTTACATATAGAACATGGCTCGATTAATGGCACGTCATTACGTCTCCATGCCACCCGACGGCCAATCATAGTGCGACTTTCATGGGTCTGTTAAAATCATTAGGCTCAGGCAAACCGCTGTAACTTTAGGCTACCTGCGGGTGTCGCTGTCGGACAGTGTTCCTTTATAAAAATGAGTGATTTTTGTACTTTTTAATGTAATATATATATATATATATATATATATATATATATATATATATATATATATATATATATATATATATAGGCTACGTTGTTTTATTTTTGTAATATTATATGTTGTGTCTTTCAGTTTTTTTTTTTCTCTTTCTTGACAGCCTACATTTCGATTAATAGCTTTGATTAATGATGAAAATTGAGGTTTCAAAATCGTGATTGTTTGGATTGTTTTTTTCTGCCGTCGAGCCACAGGCGTTCACTGAATGGCCATATGGCTCGCGAGCCTAGAGGTTCTCGACCGCTGTTGTAAGCAGACAAGTATGAATCTGAGATTACAGATACAAACTTATTGTATTTTACTTTTACAATGTACTTTTACATATTACAACACAAAGAAAAAAATATAGAGGAGGCAGTGTCAGAATGAGCAGTCAAGCAAGACACGCACCAACCATAGCAACACGTCATGGCAACGACATTTCAAACTGACAGATACGTAAAAGATAAACGGGACATTTGAGTGCCTTGTTACTGTTTTGTACGCGCTGTTATATTAATTATAATTCAAATTCTGTTTTATTTGTCACAATATTATTGATGATTGTTGAGAGGGGCACTTTTGATACATTTTTAAAAAGGACAGGGGCTCGCGCTCCAAGGCCCTCCTCCGCTCTGCACTTGCCTGGTGTGTGTGTGTGTGTCCTGTCACAAAATGCGGCGAAAACTCCTACACGACGACGTTAATAGTTAGATTAAGGTGTATACATGTCTACAATGCACTTCGATAATGCGACTAAAATAGGCATACTCCACATGTCTTAATTCGATTTTTGTTTAAAGGTCCCATGGCATGAAATTTTCATTTTATGAGGTATTTCAACATTAATATGAGTTCCCCTAGCCTGAATATTGTCCCCAAGTGTATAGAAATGTTGATCGGTGTAAAACCGAGTTCTGGCTGTCTTTCTCTGCCTTTGAGAAAATGACAGGCCAGACGAGCCAATCCTGAAGTCTCCTGGTTTGACGTCCAAGCAGGAACGGTTACCTCCCTTTCCTCCGCCCAGAGAATCTGGCACGCCCTTGCAAGCGCTCGAGAGATCATTACTTGTGAACGAGTGAACGCTGGCAGTTTCTCAGTGTTTGGATGTACAAATGAAAACAGAAGTCTTTCTTCAGTTCCTTCTGATCTGTGATCATTAATTTCTTATGTGTAGCTAATTATTTATTATTTGTGCACACACTGCGGCTTCTCTCCCGACAGAAAGGTGTTTTCTATCTTGTGAGTCAGTGTTTTTGTACGTCCTCGTCGCGTCTATCTGTTCTTAAATGTGCATACAGTCTTAAATGTGCAGTGAGATTAAGCAGAAGGAGGGTAAGCATGAGCATATCTGGGCTAGGCTAGCCAGCTTTCCCCACAATAAACTGGATTACATTCGATTACTGCTGTTGTGTCTTTGTTTGCGCTGTGTAACGTTACTCAATGCGCGTCACTGACGCTTTTCATATGATTGGAACATATCTAGAAATAATGCTATACTCAACACTTACTAACTCGTTCATCTCGCTGTAATGGTGCATTGCATGTGTTACAAAGTTGGTAGAATAATGATGAAGACGGACTCGGCGTGACTGGGACTCGTGTTTATTCAAAACTCTCAGATACAAACACAATAAACTCGCGCTGACAGACAGCGCTCTCATAACTCAGTAGTTACTATAAATAACTTTGTTAGCAATCGCTCCGTCTCCGTGATGTCCGGTTCGAGAACGAATCATTCTTTTGAATCGGTTCTTTTTAGTGAACCGAACCAGTTCACCAAATCGGACTGAATCGTTCTAAACGGTTCGCGTCTCGAGTCAGCGCTGATCCACATGAGTGACAGTCCCTCCGACTAGAAATAAACAAATAACCTGAAGTATATGCTAGTAACTGCAACAGTTCACCCTGAACTGAGACATGCTGAGAGAACTGATGAGAAGTGAACACAGGTCCATCCGTCTCTGGCAAACTCGTGCCTGCTCGTGCCTCGTTAAACCACGCCCCCTCCGCTCATTTAAAATGCAAAGATGTCAGCCAATCACAACAGTGGGCGTTTTTACTGAAGTCTCTTGAAACAGGGCAGTCAGCCACAGGGCAAACAGCAATATAGAAAAAATGCCTTTTATTTCTAAATTATGACATTTTATGATGTAAAAATCATACTAACAATATAAGTACACCTCAGTAAACACTATAAAATAATAGAAAAATGCCATGCCATGGGACCTTTAATTCAAGTATGACTTTAACCAGATTAAGGTAATTAGAAATCACTGTTTACATGGTAGATTCTTAATCAGAGTATGGTCTTAATCAGATTAATATCGGAGTATTGTTGTCCATGTAAACGTAGTCATTGTCACATATTAAACAATCAATTTATCCAGCAATAATTTATGATCCATTACATAAAATGCTGAGCTAAAATCTAACGATACAGCTTCTACTAAGTTTTTGTCATCAATTTGTGCTCATACTACTCCCTAATATTGATCTGTAATTCATATTTAGACATTATAAAATCACTATTATAACATTTACAATCACATTTTGTAAAATGCATCACTTCCTTTCTATTGAAGTATTGGTATTGACAATTGTGCCACATGATGAGTAATGTGAAACCTGAAAAAAACTTGCAGTAAACATTTTGTTCCCACCATATATTTCACATATCTGTATCTACAACAAAATGTGTGTTTGTGTGTGTGAGCATGTTTAGTCTGTATAAAATATTATTGTTTAAGCCTATTGTTTAAGTATTATTGTTTAAGTATTCATTTTCCGCCATATTTTGTGGTCTCAGTAATACATTTTTGGTTGACATAGGGTTGACAAAACTCAGTATGGGTCATCACCACGATGCCCTGAGGTAACCTGAGAGGTTTAGAAACAGCACCACCTAGTGGAGATTGCCCCTCCCAAATGCTTATAACTTTGGGTGTGGTTGACTTGTTTTCATAGGAGTAACCTTTTTTTGTCTCCTGAATCCTTGCCAAGTCCAAAGATACCAGACTTGCCAGATTTCGCAGCATGGTAACTTAGCGCTAAAAAAACATTAGCGGATATCTTCGAATGCTAGTCTGACCAAGACAAAACCAGCGTCAGAAGTTCTGAAACATAGGTCGATAGCCAAGTGTTAATACCGAAATGTCAAAATATTGACATTAAGGGGAAGTAAAATCCAATCAAAGTCAGGTGTCAGTAATTTTGTATGTGTTTTTTCATATAAATGTCTATAACTCAAAAACAAAATGAGATATTTTCACCAAAATCGACACACATATGTATGGGCTCACTCCGAGGACACATAAAAAATGGTGGTATCATATCTCTTGGTGGCACAATAATAGAAAAAACATGAAATACAGGATTATGAAAAAAATTAATTCTAGGCCTTTGTTTAATAACGCTTTGGAGTATAATTATGAAACTCGTTATGTGTTCGAGTTCTGCACCATGCCCTGAAGGTACTCAAAAGGTTTCAGGGCAGCGCCACCTTGTGGTCAAAATGTATAACAAGATATACAAAAAGGCTAATAACTTTTGAATAAATTTGTCTATAATAATGAAACTGGTCATAATACATTCCTTGGCTACTGCTGAGAACATAAATATAAATTTTGCCATACTTGGTAAAAAACTTCCTGTCCTCCATCTTGCTATTTGTTAATAAACTACTTCTTCAAACTCTCCTAGGCCGTTTGTCCGATTTTCACCAAAATTTAATCGTATCATCTTCAGGCTGTGCCAAGAAAATATTATGGATTTTGCGTTTATAGGCAAAACCTTTTTTGTATATCGCTGCGACGAATTTGAGCCATGATGCCAAAATGACTCTTGAGGCTGTATCTCTGCAATGCTTTGACATATTGGCATCAACCTTTGCATGTGTCATTGTTCCCTTATTCTGACTGCACCACATCAATTTCGTAACTGTGCCACCTATTGGTCAAAAGTGATAAACCATTAACTTATATTATCAGTGACTCTATATATGATATTTCAGCCATTTTGCCTAATCTTCTTAAACTGTATAATTGTTAATTGTTGCAGTTGGTCTGACACTCTCAGACTACAATGCATTTTTCAGCCTTTTGCCTAAAATCATCTTAAAACGTGATTAATTGCTCATTGCTCCAGTTGATCTGACACTGCCAGCCATTTTGGCATGTCTTGTCTTCTTCTTTGCGCTTGGCCCCGGTATTGCTGCTTGCAGCTATATTTCATCTTCTTCTTCTTCCGCCACGAAGTCTATGGCAGCCCATAGAACCGTATGGTAAAAAGTTATGAAATTTGGCACACTAATAGAGGACAGTCTGAAATGTCACCATAGCAAATTTTGAGTCTCTAACTCAATCCCTCTAGCGCCACCATCAGTCCAAAATTAGACTAATGTTTATGCTAATAACTTTTGAACCATAAGGGCTAGAAACGAAATTCTTTTTTCCTCTGATTCCTTGGCTCAAGACGATTCGATTGCACCCTATGGCGTCATTTTCCGTCATAATAATTTTCCCGCCATTTTGAATTTTCCAAAAAACCTACTTTTGCGAACTCGTCCTAGACGGTTCATCCGATTTGTACGAAAATTGAACCAGATTATCTTCAGATCATGCTGACAAAAAATCTTGCAAATCAAGTTGATTCGTCAAATCGTTTTTGATAAACGCGCACACAAATTTTACGTAGCGGTTGCAAAAACCCACTTAAGGCTATATCTCCGAAACGCTTTATCGTATTCAAACCAATCTTGGTACGTGTCATCACAAGCATGACCTGAGGCAACATGCAGCGTTTCGGCCCAGCGCCACCTACTGGTCCGGAGATACAAAAAATGGCTATTTTTGCTTATAACTTTTGAACCGTTTGTCCATAAATCATAAAAGTAGTCTCGTTAGATTCAGGACGGCATGCCGTGTCGTTTGATATTAAATTTTACCATATCGGCCATTTTGGCTCTCTGCCATTTTGAATTATGTGCTAAAATGCTATATTTTACAAACTCATTAGTCTATCGTTATGAAACTTGGTATGTGTCTTCCGCACCATGCTTTGAAGGTACTCAAAAAGTGTTGGGGCAGTGCCACCTTGTGGTCAAAGGTTATAACAAAATTTACAAAAATGCTAATAACTTTTGATTAAATTAGCTTAGTTTAATGAAACTGGTCATAATACATTCATTGGCTCATACCGATTCAATTGCACCCTATGACGTCATTTTCGGTCATGATAATTTCCCCGCCATTTTTAATTTTCCAAAAAACCTACTTTTGCGAACTCGTCCTAGACGGTTTGTCCGATTTGCACAGAAATTGAACCATATCATCTTCAGACCATGCTGACAAAAAATCTTGCAAATCAAGTTGATTTGTCTAATCGTTTTCGATAAACGCGCACACAAATTTTGCGTAGCGGTTGCAAAAACACTCATAAGGCAATATCTCCGCAATGCTTTATCGTATTCAAACCAATCTTGGTACGTGTCATCACAAGCATGACTTGAGGCAACATGCTGCGTTTCGGCGCAGTGCCACCTACTGGTCCGGAGATACAAAGAATGGATATTTTTGCTTTTATCATTTTTTTAACCGTTTGTCCAAAAATCATAAAAGTTGTCTCATTAGATTCAGGACGGCATGCCGAGTCGTCTGATATTCAATTTTACCATATCGGCCATTTTGGCTGTCGGCCATTTTGAATTATGTGCTAAAATACAAACGCATTAGTCTATCGTTATGAAATGTGGTATGTCTTCCGCACCATGCTTTGAAGGTACTCAAAAAGTTTTGGGGCAGTGCCACCTTGTGGTCAAAGGTTATAACATTTGCCATATTTGGTCAAATATCCTGTCCTCAATGTTCTTATTTGATCAAAATCTACTTTTTCAAACTCATCCTAGACCGTTTGTCCGATTTCCACCAAAATCGAATCGTATCATCTTCAGACTGTGTCAACAAAAAGTTAGGGATTTTGCATCAATAGATGAAACCGTTTTTGTAAACCGCAGCGACGAATTTGAGACATGATGCCAAAATGACTCTTGAGGCTGTATCTCTGCAATGCTTTGACATATTGGTATCAAACTTTGCATGTGTCATTGTTCCCTTATTCTGACCACACCATATCAATTTCGTAACTGTGCCACCTATTGGTCAAAAGTGATAAACCATTAACTTATATTATCAGTGACTCTATATATGATATTTCAGCCATTTTGCCTAATCTTCTTAAACTGTATAATTGTTCATTGTTGCAGTTGGTCTGACACTGTCAGACTACAATGCATTTTCAGCCTTTTGCCTAAAATCATCTTAAAACGTGATTAATTGCTCATTGCTCCAGTTGATCTGACACTGCCAGCCATTTTGGCATGTCTTGTCTTCTTCTTTGCGCTTGGCCCCGGTATTGCTGCTTGCAGCTATATTTAGGGGCCAAGCACCGAAGGTGCGAAGGCACCTATTGAAACCGTTCCCGTTCCTATTATTAGGGGCCAAGCACCGAAGGTGCGAAGGCACCTATTGAAACCGTTCCCGTTCCTATTATTATTAGGGGCCAAGCACCGAAGGTGCGAAGGCACCTATTGAAACCGTTCCCGTTCTTATTATTATTATTCATCTTCTTCTTCTTCTTCTTCTTCTTCTTCTTCCGCCACGAAGTCTATGGCAGCCCATAGAACCGTATGGTAAAAAGTTATGAAATTTGGCACACTAATAGAGGACAGTCTGAAATGTCACCATAGCAAATTTTGAGTCTCTAACTCAATCCCTCTAGCGCCACCATCAGTCCAAAATTAGACTCATGTTTATGCTAATAACTTTTGAACCATAAGGGCTAGAAACGAAATTCTTTTTTCCTCTGATTCCTTGGCTCAAGACAATTCGATTGCACCCTATGACGTCATTTTCCGTCATAATAATTTTCCCGCCATTTTTAATTAACCGAAAAACCTACTTTTGAGAACTCGTCCTAGACGGTTCATCCGATTTGCACGAAAATTGAACCAGATCATCTTCAGACCATGCTGACAAAAAATCTTGCAAATCAAGTTGATTCGTCAAATCATTTGCGATAAACGCGCAAACAAATTTTACGTAGCGGTTGCAAAAGCACTCTTAAGGCAATATCTCCGCAACGCTTTATCGTATTCAAACCAAACTTGGTACATGTCATCACAAGCATGACTTGAGGCAACATGCAGTGTTTCGGCGTAGCGCCACCTACTGGTCCGGAGATACAAAAAATGGCTGTTTTTGCTTATAACTTTTGAACCGTTTGTCCAAAAATCATAAAAGTGGTCTCGTTAGATTCAGGACGGCATGCCGAGTCGTCTGATATTCAATTTTACCATATCAGCCATTTTGGCTGTCGGCCATTTTGAATTATGAGCTAAAATGCTGTATTTTATGAACACATGAACGGATTGTTACTAAACTCGGTATGTGACTTCCATGCCATGCCCTGAAGGTACTCAAAAAGTTTTAGGACAGTGCCACCTTGTGGTCAAAAGATATAACAAACTTGACAAAAATGCTAATAACTTTTGATTAAATTAGCCTAGTATATTGAAACTGGTCATAATAGAGTCATTGGCTCATGCCGATTCAATTGCACCCTATGATGTCATTTTCGGTCATGATAATTTCCCCGCCATTTTTAATTTTCCAAAAAACCTACTTTTGTGAACTCGTCCTAGACGGTTTGTCCGATTTGCACAGAAATTGAACCATATCATCTTCAGACCATGCTGACAAAAAATCTTGCAAATCAAGTTGATTTGTCAAATCGTTTTTGATAAACGCGCACACAAATTTTGCGTAGCGGTTGCAAAAACACTCATAAGCCTATATCTCCACAACGCGTTATCGTATTCAAACCAATCTTGGTATATGTCATCACAAGCATGACCTGAGGCAACATGCAGCGTTTCGGCGCAGCGCCACCTGCTGGTCCGGAGATACAAAAAATGGCTATTTTTGATTATAACTTTTGAACTGTTTGTCCAAAAATCATGTCTTCCGCACCATGCTTTGAAGGTACTCAAAAAGTTTTGTGGCAGTGCCACCTTGTGGTCAGAGGTTATAACAAAATTTACAAACATGCTAATAACTTTTGATTAAATTAGCCTAGTTTAATGAAACTGGTCATAATACATTTATTGGCTCATGCCGAGAACATAGATACTAATTTTGCCATATTTGGTCAAACATCCTGTCCTCAATGTTCTTATTTGATCAAAACCTACTTTTTCAAACTCATCCTAGACCGGTTGTCCAATTTCCACCAAAATCGAATCGTATCATCTTCAGACTGTGTCAACAAAAGTTAGGGATTTTGCATCAATAGATGAAACCGTTTTTGTAAACCGCAGCGACGAAGTTGAGCCATGATGCCAAAATGACTCTTGAGGATGTATCTCTGCAATGCTTTGACATATTGGCATCAAACTTTGCATGTGTCATTGTTCCCTTATTCTGACCACACCATATCAATTTTGTATCTGTGCCACCTATTGGTCAAAAGTGATAAACTATTAACTTACATTATCAGTGACTCAATATATGATATTTCAGCCATTTTGCCTAATCTTCTTAAACTGTATAATTGTTCATTGTTGCAGTTGGTCTGACACTCTCAGACTACAATGCATTTTCAGCCTTTTGCTTAAAATCATCTTAAAAGGTGATTAATTGCTCATTGCTCCAGTTGATCTGACACTGCCAGCCATTTTGGCATGTCTTGTCTTCTTCTTTGCGCTTGGCCCCGGTATTGCTGCTTGCAGCTATATTATTCATTATATTAACCGTTATATTCATTATATTTAGCCGTTATATTCATTATATTAGCCGTTATATTCATTATATTAGCCGTTATATTCATTATATTTAGCCGTTATATTCATTATATTAACCGTTATATTCATTATATTTAGCCGTTATATTCATTATATTAACCGTTATATTCATTATATTAGCCGTTATTAGGGGCCAAGCACCGAAGGTGCGAAGGCACCTATTGAAACCGTTCCCGTTCTTATTATTATTATTCATCTTCTTCTTCTTCTTCTTCTTCTTCTTCTTCCGCCACGAAGTCTATGGCAGCCCATAGAACCGTATGGTAAAAAGTTATGAAATTTGGCACACTAATAGAGGACAGTCTGAAATGTCACCATAGCAAATTTTGAGTCTCTAACTCAATCCCTCTAGCGCCACCATCAGTCCAAAATTAGACTCATGTTTATGCTAATAACTTTTGAACCATAAGGGCTAGAAACGAAATTCTTTTTTCCTCTGATTCCTTGGCTCAAGACAATTCGATTGCACCCTATGACGTCATTTTCCGTCCTAATAATTTTCCCGCCATTTTTAATTAACCGAAAAACCTACTTTTGAGAACTCGTCCTAGACGGTTCATCCGATTTGCACGAAAATTGAACCAGATCATCTTCAGACCATGCTGACAAAAAATCTTGCAAATCAAGTTGATTCGTCAAATCATTTGCGATAAACGCGCAAACAAATTTTACGTAGCGGTTGCAAAAGCACTCTTAAGGCAATATCTCCGCAACGCTTTATCGTATTCAAACCAAACTTGGTACATGTCATCACAAGCATGACTTGAGGCAACATGCAGTGTTTCGGCGTAGCGCCACCTACTGGTCCGGAGATACAAAAAATGGCTGTTTTTGCTTATAACTTTTGAACCATTTGTCCAAAAATCATAAAAGTGGTCTCGTTAGATTCAGGACGGCATGCCGAGTCGTCTGATATTCAATTTTACCATATCAGCCATTTTGGCTGTCGGCCATTTTGAATTATGAGCTAAAATGCTGTATTTTATGAACACATGAACGGATTGTTACTAAACTCGGTATGTGACTTCCATGCCATGCCCTGAAGGTACTCAAAAAGTTTTAGGACAGTGCCACCTTGTGGTCAAAAGATATAACAAACTTGACAAAAATGCTAATAACTTTTGATTAAATTAGCCTAGTATATTGAAACTGGTCATAATAGAGTCATTGGCTCATGCCGATTCAATTGCACCCTATGATGTCATTTTCGGTCATGATAATTTCCCCGCCATTTTTAATTTTCCAAAAAACCTACTTTTGTGAACTCGTCCTAGACGGTTTGTCCGATTTGCACAGAAATTGAACCATATCATCTTCAGACCATGCTGACAAAAAATCTTGCAAATCAAGTTGATTTGTCAAATCGTTTTTGATAAACGCGCACACAAATTTTGCGTAGCGGTTGCAAAAACACTCATAAGCCTATATCTCCACAACGCGTTATCGTATTCAAACCAATCTTGGTATATGTCATCACAAGCATGACCTGAGGCAACATGCAGCGTTTCGGCGCAGCGCCACCTGCTGGTCCGGAGATACAAAAAATGGCTATTTTTGATTATAACTTTTGAACTGTTTGTCCAAAAATCATGTCTTCCGCACCATGCTTTGAAGGTACTCAAAAAGTTTTGTGGCAGTGCCACCTTGTGGTCAGAGGTTATAACAAAATTTACAAACATGCTAATAACTTTTGATTAAATTAGCCTAGTTTAATGAAACTGGTCATAATACATTTATTGGCTCATGCCGAGAACATAGATACTAATTTTGCCATATTTGGTCAAACATCCTGTCCTCAATGTTCTTATTTGATCAAAACCTACTTTTTCAAACTCATCCTAGACCGGTTGTCCAATTTCCACCAAAATCGAATCGTATCATCTTCAGACTGTGTCAACAAAAGTTAGGGATTTTGCATCAATAGATGAAACCGTTTTTGTAAACCGCAGCGACGAAGTTGAGCCATGATGCCAAAATGACTCTTGAGGATGTATCTCTGCAATGCTTTGACATATTGGCATCAAACTTTGCATGTGTCATTGTTCCCTTATTCTGACCACACCATATCAATTTTGTATCTGTGCCACCTATTGGTCAAAAGTGATAAACTATTAACTTACATTATCAGTGACTCAATATATGATATTTCAGCCATTTTGCCTAATCTTCTTAAACTGTATAATTGTTCATTGTTGCAGTTGGTCTGACACTCTCAGACTACAATGCATTTTCAGCCTTTTGCTTAAAATCATCTTAAAAGGTGATTAATTGCTCATTGCTCCAGTTGATCTGACACTGCCAGCCATTTTGGCATGTCTTGTCTTCTTCTTTGCGCTTGGCCCCGGTATTGCTGCTTGCAGCTATATTTCATCTTCTTCTTCTTCCGCCACGAAGTCTATGGCAGCCCATAGAACCGTATGGTAAAAAGTTGTGAAATTTGGCACACTAATAGAGGACAGTCTGTAATGTCACCGTAGCAAATTTGGAGTCTCAAACTCAATCCCTCTAGCGCCACCATCAGTCCAAAATTTGACTCATGTTTATGCTAATAACTTTTGAACCATAAGGGCTAGAAACAAAATTCTTTTTTCCTCTGATTCCTTGGCTCAAGGCGATTCGATTGCACCCTATGACGTCATTTTCCGTCATAAAAATTTTCCCACCATTTTTAATTTTCCGAAAAACCTACTTTTACGAACTCGTCCTAGACGGTTCATCCGATTTGCACGAAAATTGAACCAGATCATCTTCAGACCATGCTGACAAAAAATCTTGCAAATCAAGTTGATTCGTCAAATCATTTGCGATAAACGCGCAAACAAATTTTACGTAGCGGTTGCAAAAACACTCTTAAGGCAATATCTTCGCAACGCTTTATCGTATTCAAACCAAACTTGGTACATGTCATCACAAGCATGACTTGAGGCAACATGCAGCGTTTCGGCGCAGCGCCACCTACTGGTCCGGAGATACGAAAAATTGCTATTTTTGCTTATAACTTCTGAACTGTTTGTCCAAAAATCATAAAAGTGGTCTCGTTACATTCAGGACGGCATGCCGAGTCGTCTGATATTCAATTTTACCATATCGGCCATTTTGGCTGTCGGCCATTTTGAATTTTGTCAAAAAATGCTATATTTTACAAATGCATTAGTATATTGTTACTAAACTCGGTATGTGACTTCCTTGCTATGCCCTGAAGGTACTCAAAAAGTTTTAGGGCAGTGCCACCTTGTGGTCAAAAGATATAACAAACTTGACAAAAATGCTAATAACTTTTGAATAAATTAGCCTAGTATATTGAAACTGGTCATAATAGAGTCATTGGCTCATGCCGATTCAATTGCAACCTATGATGTCATTTTCGGTCATGATAATTTCCCCGCCATTTTTAATTTTCCAAAAAACCTACTTTTACGAACTCGTCCTAGACGGTTTGTCCGATTTGCACGAAAATTGAACCATATCATCTTCAGACCATGCTGACAAAAAATCTTGCAAATCAAGTTGATTTGTCAAATCGTTTTCGATAAACGCGCACACAAATTTTGCGTAGCGGTTGCAAAAACACTCATAAGCCTATATCTCCTCAACGCTTTATCGTATTCAAACCAATCTTGGTATATGTCATCACAAGCATGACCTGAAGCAACATGCAGCGTTTCGGCGCAGCGCCACCTACTGGTCCGGAGATACAAAAAATGGCTATTTTTGCTTATAACTTTTGAACTGTTTGTCCAAAAATCATGTCTTCCGCACCATGCTTTGAAGGTACTCAAAATGTTTTGGGGCAGTGCCACCTTGTGGTCAGAGGTTATAACAAAATTTACAAACATGCTAATAACTTTTGATTAAATTAGCCTAGTTTAATGAAACTGGTCATAATACAGTCATTGGCTCATGCCGAGAACAGAGATACTAATTTTTCCATATTTGGTCAAACATCCTGTCCTCAATGTTCTTATTTGATCAAAACCTACTTTTTCAAACTCATACTAGACCGTTTATCCAATTTCCACCAAAATCGAATCGTATCATCTTCAGACTGTGTCAAAAAAAAGTTAGGGATTTTGCATCAATAGATGAAACCGTTTTTGTAAACCGCAGTGACGAAGTTGAGCCATGATGCCAAAATGACTCTTGAGGCTGTATCTCTGCAATGCTTTGACATATTGGCATCAAACTTTGCATGTGTCATTGTTCGCTTATTCTGACCACACCACATCAATTTCGTATCTGTGCCACCTATTGGTCAAAAGTGATAAACCATTAACTTATATTATCAGTGACTCTATATATGATATTTCAGCCATTTTGCCTAATCTTCTTAAACTGTATAATTGTTAATTGTTGCAGTTGGTCTGACACTCTCAGACTAAAATGCATTTTTCAGCCTTTTGCCTAAAATCATATTAAAATGTGATTAATTGCTCATTGCTGCAGTTGATCTGACACTGCCAGCCATTTTGGCATGTCTTGTCTTCTTCTTTGCGCTTGGCCCCGGTATTGCTGCTTGCAGCTATATTTCATCTTCTTCTTCTTCCGCCACGAAGTCTATGGCAGCCCATAGAACCGTATGGTAAAAAGTTATGAAATTTGGCACACTAATAGAGGACAGTCTGAAATGTCACCATAGCAAATTTTGAGTCTCTAACTCAATCCCTCTAGCGCCACCATCAGTCCAAAATTAGACTAATGTTTATGCTAATAACTTTTGAACCATAAGGGCTAGAAACGAAATTCTTTTTTCCTCTGATTCCTTGGCTCAAGACAATTCGATTGCACCCTATGACGTCATTTTCCGTCATAATAATTTTCCCGCCATTTTTAATTAACCGAAAAACCTACTTTTGCGAACTCGTCCTAGACGGTTCATCCGATTTGCACGAAAATTGAACCAGATCATCTTCAGACCATGCTGACACAAAATCTTGCAAATCAAGTTGATTCGTCAAATTATTTGCGATAAACGCGCAAACAAATTTTACGTAGCGGTTGCAAAAGCACTCTTAAGGCAATATCTCCGCAACGCTTTATCGTATTCAAACCAAACTTGGTACATGTCATCACAAGCATGACTTGAGGCAACTTGCAGCGTTTCGGCGCAGCGCCACCTACTGGTCCAGAGATGCAAAAAATTGATATTTTTGCTTATAACTTTTGAACCGTTTGTCCAAAAATCATAAAAGTTGTCTCGTTAGATTCAGGACAGTATTCAGAGTTGTCTGATATTCAATTTTACCATATCGGCCATTTTGGCTCTCGGCCATTTTGAATTATGTGCTAAAATACTATATTTTACAAACGCATTAGTCTATCGTTACGAAACTTGGTATGGGTCTTCCGCACCATGCTTTGAAGGTACTCAAAAAGTTTTGGGGTAGTGCCACCTTGTGGTCAAAGATTATAACAAAATGTACAAAAATGCTAATAACTTTTGATTAAATTAGCCTAGTTTAATGAAACGGGTCAAAATACAATTATTGGCTCATGCCAAGAATATAGATACTAATTTTGCCATATTTGGTCAAACATACTGTCCTCAATGTTCCTCAAATCTACTTTTTCAAACTCATCCTAGACCGGTTGTCCAATTTCCACCAAAATCGAATCGTATCATCTTCAGACTTTGTCAACAAAAAGTTAGGGATTTTGCATCAATAGATGAAACCGTTTTTGTAAACTGCAGTGACGAAGTTGAGGCATGATGCCAAAATGACTCTTGAGGCTGTATCTCTGAAATGCTTTGACATATTGGCATCAAACTTTGCATGTGTCATTGTTCCCTTATTCTGACCACACCACATCAATTTTGTAACTGTGCCACCTATTGGTCAAAAGTGATAAACCATTAACTTATATTATCAGTGAATCTTTATATAATATATCAGCCATTTTGCCTAAAATAATCTTAAAACGTGATTAATTGCTTATTGCTCCAGTTGATCTGACACTGCCAGCCATTTTGGCATGTCTTGTCTTCTTCTTTGCGCTTGGCCCTGGTATTGCTGCTTGCAGCTATATTTAGGGGCCAAGCACCGAAGGTGCGAAGGCACCTATTGAAACCGTTCCCGTTCTTATTATTAGGGGCCAAGCACCGAAGGTGCGAAGGCACCTATTGAAACCGTTCCCGTTCTTATTATTAGGGGCCAAGCACCGAAGGTGCGAAGGCACCTATTGAAACCGTTCCCGTTCTTATTATTATTATTCATCTTCTTCTTCTTCTTCTTCTTCTTCTTCCGCCACGAAGTCTATGGCAGCCCATAGAACCGTATGGTAAAAAGTTGTGAAATTTGGCACACTAATAGAGGACAGTCTGAACTGTCACCGTAGCAAATTTGGAGTCTCAAACTCAATCCCTCTAGCGCCACCATCAGTCCAAAATTTGACTCATGTTTATGCTAATAACTTTTGAACCATAAGGGCTAGAAACAAAATTCTTTTTTCCTCTGATTCGTTGGCTCAAGACGATTCGATTGCACCCTATGACGTCATTTTCCGTCATAAAAATTTTCCCGCCATTTTGAATTTTCCGAAAAACCTACATTTACGAACTCGTCCTAGATGGTTCATCCGATTTGCACGAAAATTGAACCAGATCATCTTCAGACCATGCTGACAAAAAATCTTGCAAATCAAGTTGATTCGTCTAATCATTTGCGATAAAAGCGCAAACAAATTTTACGTAGCGGTTGCAAAAACACTCTTAAGGCAATATCTCCGCAACGCTTTATCGTATTCAAACCAAACTTGGTACATGTCATCACAAGCATGACTTGAGGCAACGTACAGCGTTTCGGCGCAGCGCCACCTACTGGTCCGGAGATACGAAAAATTGCTATTTTTGCTTATAACTTCTGAACTGTTTGTCCAAAAATCATAAAAGTGGTCTCGTTACATTCAGGACGGCATGCCGAGTCGTCTGATATTCAATTTTACCATATCGGCCATTTTGGCTGTCGGCCATTTTGAATTTTGTCAAAAAATGCTATATTTTACAAATGCATTAGTATATTGTTACTAAACTCGGTATGTGACTTCCTTGCTATGCCCTGAAGGTACTCAAAAAGTTTTAGGGCAGTGCCACCTTGTGGTCAAAAGATATAACAAACTTGACAAAAATGCTAATAACTTTTGATTAAATTAGCCTAGTATATTGAAACTGGTCATAATAGAGTCATTGGCTCATGCCGATTCAATTGCAACCTATGATGTCATTTTCGGTCATGATAATTTCCCCGCCATTTTTAATTTTCCAAAAAACCTACTTTTACGAACTCGTCCTAGACGGTTTGTCCGATTTGCACGAAAATTGAACCAGATCATCTTCAGACCATGCTGACAAAAAATCTTGCAAATCAAGTTGATTTGTCAAATCGTTTTTGATAAACACGCAGACAAATTTTGCATAGCGGTTGCAAAAACACTCATAAGCCTATATCTCCACAACGCTTTATCGTATTCAAACCAATCTTGGTATATGTCATCACAAGCATGACCTGAAGCAACATGCAGCGTTTCGGCGCAGCGCCACCTACTGGTCCGGAGATACAAAAAATGGCTATTTTTGCTTATAACTTTTGAACTGTTTGTCCAAAAATCATGTCTTCCGCACCATGCTTTGAAGGTACTCAAAACGTTTTGGGGCAGTGCCAACTTGTGGTCAGAGGTTATAACAAAATTTACAAACATGCTAATAACTTTTGATTAAATTAGCCTAGTTTAATGAAACTGGTCATAATACAGTCATTGGCTCATGCCGAGAACAGAGATACTAATTTTTCCATATTTGGTCAAACATACTGTCCTCAATGTTCTTATTTGATCAAAACCTACTTTTTCAAACTCATCCTAGACCGTTTGTCCAATTTCCACCAAAATCGAATCGTATCATCTTCAGACTGTGTCAACAAAAAGTTAGGGATTTTGCATCAATAGATGAAACCGTTTTTGTAAACCGCAGTGACGAAGTTGAGCCATTATGCCAAAATTACTCTTGAGGCTGTATCTCTGCAATGCTTTGACATATTGGCATCAAACTTTGCATGTGTCATTGTTCCCTTATTCTGACCACACCACATCAATTTCGTATCTGTGCCACCTATTGGTCAAAAGTGATAAACCATTAACTTACATTATCAGTGACTCAATATATGATATTTCAGCCATTTTGCCTAATCTTCTTAAACTGTATAATTGTTAATTGTTGCAGTTGGTCTGACACTCTCAGACTACAATGCATTTTCAGCCTTTTGCTTAAAATCATCTTAAAACGTGATTAATTGCTCATTGCTCCAGTTGATCTGACACTGCCAGCCATTTTGGCATGTCTTGTCTTCTTCTTTGCGCTTGGCCCCGGTATTGCTGCTTGCAGCTATATTTTTAATAATTGTTGTTGTTGTCAGACATAGGAGAGAAAGACTATTTCTGGAGAGATGTTATATGCAGCTTCTCTGTGGTTATCCATAGTCCGTTCTCTCTCTCCAGACAAAAGGCTTGTGGTTTTAAGCACCCCAAAACACATCTGGTTTACATTAACTAAATGTACACATATGCATTGAAACTTACACACACACACATTCATGCTGTCTTCCACTCTCACATATGGAGCCTCATAGTCCAAAGTTAACTCTCCCATGCTCTCTCACACACATGTATTCAAGCATACAACGATTATAAATGATTATTAATGCTAATAAAAATAATAATACAGATACAAAATATTAACTGATTATGAATATTAATGAGAAATAATATTGACTAGTAAAATTTGGTCTACATATAGTATAAGAAGGATAATCCATGGCTAGCATTACTCAATTTGAATGCACTTCACGTCGGGGTGGGGAGTTGTTTAAAGCCGGGTGCACACTGTGCGATTTATAGTCCTTCACGATTGTTCCTAGTCAGACTGTACGAACATGATCCCCGCTGTAAGCCATGTCACATTGTAAGATCTCGGTTGTCATTAATGTCAGACTGTACGATAGTCAAGACACATTAAAATGGACACACGCAAGAAAGCTTGTCCGGAGTTTTATATCAATCAATGACGCGTTCAGTGACAGTGAGATGCATTACACGCGGAATTGAAATGGTGGCTACAAAGAAATCTCAAGCGCTCATTTTGGTCATGGTTTGTCTTGAAAAAGATAATTTAACGTCGTAGGAGAAGGAGATTTGACACTGCCAGAATTTCGTCAGGTAAAATTAGATCGCAGCAGTCATTAATCGGCAGCTGGTGAACATGTCAAACTAACGATCAAAGACTTTCGGTTTTAGCCTAGGATGGAATCTTTTAGGATTTGCTAAATTTGTCTCAGATGGCCAAATCGTGGCCAAAATCGCACAGTGTGCACTCGGCTTAAGTCATGCTAATATGCTCCCATTTTAAGTTGGGTAGAATCAGCGATCTCTGACCCAGTTCATTTGACGGCTTCCACGGCTGCTGCAATACGCTGTTTTCCACCAAATGGCAACCTAGGATGTCGAAATACTATTGGGTTAATCAGACAGACCAAAACAAAAAACAGACATTCTGACATGAAACGCACATTTAAAAATAAAATAAGTGAAGTTCCAAACGTAATTTAGGGAGCAGCCAGAGTATATGAACAGCTTCTTACCTCTCCTCAGTCTCAGATGTTCCAGCATCCCACCACCTCCCCAAACTCCACTTTTATCTTAGGTACCTTGCCCGACATAATCATTTAGTCACTATGGGGGTTTATCAGAACTCGAGTTGACACTGCTTCATTGAACCCCTCATCACTAGACAAGCTTAACCTAAATATCTTATGATTATATTGGCAAACAAACTCGTTATCGTTTATCTCGATATAAATTATATGCAATATAAACGATACAAAATTGGCCTACGATAGAGATTTTAATTCTATTGCACTAATCGCGATAATGCATGTTGATGACGCAATCTACCCGTCAAATTTAGAGCCACGAGCTGCAACTGGCTGCAACGCATCATCGTATTTGTCATCTTGAGTAAACATAGCTGAAAGCGAAACGGAGGAGCTGGTGAAAAAGACCGGTGCAACATCCATTCTTTGGTCTTGGTTCGGATTTAAGGCGTCCGACGAGCACCAGCAAACTATACTCTGTAGAGTGTGTGGGGCAACAGCTCCGGCTAAGAGAGGTAACATGACTAATCTGTTCTACCACCTCAAATAAGGTTCCCGGTTTGAGTGAACGCTGGCCTCTGCTCTCCGGTTTTATTTCTCTTAATTTTTTTTTTACCCATTTGAGAATATTCTATGACCTTTGATCGAGGAGATCTCACCTGATTATTGCCAGATTTTTTTCATCGCTTGGTCTGGTGGACTGAGTCGGATCTGAATGCTTGGATCTATTGAGCATTGCTTGGTGAACTTGAACGTGGAGGAGTGAATCCAGATGGAAATGTGGTGTTATATTATCTGCGCACTGGTGTGTTGGAGTGCTACAGGTTGTTCTTCAAAGTGGGGTCTGTTTCCTGATCCCGGTGTGAACAGTTCTCCAAATATGGTGCTTAAATACTCTTCGGCGGATTTACAGAGACTAAAATCGTTCTGCCATCTCTCCGGTGGAATATACAACCGCTGCGCCGCATTTGGGAATTGAGCGCCGTCACAGGTAGCTTACATCCGGCGTGGATCTCGTCGTGACCCGTTTGTGAGGACTTCAACTGTGTCTCCAGATAATGATCACATCCCGGTCATGTGGTCACCACATCGCCGCTCTACCGTTGGGTCAAATGGTATGAGTCGGAGGGCCCTATCTTGCACCCAGCGCAATTGACTTTGTACACCGACGCATGTGTCATTCCTATTTTGCACCCGCGCAAAGCGCGCTTTTCCCTCCACAGAAGCACGTCGCTAAACTAGTGAATGAACTTGCGCTCCCTGAGCGGTTCAGCGCAAAAAAGGAGGCGTGTTCCGGCGCAAACAATCCCTGGTGCTATTTTGCTGTTCCATTAAACAATTGCGCCACTGACCAGAAAAAACCTAGTCTAAAGTCAGTGGCGCGTTGCGCGTTGTTCATTATGCTATTTTAAGGGCGCATGCTTGACCATAATGTATAGCGTGCACAACGCGCATACACTTTGCTCATGTAACCTACACAGATGCAACAGTTATTTTTGCAAATCATAAATTGTTACACTAAAAAAATATTAACACATGAGATGACGGAAATCATTGTGGTGTGCCACGAAGATGTGAAAAAATAGGCATAAATCTAGCTTACAAATGATTCAGGCTAATTGTAATAATTAAGGATAAGACCTGTTTGCCCAATAGTGGCAAGACATATATGTATATAAGGACATCTGACAAATTGGTTTGTCCGTCAAGAACCAGGAAAAAAAATCGACTGAAAAACTGAAAAAACTGAAAGACTGAAAAAAAAAAAGACTGTGAAATCACCTTTACCATAATGTACAACATTACAACTTCACTTCTCTGTCTTTCACTGCTCTTACAAGAACATCAGTCTCCTCGGCTGTGAACCGCTCCTGGCGTGCGCCTGGTAAATACGCCATAATAATAGCAATCCATAATGGAACTTGCGCACCTGCTTTTAAAGGGAATGTTGGATGACGCTCGGATTGGTTTATTCACGTTACGCCCAAACCACACCTATGAATAATGAAGCTACTTCAGACCAATCCATTTTAGATTTGCGCCGGGCGCAAGAGCCATTTATCCCGCCGGGAAAATAGCAACAGCGCCGAGACCCGCCCACAAAGTTACTTGCGCTTCGCGCTTTGACACTTGCGTTTCAGATCGTTAAAATAGGGCCCGGAGTGTCAATCCTGGAAACATTTGTTTGCTCAAACACGCACCTCTCAGTGCTCAGCAGTCTGCCTAACCTACTACAGTTAAGATGGCCTTAGTGAATGCAAGGTCAATAACGAATAAATCTTTTATTTTAAAGGACTTTTTTACATCTCACTCGTTAGACTTTTTATTCGTTACTGAGACCTGGTTAAAACAGAGTGACTTATTGCCTCTTGCTGAGATTGCTCCACCTGACTGGGCTTTTTTCAGTTTCAGTTGCAACAATTTATAAAAGAATTGAGTGATCTTTGACTCTTCACTATTTTTTGATAAACAAATTAATGCTGTTATTAGAGGAAGTTTTTTCCATTTAAGATCTATTGCAAAACTGAAGCATCTCCTTTCAGGCAAAGATTTAGAAGTTGTGATTCATGCTCTTGTAACATCACAATTGACCTATCGGTAAGCCCCGCCCCCCTTAGTAACTGTTGCTAACTCAGACAAACAAACGGAGTTGCTACATCTTACAGCTGTCAGTGTGAAAACCTTATCCCAAGATGTTTTTGGACACAGAATGTAGCGTATACCCCGTCCGAATGATGGCCAAACTTTACTGATGGTTTATCAAGTTTATTATGTCCTTTTTCACTCCAAAAAATCATTGTAAGAGCTGAACAAACAAAGCATAAGAAGTGTGCATTAACGTCTCATTCACAAACTATCTCTCTCCGTTGCATTGCCATTAACATACACAGCAAAAAACACAAAAACACTCATACAACTAACAGTAAACAAACATATAGATTAGATTAGATTAGATTAGATTAGATTAGATTAGATTAGATTAGATTAGATTAGATTAGATTAGATTAGATTCGATTCAACTTTATTGTCATTACACAAGTACAAGGCAACGAAATGCAGTTTAGGTCTAACCAGAAGTGCAATAGCAGCAACTGCAGGATATACAACGTTTGCATAAGTGCAGGACATGGATATGTACTGAGTATATATAAATATATATATAAATAGAGAGATGGTTATTACTATAAACAGAATTTACAGGTGAATATGTACAGTGAATAATATACAGATGGTTATTACTATAAACAGAATTTACAGGTGGATATGTAATATAATATACAGATGGCTATTACTATAAACAGAATTTTACAGATAGAGGTATACAATGATATGTTAGGCTAAAAAGAGGAATATGGCAGTGGATTAAGGTAGTGCAATAAATTATGGACAGAAGCTATCCGGCTGGGTGAGAGGAGTCCTTGAGGATGCTGCGAGCTCGATGCAGGCAGCGTTTCCTCTGGATGTGCTCGATGGCAGGTAGTGGAGTCCCTGTGATGCGCTGGGCAGTTTTCACCACACACTGCAGTGCCTTGCGCTCCGCAACAGAGCAGCTCCCATACCACACTGCCACACAGTTGGTCAGGATGCTTTCTATTGCGCAGCGATAGAAGTTCACCAGGATAGCCGAGGAGAGCTGATTCTTCCTCGGTGTCCTCAGGAAGAAGAGGTGCTGGTGAGCCTTCTTGACCAGGCTGGAGGTGTTGGTCGTCCACGACATGTCCGCCGAGATGTGGATCCCCAGAAACTTGAAACTGGAGACACGTTCAACAGCCATTCCATTGATGTGGATGGTGTCGTGTGTGCCTCTTGACTCCTTCCTGAAGTCCACGATGAGCTCCTTCGTTTTGGTGGTGTTGAGGAGCAGGTTATTTTCGGTGCACCATGTGGCCAGGTGCTGGATCTCCTCCCTATAGGCAGTCTCATCGTTGTTGCTGATGAGACCAATCACCGTTGTGTCGTCCGCAAACTTGACGATAGAATTAGATCCGTACACAGGCTTGCAGTCGGCGGTGAAGAGGGAGTAGAGAAACGGGCTTAGCACACAGCCCTGTGGTACACCAGTGTTAAGAGTGATGGATGTGGAGCAGGTGAATCCTGAACGAACATTCTGGGGTCTGTCAGTTAGGAAGTCCAAAATCCAGTTACACATTGAAGTGTTGATGCCCAGGTCTCCAAGTTTGGTTATTAACTTGGTTGGGATGACGGTGTTGAATGCTGAGCTGAAGTCAACAAACAGCATGTGTGCGTAAGTGTTTTTATTGTCCAGGTGAGTGAGCACAGAGTGCAGTGCCATGGAAACGGCATCCTCTGCGCTCCTATTGCTGCGGTAGGCAAACTGGTGTGAGTCCAATGTGGATGGTAGAGAGTCTTTTAGGTGTTCCAGGACCAGCCGCTCAAAGCACTTCATGACGATGGGTGTGAGTGCTACAGGGCGGTAGTCATTAGGGCACCTCGGGTTAGAGTGTTTTGGCACTGGCACAATGGAAGTGCGTTTAAAGCATGAAGGTACAGCTGCTTGGGCAAGAGACAGGTTGAAAATGTCTGTAAAAACCTCAGCGAGCTGCTCCGCACATGCGCTGAGAACACGACCAGGGATGTTGTCTGGTCCAGCAGCCTTGTGCGTGCTGATCCGGCTCAGTGCCTTGCAGACATCTGTGGTGGAGAGTGTGATTGGTGGGTCAGCTGAGGGTTTGAGCTTTGTGGCAGTTTCTCTGTTGTCTCTTTCAAAGCGAGCATAAAAGTAATTTAGCTCATTCAGGAAGTTGACATCAGTGGCTGCGGGGGTGGAGTGGGGGGGGTTTGTAGTCACTGATGGCCTGAATGCCCTGCCACATGCGTCGAGGGTCAGAGTTGGAAAAAGTGACCCTCCATCTTTAGCTTGTAGCAGTGCTTGGCCTGTTTGATCCCCCTCTTCAGGTTTGCCCTGGACGTACTGTAGGCTTGTGCATCTCCTGATCTGAAGGCAGTATTGCGTGACTTCAGCAGGAGTCGCACTTCCCTGTTCATCCATGGCTTCTGATTTGGGTATGTGGTGATCTGTTTCTGGGTTGTAACACTGTCAATGGTGGTATTGATATGATCCAATACAGAGGAGGTGTAGGAGTCAATGTCTGTGTGAGCGCCACTGGTGGCTTGAGAAGCAAACACACTCCAGTCTGTGTGTAGAAACCTTTCCTGGAGTGTGGAATCAAGCCCCGCAGGCCACACCTTGATGGTCTTCACTGATGGCTTCACACGGTTGATGAGGGATGCATATTTGGGGATGAAGAACAAAGAAAGGTGATCTGACTGTCCCAGGTGGGGGAGGGGTGTCGCAACATAAGCGCCAGCCATGTTTATGTAAACATGGTCTAAGGTTTTGTTTCCTCTGGTGTGGCAGGAAACATGCTGGTGAAACTTGGGTAGCACTGACTTTAAGTTTGAATGATTAAAGTCACCTGCAACAATAAAAGCAGCTTCCGGGTGATCAGTCTGTTGTTTACTGATGGCTGCATGAAGTTCTTTCATAGCAAGCTTGGCATCAGCATCCGGGGGAATATAGGCTGCAGTTATAATGGTGGAAGTGAACTCCCGCGGTAGATAAAACGGTCTACATTTAACCATGAGAAACTCGAGGTTAGCTGAACAATGACTCCCAACAATAGCAGAGTTCACCAGGCTTTGTTAATGTAAATGCACAATCCACCACCTCTGGTCTTACCGGAGCCATCTAATGTTCTGTCCGCCCGGAGTGTGTGGCATCCCGCTAGCTCAATAGCGGTGTCCGGTATTCCGCCGTTTAGCCAGGTTTCCGTGAAGATTAGGACGTTACAGTTCAAAAGTTTCTTGCTGTGTGTGATGCTGAGTCGAATCTCCTCCATTTTGTTCACTAGCGACCGTACATTGGCAAGGAAAATACTGGGTAAAGAGAGCCGATGTGGGGTTAGCCTTAGCTTTAGCCTTAGCTTAGCTCTCAGTCCTCCGCGTATTCCCCGCCTTTGTTTACGATCTTGGCGGCGCCTGCGAGCATTTCCGCCCGGCCGGGTAGAGTGCATAGCCTCGGGTGTCCTAGCGATCTCAGGAAGGAGTCGAAGATTGTCCATAAAACTGTCGGAAATTCGCAAACCAATATCCAAAATCTCACCACGGGTGTACGATGTTAAGGCACAACTATTCTGAACGAACAGACCCGAGATGAGCAAGAAAAATACAGCAAAATTGCAGAATCTGGAGAGACCCAGAGCCTCGCGAACTCCTCGCGCCGCCATCTTGGGTAAACAAGCATATGACTTTTCGAGGGTGCAGTTAATAACTGGTAAAGTTTGTATCTTCAAAACAACTCCGATAAACTGCGTGTCAGGGTTCTCCTCTGACAGCTCTGTATGTTTTGTCTTTGTTTAATGTGTCTTTGTTTGTGTTGTGCATGAACACATGGCTTTGTCTTGGTTTGTGTTTGCCATGTGCTCCCTGTGTCCTGCCTCCTTGTTTCCTGTTACCACGCCCCCTTGTTTAGTCCTTGTCTAGTCCTCATTGATTAACTGATTGTGTGCTCACCTGTTCCTTGTCTGAGTGTGCTCACCCTTTCCTCATGTTTTCTGCTCCTTGTTTGTCTGAGTGTGTTCACCTGTTCCTCATGTTCTCTGCTCCTTGTTTGTCTGAGTGTGTTCACCTGTTCCTCTTGTTCTCTGCTCCCTTTATAAGGTGTGTTCTTTCCCTCATGTGGTGGCTGGTTCGTTATACGTTATACCTACGTGTGTTATACTAGTAGTGCTAAGTGTTTGTGCTGCCTTTTGGTCTTGTATCCTCTTGTTTTCTGTCTCTAGTTCCTGTCCTGCAAGTAGAGCTTCCCTGGCAGCTTGCTCTCCTTGCCTAGCTGAAAGCTTGGTGAGTTTCCTGATACAACCTGACTGCATTACCCTAGGAATCCTGCCTGGCCATCGCTGGTATCCTCTGGTCTCATGCTGCTCTGTCAGAACTGCTCTCCCGTCTACCACCTTCTGGAGCTAGTTATTGTGGCTGCTCTTCCTGCCTGTGATTGTGCTCCTAACCCGCCTACTGTTTGGACTGTTCACCTCCTCACCATTTCTTGTCTTGTCTGCTGTTTGTCAATAAACCCCTGATCACTCATTCCTGCATTTGAGTCCTCTCTCATAGAATCGTGACACTGCGTGCGAGCTCTCCCTTTCACTACTCGACTATAATACCCATCAAAATAGTCCTCCTTAGTAGGACAGATAATGTAGACCTTAAACATATCTAAAATTAAATTAATTTACATATAACCAGTTTAATATGGAGAGGCACTGAAATGTAGACCTTTGTGTATTTGACCTAACGTTACATTGTTACATGACGTGAGAACAGTTAGTTATTTCGGTTTGTATGTTAGCAGGGACCTTAATCGTAACTTAATGAGAGTATGACAAACAGAAAATTCTCTCAGGACACCTGGAATCAGTGTTACAGTACCTCAGGCACGACATTTTAGCATTTTTGTAGCATAAACACCATCAAACCGATGAGAGCTTCGGATTTTCCAATGTTTCTCTATGGCGCTGACACCTAAAGATGTCCGAGTTCCGGTCCCAGCACAACTGATACTCAACTGCTATTGGCTCATCTGCGTTCGAGGGGAGGAGCTTACCGATAGGTCAATTAGATTATTGCAACTCTCTTTATTCCGGTCTCCCTCAGTCTTCATTATCACGATTGCAAGTTGTTCAAAATGCGGCTGCTAGACTGCTGACTGGGTTGAAAAAGAGGGACCACATCTCCACTATTTTAGCATCTCTTCACTGGCTTCCCATTAAATTTAGAGTTGATTTTAAAATCCTTATGTTTATAAATAAGGCGTTGTCTGGCCGTGCACCAAGGTATATACGTGATCTTCTCGTGCCTTATTGTCCCGCTAGGGCACTTAGATCGTCTACTCACTTGCTCTTAACTGTGCCTCGGTGTCGTTATAAATCAAAGGGTAATTGGGCCTTTTTTGTGGCTGGGCCCAAGCTTTGGAATGGTCTCCCCTATGTGAGGTCTGCTCCTTCATTGGACATTTTTAAATCTACTCTTAAATCGTATTTTTATTCTTTAGCGTTTGAAAACGTCTAGGTTACGACTGTAACCTTAGTTCCCTGAATAGGGAACGAGACGCTGCGTCACCGCATTGGGAATGCCTCTGCATGATTGCGTCGTGAAGCACGTATGTAATCAGTCCAATAGAGAGATGGAACGTCATGGGCGGGTGACGTCATAGACCCGGAACTATAAAGCATACCGGCAAACACACGCCTTAAGCTTCTGAAATAGGATGAAACAAGGCGCTTGCCGGCATGCGGGGAGTATGGCAGGGTGACGCAGACTAAAGAACTTTCGAGGGAACTCGAGCTGCGAGGAACGAGATTGGGAACGAGACTATACCCACGGCCCCATAGGAGCCGGATGCCCGCTTGTGACATAGTCAGGGCGAGCACCCGAGCCCCAGGAATAGCACAGATGTTGAGCTCGAAGGACCTGACGAAAGTGAGCGGAGAGGAACATCCTGCCGCATCACAAACATCCTGCAGGGAACCCCTGCCAAAAATGCCCAAGAGGCAGCCATACTCCTGGTGGAGTGGGCCGGGACAGCCAAAGGAGAAGGCTGCCCGGCCGCCACATAAGCAAGTGAGATAGCCTCGACTACCCACTTGCTCATCCTCTGCTTCAAGACTGGACCCCCCCCCCCTCGAGGGAGGCCTGTAACAGCAGATAGTCTTCCTGGTCTGACATCAGAAATGGAGGACAAGAGGCCTGCAGTGTTAAGGGTCTCACAGGATTAGTGGGAACCTAGGAACATGAACCAGCCTAGAATGTAGGAAGGCCTTAGCCAACCGGGAGCAAATTCCAAGCACGAGGGTGCAACAGAGAGCAACTTCTCAAAAACTTCCTTGAGCGGCTCAAAGGGAGCCTCGGAAAGACCTTGAAGGACCACAGAAAGGTCCCAGGCCAGCACCCTGGTGCGTACTGCAGGTCTCAACCTCAAAGTGCCACGGAGGAAACGAGTAACCAGAGGGTGTCGCCCCAAAGAAACACCACTCAAAGGAGTGTGGTAAGCTGCAAAGGCCGCCACGTACACCTTAAATGTGGAGGGAGCTAACCCAGCGGAGAACCTCTCCTGCAGGAACTCCAGCACTGTGCTTGCAGGGCAGACCACTCATGGTCGCCCCCCAAGCCGTAAGGGAGGCATCCGTGGTCAGAGATACTCGCTGACACGGTGCCCCCAGTAACGGGCCTTGGGCCAGGAACCAAGGATCCTTCCACATGACCAAGGTGTGGAGACCCCGCCGCATAGCCTTGATCACACGAAAAGGACTTCCCCTCAGGGAAACCCCGGTCCTGCCTGCCATAAGCCCTGCGCTGAGCAACCACTCATGGTCGCCCGCCTGCCCGTAAGGGAGGCATCCGTGATCAGAGATACTCGCTGACACAGTGTCCCCAGTAACGGGCCCTGGGCCAGAAACCAAGGATCCTTCCACATGACCAAGGTGCGGAGACCCTGAACATCTCTTGCACTGCTAGATATCCAAGAAAAACATCTGAAGACTCAACTGTGGAGACCACTGTGATGCTACAAGTCACGTGTAAGAGATTTGACCGCTTACTTCCTTTAACATAGCCCTGTGGCTGCTTAAATGCACAAAGTGCTGCTTAAACTGAATTTGGTGTTTATCTATGGGTGTTTTACTGCTTTCCCTATTTATGTGCTTGTGTTTCTGTCGAAGTTCCTCCAAAAGAAACTCAAATCATCATCGATCCATCTGCTTCAGTCTCTGTTGGCACTAATGTGACTTTGACCTGCAAAAGCAAAGCCAGTCCACCAAATGGAATGAACTACACCTGGTACAAACGTGAACAGGAGATACCAATAGCTTGGGGAAAGAAGATTACTTTTGTTGTAACTCATAATAATACAGGAACGTACTTCTGCATTGCACAAAATAAACATGGCAGTCAGTCATCAGCAGAGATCCAGCTCACGGTTGAAGGTGAGTTTACACAGTCTAAATGTAAAGAACAAGGTAATTTACAGATCTAAATCAATGAAGATTATCTGAAATACAATGTTCTGTCATTGCAGTCATTTCGCATGACATAGGACAAGATGGACACTCTATGCCTATGATTGCTGGTTGTGTGGGAGGAATTGTGGCAGTGCTCATGCTCTCTGCTCTTGTTTTTTATGCAAGGTAAATTTTGTTATATTTTCAGTTACTTAAGTTACTTACTTTATGTCATTTTGAAAGAGACCATTTTAAGATGTACTCAGTATTGTGCTTGTGTTAATTTAAACCTCAGCCACAGTTAAAACATATGAGTTGATAGTGTTTGGCTTCATACAGTGATCAGATCAGCTATTAAAGCATTTCACTCATGCACAGTCAAGTCAAATTTTAATTTTTATTATTTATTTCCAATCACAGGATCAGGACAAAGACACAAAGGGGAGACAATGTTGAAGAAAAAGTTTCCTTTAATCAGGTTTGTGAACTTCCTCAAACACAAGTCAGTTCCCACCACTGCACAAACAACCAGGGCCGGGTTTCCCAATAACGATGTATCTTAGCTCTAAAGAGCGTGTTCTACGAGCGAAGTTACGATCACTCGCAGCAATTCCACGTGCGTTTCCCAAAAATGTACTTAACATGAACGCGCGAGAACGCGCTCTAAGTGCTACTGAAGAGTCGCTGTCCATTTGCGAAGTGCTGAAATATAACCTTATATGGAATCGTTTCCTCTGAACGTTTCACCTAATAATTGTCATCTGATGTGGATTAGCAATCAAAACACGTCTAGGCTATATAAAGCAACTACCTACAGGCTGAGGCACTGACAAAAGGCTGAACAAAAAAAAAACAAGAAAAGATACCTTTCAAAAAGACGAAATAAATATCCTCATTTAATTCAGATGTGTATTTATAATTTTTTAGTTTTTTACCTGCCCTCATAATTTTTTTGTCAGTTTCCACAAAAATATTAAGCAGCAGAACTGTTTTTTTTATTTTTTTTATCAACATTGATAATAATGAGAATATTAAAATAAAAAAATAAATAAAAAAAGTGTACAATAAAGTACAATCAAAACCTTATAGTATTATCACAATGCACTTGAATAAAGTTAAAGGTGTAATCTGCCGGTTGTCCTGTAGGTGACCTCATAACTCTGTCCTCTTACGATACACTTAGAGATTTACGATTACTCCAGAGCACTCGTAGATCTACGATCATTTTCAAGTGCTACTTAAGTTACGATGCTTTTGGGAAACAGACCTTAATATTACGATCACTCGTACAATCGTTTTTACGATCAACTTAGGCTTACGATGCTTTTGGGAAACGCAGCCCAGAAAGTTTTTCATAGATCACTGTCATTGCTATGAAGCAGACGCTCTCAATTCTGGTCCTGCACATCTCTCTTGTAATAATAACTTTCTAATACACATCTAACCAAATTATATTAATGTTCATATTACACATCACATCAGACATTTATCTCTCAATTTATCACTTTTAAATATGACCATTTATTTTAAATAACTTAATATTTAAAATGTACTTGGATGTATTACATGGTCATTTACTGTATATTGACAAAGCATATCCTTTAAAAAATACAGTAACTGTTGTTCAATAATTTTATAAACAATTATATATTTAGTTCAGTCATGAAACTAGAGGGTGCAGGCTGATTGGTCCTTTACATGCAATTTGCTAGCAAACACTGATTGGCCTCTGCAGATTCTGCAGCCAATGAGTTTGCTTGCTCACCATTTAAATACAGGAAATTTGGTATTTACACCTTAGTTTGCAATGTGGAAGTAACCAAGTTATTTTCTGTGAATGTGCAAGAGATCTAATTCATTATAGCTATAAGAATAACAAAGTGCAGTAAACTGTAATTTTGTCATACTTTTTATTAAGACGATACATTGAAATAACATGGTACCAGTTTGCTATATCAAGAAGCAAAATGAGCTGTTTTGTGCAGCTAAAAATAACTGGAAGCACAGGAAGTCAGACACATTCAATTTAGAAATGGTCTGCTTTTAAGTTAAAAATAAGGTGGATAGTGTTTGCTGTAAGCTGGACCTGCTGCACACTATCAGAGTCCCTCTGAAAGCTAAACTCCACAGAGCTAATAGCCCTCCATGAACTGAGGTTGAGACCACTGTGCTATGGGATTTATGTGTATTTTCATGCAGCAGTAACATGTCTATGTCTCTATAGGCAGTTGAAAGTCCATACAAACTCTGTGGCAGCAGCTGCAGCTTAGCAGATTTAGTCAGCTAAGACCAAATACAATAACATTGTCATATCCATTAACTGTTATCATGATTAAAATGCTGGTATATATACACCAAATATTTTTGTTTAAATTTTTAGGCACAGTGTGAAACCATTGACAGGAATTCCACATATGATAATGTCCTCACCGTGACCAACCAGGACAACAAAATCTCTGATGATCAGTTCATGGCTGAGATCAACCAAAATACAGGAAAAGACTCAACCGAGGAACAAGGGTCAGATGTAGTATATGCTCAGGTCCACATGATACACAAAAAAACAAAAACCATCAGTGTTGTGCCTGAGAACATTTATGCTCAGGTGAAAATTTAATTTTTAAACAACTACTTGAGGACAATTACAAAAATTTGACAAAAAACAATTTTTGGTCACACTTTAGAATAATGGTCCATCATTAACCCCTAGAGACTAAAAATACTCAGTTGGTTTTGGTCATACAAGCAAGTGTTATTAATACATCATTATAATCTGTTGAGTTTTTTATTTTATTTGTGTACACTCACAATAAAAAAATGTTTTTGTGCTTTTTCAAAAATAAAGAAAACCAACATGATGTGTGATCTGCAGCCTCTCTCTCAATGAAGTTCATTCTGATACTCTTCAGAAAATGAACTGCAACTTAGTGAATACTTGTCACACAAACATGAGACATAAGTCTAAAGAAACGTTGAAATGTCAGGTTTTAAATAATGTAAATCAAATCAAAAACAAAAATTCTCTGTTTATGTAATCTTGAACAGAGAGAGATGTCATTCGTTCGCTGCATTAGTGCTAATGCAGCCACTCCCCATTCTTTTGAAAGGCCAAATCTGACATGTCCATGCCTATACTCCCCGCCCGCATCAACTCGTAAAAACACATCAAGTTTAGCGAGACATCGTTTTGAGACGCGGTGAGGAATAATAAACCGGAATAATTCTAAGAGCAACGGATCCAGCCGAGGATTGTGAGGTAAGTTTATTCTTTTAGTGTATGTGAATATTAAACCACAAAAGACCGTCTGTGTGACGTATTAAACTGCAGATTAACATTTATAGGCTCTATAATATAACAAATACACTACATAAAATTTCGTAGACGTAAGACTGTTTAGACAAGATTTGTTTGGCCAGTTTTGGACAGATTATGAAGTTTTTACTGTAAAATAGCCTATATCTAGGGCTGTCGAATATTTTAGTAATCGACTATTCTACCCATTTTTTCATTGATTAATCAAGTAATCTGATAAGAAGTACTTTTTCTTTATTAAAGAGCAAAACTAACACACAGAGGAGTAACCGCTGGAGCGTGAGGAAACAGGAGAGATGTGTTTGTTTTTAATTTAACTGTCCTGGGGGGAGATTTTAATAGTATTTCTTGGTAAAGAAAACTACAGTTAACAGTACTGTAAAATGTGCTTAATTTGGTGACTTCTGAATTAGCTTTTTTAAAATAATTTTTAAATAAAAATATTTTAAAAAAAAAATATTTAATATATCACTAAGTTACATCAATGGTTAAAT
Source organism: Gobio gobio (assembly GCF_949357685.1). Classification (NCBI taxonomy): domain Eukaryota; kingdom Metazoa; phylum Chordata; class Actinopteri; order Cypriniformes; family Gobionidae; genus Gobio; species Gobio gobio. Next base: position 20,120,354 of record NC_137119.1, read on the forward strand.
AAAATAGAAATGGCACATTAAAGTTAAAAGTTATAACTGCATGATGAAACCACTTTTTTGTGTGCGTTTACATACACTGTAGAAAGAAAGAAAGAAAGAAAGAAAGAAAGAAAGAAAGAAAGAAAGAAAGAAAGAAAGAAAGAAAGAAAGAAAGAAAGAAAGAAAGAAAGAAAGAAAGAAAGAAAGAAAGGTGACCAAAATGTCCGCCCAATAGAGAAAAGTTTTGCTCAGCGAGAAAAGAAATTAGAGGGAACATTGCTCTTATTGATCCTACTCTCTATAATTTAGCACAAAAAATACATGAAAAAAAGATGAATCAGTTTCTTCATTATTACTTTTATTTGAAGAAATTTCCTGTGTGTTCTGTGAGACACCAGCTACAAATGTCTAGTGGTGATGGCCTTTATTGCTTCACTACCTGTAGTTAAACTTGAACAATGTGACAATTACCAAAAAGTCATATAGTCCTTGAACTTCTCTGAAGCTAACAAATAAAGTTCATAAAGGGATATGTAAAAAAAAAACACAACATAGATTCCTAGCATCTCTCCTGTATTATTTGGCCAAAATATACATCAACAGTTCTTTGTTCAAGAAAATGAGCATGTTGACTTTCTCAGGAAGAATCTGAGACCGTTCATTCCTGACTGTGTCCCAGCTGTGGAAAACACTCTTTCAGACAGTGTTGAGGAGGCAGAGGGAGATGATGGAGAGCTGTGAGAGAAGAGGAAGAGTCTCTTTCTTACCCCACCAGCAGAGGGCAGGGTCTTCTGAGGCAAGGATAGGAGGATGGTCTCTATATATTCACTTTGGATCTTTGCAAACTGGAAGCTGAAAAATAAAAATATGCCATACTACTGTAGTCTACTGTAGTAGGTTTATTGTTTTTTGTTAGAAAGGTATAAGAAAATTATTTTTTAACTTACGTGTTCCTCCTCCTCTTCATCCTCTTCCTTATCCCAAGCTGTCACCTCATCATTCTTCTCTGGCAGCTGAAACAGAGGAGCACCCTGCTTTTGAAAGAGTCTCTTTTGATCACCAAGGCTGCATTTATTTGATCAAAAATACAGTACAAACTGTAATTTTGTGAATATCATTATAATGTAAAATAGCTGTTTTCTACCAGCTTATTCATAACATTAAGGCTAACATAGTCATACTAAAAGCTAAAAAAAACGTCTCGGGTTATGACTATAACCCTTGTTCCCCGAGAAGGGAACGAGACACTGCGTCGTCGAGTGACAACACTCTGGGAACGCCCACAGCGTTACGCATCTGAAGCATGAATGAAATCAAGCCAATCTGATTGGTGTTGCGTCGTGACGTAGTAGATGACGGCATACCCGGAAGATACAAAAAGGAAGCTGATGCAAACACACACTAGCTCTTTTGCGATGAAGCAAGCGCTCTAGCCGTGATAGGTGTGGCGACGAGACGCAGTGTCTCGTTCCCTTCTCGGGGAACAAGGGTTATAGTCATAACCCGAGACGTTCCCCTTCGAGGGAACTCGCACTGCGTCGTCGAGTGACAACACTCTGGGAACGTTAATACCCACTAGGCCACACCAAATCACCCCACGTCCCAGTGTGAAGCTGGGTACCCAGGCACACTTAGGACGCAAGAACTCGAGCACCAGGCGTCACCGGGAGGTGCAGACTGTAGAATCTTATGAAGGTGTGCGGGGTGGCCCACCCGGCCGCCTCGCATACTTCTTGAAGCGAGACGCAGAAAGGAGGGCCACTGAGGAAGCCATGCTCCTGGTGGAATGGGCCCTCACGGCCATGGGTGGAGGCAAATTGCGCACCCTATAAGCCGTGGCTATAGCCTGGACGATCCAGTTACTGATCGTCTGAGTTGACGCAGGCAGCCCCTTCTTGGGTGAGCCAAAGCACACCAACAACTGGTCTGACCTTCTCCAATGGGAAGACTTCTCTAAATAGATACTCAAAGCTCTGACCGGGCAGAGCAGATGAAGTCTCCCCTCTTCCGCCGTCAGGTGGGGAGGGGGATGGAAAGCCTGAAGAACCAGAGACCGGGCTCCCTGAGATGGAACCTTGGGAATGTAACCCGGTCTAGAGTGAAGGATGGCCCTTACTCTGCCGGGGGAAAACTCCAGGCAGGTTGGCGTGACCGCCAAGGCCTGGAGATCTCCCACTCTCCTCAGAGAGGTAATGGCGAGTAGAAAGGCCACCTTCAGGATCAGGTTCTTAGGCTCAGCCAGCTCCAGTGGCTCGAAGGGGGCCTCAGCCAGCCCTTCCAGAACCACCGCCAGGTCCCAGGTTGGGACTCTGGAGCGAGCTACCGGCCTCATCCTCCGAGCCCCACGGAGGAACTGTACAACCAGGTGGTGCTTCCCCAAGGGTCCATCACCTAGAGGTGCGTGGAAAGCCCCAAGGGCAGCCACGTACACCTTCAGGGTGGACGGGGTAAGACCAGCGGAGAAGCGATCTTGGAGGAACTCCAGCACTGAAGCAAACTGTGCAGTTAACTGGGTCCACCTCACGCTCTCTACACCAAGTGGAGAATACGTTCCACTTGAGGCTGTACAGTCTCCTGGTAGAAGGAGCCTTGGAGCTGAGCCAGGTCTCGACCACCTCTGCTGACAGGCCCGCCTCTAGGTACCGAGCCCCCTCAGGGGCCAGACCCAGAGGCTCCATAGCTCTGGCCGGGGGTGAATATTGTGCCCCCTGCCTGAGAGAGCAGATCCCTCCTCAGAGGGATCCGCCCTGGAGAGCCGTCTAGCAGAGCTATGATGTCCGAGAACCCTACTCGAGTGGGCCACCGGGGTGCTACTAAGAGCAGGCCGATGCCCTCCCGGCGGACCCGCTCCAGAACTCCCGGGAGCAGAGCGATCGGGGGAATGCGTACAGACGCAGCCTCGGCCACGTCTGCATCATGGCATCCAGCCCTAACGGAGCTGGATGCCTGAGAGAGAACCACAGTGGACAGTGGGACGTCTCTCGAGACGCGCACAGGTCCACCTCCACTGGGCCAATCTCTCGCACATGGCCTCCACCACCTCTGGGTGGAGTCGCCACTCCCCGGGCCTCAGCCCCTGCCTCGACAGGATGTCTGCTCCCTAATTTTGGTCCCTGGGAATGTACATCGCCCTGAGGGACGATAACTTCCCCTGGGACCACAGGAGGATTTGATGCGCCAGTCTGCATAGAGGGCGCAACCTCAAAACCCCCCTGGTGATTGAGATACGCGACAACCGAAGTGTTGTCTGAGCGTATCAGGACATGGTGGCCGCGGAGGTCCGGGTAAAAAGCTCCTCAGAGCTTTGTAGACCGCCAGCATCTCCAGGCAGTTGATGTGCCATGAAGAATGCCGGGTCTCCCACAGACCTCTCGCAAAACGGCCTTCCATGACCGCGCCCCAACCAGTGAGGGAAGCATCTGTTGAAGCGGCTCTCCGGCAACATGATGCTCCCAGCACCGGTCCTTGGGACAGGAACCAAGGTTTCCGCCATATGACGAGGAAACGAAGGCATTTGCGCGTTACCCTGATCATACGAAACGGATTTCCCCTCGGGGAAAACCCCTTGGCCCTCAGCCACCACTGTAGGGGTCTCATGTGCAGCAGGTCAAAAGGTATCACCTTGGACGCTGTTGCCCTGAGCCCCAGCAGTCTCAACTGCTTCACAGTGAGGCTGCAGCCTGGCCAGTATGGACTCCACGCGTGAGGGAGACATTTGTGCCCGCATCGACGTGGAGTCCCCTACAACCCCCAGGAATGTAGTCCGCTGGGAGGGCGAGTCTCAGCCCCAAGCATCTGATGTGGGACAGAACGACATCTCGATGCCGAACCGCCACCGCAAGGGGAGAGTGCCAGGCCGAAGGGAAGAACCCGATATTGGTACGCTTCGCCCCCGAAAGCGAACCTCAGGAACTTCCTGTGACATGGAAGGATGGAATATGGAAGTATGCGTTCTTTAGATCTATCGTGACGAACCAGTCCTCGGACTGGATCTGACTCACGATGGCTGGAATTATGAGCATCTTGAACGTGAATCTCCTCAGAGACCGATTCAAGAGCCTGAGATCTATTATCGCACGCAACCCACCATCCTTCCTTGGAACTATGAAGTACCGGCTGTAGAACCCGGAGTCCCTGTCCGCCAAAGGAACCCGCTCTATGGCTTCCTTGGCTAACAGGGCTTGTACTTCTTGTTCCATAACCCGAACCTGCTCTGGGCCGACCACAGTCCGGACCACCCCGTTGAAACTCGGGGGAGGAGAACCGAACTGCAGCCTGTAACCCAGCTCTACAGTCTGCAGGACCCATGTAGATACACTCGGAGGGCATGACCATGCGCCAAGATAATCTACTAAGGGAACCAGCCTCTCGAGGCTGGCCTCGGGTGTCAACCGAAACTCGTTCCCGACCCCCCTGAAGCGGCTAACCGGCAGGGAGCAGTCGAGAACGATTTTCGGTGGGCGCACACGTTCGCTGCCCAGTCGCAAGTCCCCTTGGAGGCGACGAAGGCAGCGTGTGTGCGCGGGAAATCAGTGAGGCCCGAAGCGTCTTTGACGGCGGGAACACAGCACTGATTTCCCGAGAGCTCCTGGGGGAAAACGACCTCGGTCGCTCCTACCCGGGAGAGGGGGCTGGCCAGCAGGGGCCTCATCTAAGGGAGCAGCTCGACAGGGCCGCAACACTAGGGCGGACACTACGCCTAGCAACCGCCTGAAACTGATGTGTCCCGCAGGCCACCAGGCGGCGAGAACGACATCAACTTCAGGAGGGCTCCCTCTTAGATGAATATCCAGACAAGTCAAACACGCTTGGGTGACAGACTGATTAAAGTATCTAACTTATCAAAGTCAGATAACATGACACTCAATTCCTCAGAATTAAATGTCATCATAATCACCCAACCCGTGCAACCTAGTCTGAATAACAGGCTGAATAAAAAATACATCTAACTCCTCACGTTAGATAATACTTTAATTTAATTCCTCAGAATTAAATGCAGCCATAATATGGTCTGAATGATAGGCTGAATATCTAACTCCTCAAAGTCAGATCATATATTATTTAATTCCTCAGAATTAAATACAGGCCAAATCATCAGACGATACTGTTTTATTGTATTTATATGGCTCGTAACCATACGTTGCCTCAGCAACGTGGCTCGAGCCGTTATAATACAATTGGCTTTAATTCCTCGGAAAAAAAGTCAAACAGGCGCGAGGCTGAAACACCCGAAAAGCGTACGGTAGTACGCGTCGAGATATTTCTCAATGAAAACAGCCAGCACCCTCAGGCGCTGACCGAATGCCTCGCACCCAACAGTATCCACAATACAGTGAAACATGGTCAGAAATGACACCAGACGATACTGTTTTATTGTATTTATACGGACTCGTAAACCACACGTTGCCTCAGCAACGTGGCTCGAGCCCTTATAATACAATTGGCTTTCATCCCTTGGGAGAAAAAAAAGCCAAACAGGCGCGAGGCTGAAACACCCGAAAAGCGCACGGCAGTACGCGTCGAGATATTTCTCAATGAAAACAGCCAGCACCCTCAGGTGCTGACCGCATGCCTCGCACCCAACAGTATCACATTTCACCGTATCACGTTGTATCACTTTACTAGCAGACTCGAACCTACGCGCTGCCCTTTTTTTGTTTTTGGCAACGCGAGATTGAATCTTGCATAGGAAATGGCGAGCCTCGATACGGAGCACGTCTAATTCCTCAAAATCAGACAGCTCACGCATCGGGTCCTCCACCCCGGGGGAAGAAGCCGCAGCGCGGGCTTCCACACGGGGAAGGAGAACAATGGAACTGTCAAACAGGGAAGGAGAAGATGCCTCAGCACCCTCTCCAGTTCCCCTGACAGCCCATCTGCGAGTCCCATGATTGATCAACCGTGCTGTCTTTTTTTTTTTTTTTTTTTTTTTGACAGACACGGGACCAGCCACGGGGTTCGCGAGCCCTGCTTGTGAACAACGTTGGTAGACAAACAACATCAAATAAGACTGACAAAACACAGAGTGCTTCGCTGAAGAGCAAAAAAGCTAGTGTGTGTTTGCATCAGCTTCCTTTTTGTATCTTCCGGGTATGCCGTCATCTACTACGTCACGACGCAACACCAATCAGATTGGCTTGATTTCATTCATGCTTCAGATGCGTAACGCTGTGGGCGTTCCCAGAGTGTTGTCACTCGACGACGCAGTGCGAGTTCCCTCGAAGGGGAACTTCCATTTTTATTTCAGGGGGCCTTTAAAGGGATAGTTCAACCAAAAATGTAAATTCTGTCATTAATTCCTCACCCTCTTGTATGGATGGATATTGCGGACAATTTTCGAAATGAATTGCAAATTGTATTTGCAATTGCGTTGTCAATTTGTGGACGCATAGAATGTGACATAATCGCGCATTTCCATTTGCATTTTCGTTTACTCGAACGCACAACGACTGCCAAATTTCAAAAGGAAAAGCAAAGTCTGTTTGCAATTGCATTTCCAATGTCTTACAAGGTCCGTGTTATAGCAATAGAAAATTATTTAATTTCCTCCATGTCCTGCCACAACCTGCACAAAATTCAAATGGATTTTCAATATTCAAATTCCCTTTGCACTTGCATTTCCGATGTCTAACACAGTCAACTGTCAATCAGGCTTGAGGGCGCGGTTTATTGATGTAGTCTGAAAGTAGGCCACGCCCTCAAGTGGTGGAAAACGGGGAATTTGGCTATTTTTGGCTAGGGTGTTGCTATGTGGTTGCTAGGGTTCCCATGGTTGTTGCTAGGGTGTTACTATGCAGTTGCTAGAGTATTCTGGGGCTTGCTAGGGTGTTGCTATGTGGTTGATAGGGTTTTCGTGGTTGTTGCTAGGGTGTTGCTTTGCAGTTGCTAGAGTATTCTGGGTGGTTGCTAATGTGTTGTTATGTGGTTGCTAGGGTTCTTCGGGTGGTTTCTAGGGTGTTGCAATGTGGTTGCTAGGATTCTTGGGGTGGTTGCTAGGGTATTGCTATATGGTTGCTAAGGTTCTCAGTGTGGTTGCTATGGTGTTGCTATGTGGTTGCTTGGGTTCTTAGGGTGGTTGCTAGGATGTTGCTATGTTGTTGTTGCTATGGTTCTCTGAGTTGTTGCTATGGTGTTGCTATGCAGTTGCTAGATAATTCTTGGGGTTGCTAGGGTGTTGCTATGCAGTTGCTAGAGTATTCTAGGCGGTTGCTAGGATTCTTGGGGTGGTTGCTAGGGTGTTTCCATGCAGTTGCTAGGGTTCTCAGGGTGGTTGTGGGTGTTGCTATGTGGTTGCTAGGGTATTCAGGTGGTTGCCAGGGTGTTGCTATGCGGTTGCTAGAGTATTCTGGGTGGTTGTTAGGTTTTTTTTCCATGTGATACAGTGTTAATAATAGACGTAAGTCGGATCAGTTTGAAAAGATATAGCAACGCGAGTCAGAACAGTCTGAAGGTCTGAGCCGAGTTTGGTGCTTCTAGAGTTAAAGCTCTAGGAGGAGTTAGAGTAAGAAATGTTAGTCTCAGAAGAAGAAGAAGAAGTTTAAATAGCATTTCAGTAAGTAACTTAATTATGAATTATAAATTACTTGTGCCTTGTTTTTAAAGTCTTCTGAAGCCAGCTTTATCTGAGGAATAGAAAAAGGTAATCTTTGCTCAAAACATTTTCATGTCCTTTGCATGGCTGCACATTCATTTTCCTCATCGTCATATCATTGGTAGTTCTGCTGGTAAATGTTGTGATATTTTTCATCGAAAAATAAACTGGGTGTAATATGGACCAACCTGAGTGAGTGTGTAGAAACACAGAGATGATGATGATGAAGGACGTGATCTGGAACACAGACATCACTGGAGCTCTGACACAAACACAGGAAATAAAGCTTAAAGCTACTGTATTAGTTTTCCAGTCAAGAGCAGTGAGTGATTTCCTATTTGTCTTTTGTTGTTGTATTAACATTAAAGGGATAGTTCACTCAAAAATGAAAATTCTGTCATCGAGAAATGAATACAGATTTGGAACAATATTAGAGTGAGTAAATAATGACATCATTTTAGAGGTGAACTGTCCTTTTAAGGACAGCGTGTTCACTAAGCTGCGCTGCAGTCAATTTAGAGGTCTTTCAATAAGACCTCCGTGCATCTAATATACAGACACACCGATTTTACTTTCACTTTAGACATAACCGACTGTGTTTATGTTAACCTTGTGTGTATTTGACCGTATTAGCGCAATAAGACAACTACTTAGTCCAGTAATCATGTGTTTGACAGGCGTTTAGTGCGCGCGCTCGGAAAAACGCATGTTAAAACCGTGCAAAGGCATGTGAATGAAATGTTTATTTGGCAAGGCTTTAAAACGCATGCATATAATGAACTTTCGTGACTGTGAATAACTATAGTGTTCCGTGAGTATAACTCTATAACTCTGGTTTTCAGCGCTGCCTTCATCAGAAGGTGAAACAGACGCAAACCTGCTCTGCCCGGTCAGGGCACTGAGATTATATATAGAGCATTCTGCCTCCTTCAGGCAGTTGGAACAGCTCTTTGTGTGCTTCGGCGGGCGCACTAAAGGTAGTCCGGTCATGAAACAGAAATTGTCTAACCTCTTCCTCTGGGGAGAGCGAGTCACGCGGGAGCTGATTGCCTGTATCCACTTTTGTCTCCTTAAACGCTAATTTTTTGGGGTTGACAGCTTATATAAACTTATTATTATAAACATATTAACAAGCTAATAAACAAAAATTATGTTTATTAGCTTGTTTGCTGTACACCCTGTGACAATATTCTGTTTTTTGGTATAAGTTTGAAATGACAAAGAGGCAGCCTCGCGCAATGCAAAGTCAATGGAGAGCGTTGTGGCCTAAATACGCTTTGTCTCTATAGCCCGAGACTCCGCCCATTTCTGCGGGCTCGAGCGGCTCGCTCACACCGCACCGTCATTGGTTAGTTTTCTTTAACTATACGAACCAATCGACGTGCAGTTTCATTGTGTGATTGTATAAAGGCTTCAGAATCTGAGAAAAAGGGTTTTTCTCTCCTTTCTTGCCATATACATACTTTAAAGAATTGTATGTTTACTTGTATCTTTCTAGTGAGTTTTTCTCACCCCTTTATCTTGCTCACTGGGGTTGTAAGGCAGTTATCTTAACGCAGTACTTATGCTGCTTACATACATTTTTTGTGAAAGTTGCTTATACAAATAATTTTTAATTGAAAATGTTCTTCTTCAGGTTTATACACATACAACATTATGAAACAATATGTATAATGTCACACTTACTATTTATCTAACAGTTTAAATGTTTTTTCATACATAAAAATATATAGGCTAGATGGATTTTAGGAAGGGGGTCCCTCATAAATGTTCATCATATTTGGGGGTCCTTGGCATCATAAAGTAACATGCTCCTGTTTTAAGTTGGGTAGAATCTGCGATCTCTGACCCAGTTCGTTTGACGGCATCCATGGCTGCAATACGCGGTGTTTTTCAGCCAAATGGCAACCCGGGGTGTCGAAATACTATTGGGTAAATTGGCAGTGGGCGGAATCACACAGACCAAAACAAAAACAGACATACCATCACGGAACGCACATTTCAAAGTAAAATAAATGGTTGTACAATTGTTTTTTAGAGAAACGAGAATTGATTTGATAATGTTTCCTAAATATCTGCAAACACATTATGGTATTTGTATGCTTTAGTACAGTCAGAAAACTACATACAGCACCTTTAAAGGCTGTGTGTCTCCCTGTATTACAGCGGGATCACCATACAGCATCACATCACTAAAGACATGTTTAAACAGACTAGCAGAAATTAGACACATTTTAGAAACGTTGGGTTTCAGTTCTTTCTTTCTTTTTGACTTCATTTTCGCATAAGAATAAAATTTTACACAACATCCGTTTCTCATAAATAAGCATTCTGTCTAAAAATGGTGTAAATTTGTGGGTTTAAGTGTTGCAGTCTTGTTCACCAGTTACAATGACCACAGAAGCTCCTCTGCTTTCAATAGATGTGTGTGGTTAGTTAGTTGGTATAGTTATGGTTAGTTTTATTAATGAGCACTGGAAAAAAAAGTTAGCATGATTGAACATGCAAATAACATTTATCAATATCAAACAAACATTCATGCATTGCCTTTCCTTGTTTGATATGACCCTTTTTCCAATAATGATGTATTCTGATTAATAAACATTATTATTGTATTTGAGTTTATCTGCATATTCTTGTGTTATGACTTCCTCTGAATAAATGACGGGCATTTAAGCACAGAATGAACAAAGGCAGATTGTAAATATCCCGTCCTGTAGTGCTGCTGGGAGTTAGTCGAGGGTACATCACGTCAAGTGTTTAAGGGATCTCGCATAGAGGAAGACGTCTTCATGAACTTCTGCTTTCCTTTGACTGCACTGCTCTGAGGTAAGGCTTGTTTCTTGAGAAATGATCTTTTTAATTGTAAACATTAAATTCAAGACAACACTTATAAAGTCTGCAGTGACTATAACTCTCTTCATATCTCTTTAGTTAAACACAGTAATAACACACAAGCTGAAGGTACAATTCATTGCTTACAGTTATGGACAGACCCTTATTTAAAAAAAGTGTGCTATTACTTCTTTTAATCTGAAAAAAAAGGTATACTTTGTGTCAACTTTTTACTTCTCAGAAATATACTTAAAACTTAAGTATATTTGATTTATACTGACAGAAAAGTCTAAGTATATTTGGACTATACTTGTATTTTCACATAGTTTTACATACTGTTTTATGAACTTACATTGTTTGTTCCGAGTTCTGAGTATATGAATTGTTGTGTAGTTAGAGATGTTCCGTTACCCTTTTTCCCTTCCCAATACCAATTCCGATACCTGGGCTCAGGGTATCTGCCGATACAGAGTACTGATCCGATACCAGGGTGTGTATCTGTATATACAGCTGTATATACTACCCCTGTATGAATTGCTAGAATTATTTTATGGTGTGCTTCAGACTTATCCCTTAATAAAACATGAACAAATACATACAGTGAACTACTGTATTTATTACAATATTTGTATTATCTGACATGGATTTGACAGTAATATTATTTATTTTTCTTAAACAAAAAAGAACTTCAAATGCAGCCACAAATCTAACACCGCAAACTAAAAAATATATTTTAGTTTTACAATATAACTGTATAAAAAAACTGTGCAACAAATAAGTCTAGGAATATAAAAAAATGATATATTAATCAGAAAATAATCTCTTTTTACAACAAAACAAGTAAAAAAATAATCAACCGTCTAGGCATAATTATTATTATTAATAGAGACGTATTCAGTGCTTGAAGTGAAAAAAATAAAGTGCCGGTACTCACCAGAGGGGCGGGGCTTTGTTGGGGGGCGTGGTTATGGGATTGTTTAGTCAATAATTCAAGAAGGTCCGTATTTTAAAGCTCTTTCTAACTTGTTCTCAGCCTTAGAACTAACAGATAGTTCTTGTAATTGTTTAACTATATCATTTGTTACAATAAGGGTTTATTTACAAAGCAAGACCATTGACAGCACCTCATTAGGCTACCATGCAGGCCAATGTTCACTTTTGTCTTTCTTTTTTCTAATCAAATTGCAACACAGTTAGAAACTATAGCTGGGTCATTCCTGGTATGCGGTATGGCTTCATAAATGTTTGAAAAAAAAGTACATGATTTTCATGTTTTTAGCATTCTACCAAAATGGTGACATGTTTAACTAGTCGGAATACATATTGGTCAAGCTCAGGGACTTAAAAAATAATAATTATGGGTAGATTCATTGTTCTGACACTGGCTGTGAAGGTGTTCCACCCTGTAAGGGACATATGCAGTTATCACAAAATGTTAATAATGTAAATGTTAAACAATAACAAGTTTTTCTTGGATAGTATATGTCTCTTATGCCATAATGGTATTTTTTTCAATTCTTGAAACAATAGCAAAACTATTATTGATGAATAGAATGTCTTGAACAGGTACTTTTTGTACCCATTTTTGCCAACAGGATGGTAAATAATAAAAAAATGTGTTCAAAAACATATATTGTATATGATGTTAATGATCCTCACCTCCCAAAATAAAACATAAGTATGCAAAACATTTAACGTTGCTGTCAAATTATTATTTAAAAATGACTCGCCTAACAGGGTGGAAGACCATAACAGTGGATGAGTTTTTCGTCATTGTCCTGCATGAGTTGCCATCAGTAATGTGTGGCACTGCACCTATATAACATGGTTTTATATATAATATTTATATATGCATTATGTGTTTATAGAATTTGCAATATACAAATACGATTTATTCTATTAGAATTTCCACCCTGTTAGGTTTCACCCCGCACCCTAACAGGGCGGAATCTAACAGGGTGGAAATTTTAAGATAAGTTAGCCGTAGCTCTTTGAGGGATCAACGTTTAGCTAGCTACCCTTCTACAGATAAACAGAACTTTTATAACTATGTCAGATATGTTTTAACATTTTTTGACCGGACAAACATTCTTCATAACAGAGCCTAACAGGGTGGAACTTTAAGAGTGGGACAAGCAGGGTAACATATTTGAAAACAAAATTTGAAAAAAAAAAAAAAAAGGTAGAGGTGAGAGTTGAAGCGTACTTAATTTTGTACAGTTGAATTCCAGCAGGAAAAACTAATTATGTAATTTCCTGAAAAGTCTTTTTTGGAAGTCGAGAAATACATTCTAACAGGGTGGAAGATGACTTCAGGGACTCAGTAAATGAAGACAATTGTAAAAAAAATAACATGATTTCACATGATTTATATGTATAACTACAGGTAGTTTAGCCTATTCTATAACATAATCTAAAAATATTTTGAGATTTTTATCATTTCATGGTTTATAGTTCTTGTGGAAGTTGATTACTTTGCACTGAGGACATGATAAAATTGAATGCATATATCAATAAAAAGGTGTGTAAAATACAAAATAGTATTTTTAATACCTATTATATCTGTTTAAGTGATAAAGAAGACCTACATTTATAATTTAAGCTATTTCTTATGTGACTCATTTTATAGAAAATATGAGTAAGTAAATCATAAAAAGACAGAAAAGTCACTGTATAACAGGAACGACCCAGCTACAACATGCGGCTGTTGTCATCGGTAGAAGTGGTGCCACTCTCGTCCTCGTCACCACTTGTGACCGCGACCGCGGCACAAGTGCTTTGTATTTTAACTATAGATTTTAAACGAGCAGCTATGGTTGCGCATTTCACACACCCTCTCCGGACCACTTTGAGTTGTTGACACTGACAGCGGCAAAAGCGACGCATGCGCTTTTCACTTGTAATACTCAAGGGTGTATGGGTAATGTAGTCTCTGCTCGCAAATGAGCGTACCGGTACGCTAAAAGCACGTTCTGGGCGCACGGAGAGGTGGCGGTACGCTCAAGAGCTATATTTGGAAGTGGCGGTACTCAGTACCGGCGTGTACCGGCCCACTTAAAGCACTGGACGTATTATTATTACATAGAGATGTAGCTAAATCTACTGTAGGCTACAAGAGTAGCTTAATATATTGTCAATTTATTCACGTTAAACCAAACTTTTATTTTAATAATAATAATAATTTGTTACATTTATATAGCGCTTTTCTAGGCACTCAAAGCGCTTTACATATAGAAGGGGGAATCTCCTCAACCACCACCAATGTGCAGCATCCACCTGGATGATGCGACGGCAGCCATATTGCGCCAGAACGCCCACCACAAACCAGTTTATTGGTGGAGAGGAGACAGAGTGATGAAGCCAATCTGTATATGGGGATGATTAGGAGGCCATGATGGAGAGGGGCCAATGGGCAAATTTGGGCCTACTCTTTATCGAAGAACATCCTGGGATTTTTAATGACCACAGAGAGTCAGGACCTCGGTTTAACGTCTCATCCGAAGGACGGAGCTTGTTACAGTATAGTGTCCCCATCACTATACTGGGGCATTAGGACCCACACAGACCACAGGGTGAGCACCCCCTGCTGGCCTCACTAACACCTCTACCAGCAGCTACCTGGTTTTTCCCAGTTGGTCTCCCATCCAGGTACTAACCAGGCTCAGCCCTGCTTAGCTTCAGTGGGAAACCAGTCTTGGGCTGCAGGGTGATATGGCTGCTGATTTTGACGGGTTGCCGTGAAGATCTTTGAGTGTCTGTGTTCATGATATGACAGTTTTCTCAAATAAAAATGGTAAATTATCATAAAGTGACAGTTTAAGAGTTTGTGGTGTCCCTATAGTGACACACGGCAGAGACTACAAAGACAGCGAGCGAGTGTGTGTGTGTGTGTGTGTGTGTGTGTGTGTGTGTGTGTGTGTGTGTGTGTGTGTGTGTGTGTGTGTGTGTGTGTGTGTGTGTGTGTGTGTGTGTGTGTGTGTGTGTGTGCTCTCCCGCGCATCTGCTCCCGTCATCCACAGAGACGTAGAATTTGCAGGAGTGATATTTAAAGCTACACTGTGTAACTTTTTTAGTTTATTATTAGCTAAAAACACTTAGTTCTTTCAAAAATATATGTGCTCATTAATGTATATTTACTTCTTTCAAGTAATAAAGTATTCTCGTAAGTTTATAATATGCCATTGAAAATACATACGGGTAAGGGGTTCGAATGCGGGTCGCCATGTTGCCCCTCCATCTTGAAAGTACATTAGCCAAAGAGGGACATACCCGTCAATTCAATCTACGCCTTTCGCGTTTTAACACTTGATGGCACCGTGTCGAATGTGGACGAGGTCGAACTGGAAGCCATATTAATCTTGGACTAAATCGGCCACCGTAGGAGTTAAAACGAAATCGGAATTGAGAGGAAGAGAAACTTATATTCACTGAATGGTCATATACCTTTTAACCGCTAGTTGGGGGAAAATATCACACAGTGTAGCTATAAATAGTATTTTGCAGTTTAATATTCACAGACACTAGTATATATTCGCCTACAGTCTGGAGCCCTGCGCTTAGATTAACACGGAAGCGCCTTAACACAGCTGCAGGTAACGAGTATACTCGGGAATCGGTACAACAGAAATGCTGGTATCATCACATTTTTTTAATTTCAGCACTGACTTGGTACTGAAGTACCCGTACTTGTGACATCCCTAGTCGCCATTTTACTGTCTGGTTGGTCGTCCAGTCTGAAATACTGCTAAACAGCAGAAAAACTGCAAACGCATCTTCATTTCTTCTTCACTGCTCTAAACAGTGGTTGCTTGTGGCAACACATCATAACTTCCTGTGTTTGCAATGCATTCTGAGCAGCAAAGAAGAACCGCGCAGTGGTTAGGCAAAGCTTGCTATCATAACTAGGTCTTGTTTAAGAAAATGGTATCGGATCGGTACACGGGTTCAAGTACTCGCCGATACCAATGCCAGAATTTGTTGTGGTATCGGTGATATTTCCGATACTAGTATCGGAATCGGAACAACTCTACTGGTAGTGTACATATTAGGAATTGACTTCAAATCTTTCCCCGCCATTGACTGAATTTTCTGACTATCCATGTTTTCACTGTTATACGGGAGGGGGCGCTATTACACATCTTTTGAAAAAGTACAGAATCTCTGGATCAAAACACAGGTGAAGAAGAAGAAGAAACGTGATAGAAGAAACGCAAATGTAAAAAAAGGCGATCATCAAACAATAAACAGCATATAAATCAAAACTGCCAAATGTTATACCAAATGAAATGTTGAACCCATATAGGAACATAGTAGTATACGTAAATAGTATATATATAAATAGTAAACTATAAGTATGATGTGATGTTCACTTTAAAATAAAACTTGCAAGAATAGCCTACTTGCTGTATAAAACTACTAAATTATGTTTTATCAACAAAGTTCGGGAGGAACATGTTCAAATTGCCTATCCAATCAGTACGAGATGAGGCCTATATACAGTTGCAAGAAAAGCATGTGAACTGCTTGCAGAATCTGTGAAAATGTGAATAATTTTAACAAAATGAAAGAGATCATACAAAATGCGTTATTTTTTATTTAGTACTGTCCTGAATAAGATATTTTACATACATTATTATTATTTTTTTTTACATATAGTCCACAAGACAAAAAAAATAGCTGATTTTATTAAAAATGACCCGTTCAAACACCTTATTGTACCATCAAAAATTCATTTGTGACATACTGTATGACTGCACATGATAAAACAAAATAAAAAGACAAGTTCAAAAAAAAAAAAAATTGACCCGTTCAAAAGTTTATGAATCATTGATTCTTAGTGCTGTGTGTCGTTCCCTGGATGATCCACGGCTGTTTTTTTTTTGTTTTGTGATGGTTGTACTTGAGTCCCTTGTTTGTCCTGAGCAGTTAAACTGCCTAATGTTCTTCAGAAAAATCCTCCAGGTCCTGCACATTCTTCAGTTTTCCAGCATCCTTTGCATATTTGAACCCTCTCTATCAGTGACTGTAGGATTTTGAGATCCATCTTTTCACACTGAGGACAATTGAGGCACTCAAACACAACTATTAAAAAAGGTTGAAACATTCACTGATGCTCCAGAAGGAAACCTTTGAACAGGATAATCTCAAAATGTTTCTTTTTTTTTTTTCATTTAGTACTGCCTTTCAGAAGCAACAGAAGTTACTTACATGTTTCTCAGAAGATAAATTAAGTACAATTTACTCAAGAACAACCATCAAAAAACTGAAAAACAGCCGTGGATCATCCAGGTAACGACACAGTATTGAGAATCAATGGTTCTTAAACTTTTATTGGGTCATTTTAATAAATGCAAAAAAAAATGGTCTCGTGGACTATATGTAAATATTTTTATGTAAAATATCTTATTCAGGACAGTACTAAATAAAAATGAACATGCATTTTGTATGATCCCTATTATTCAGTAAAAAAATTTCACATTTTCACAGATTCTGCAAGCGGTTCACACTTTACCTTGCAACTGTATATATAGCCGACTATGTTCCTTGACTGTTTCCTGTATCCCACCACTAACCTCCGCACACTTGCTTGGTTAACTATCCTAATCAGAGATACGAGGAGTACTCTGGGTTTGGGACAAAATTCAGAGCTCGGAGCCCTCCCCTCAGACAGCACGCCAAATATACATTTAAATCTATCTGATTATTTGTAAGTGTGAACTCATGAAACTAGTTATTTAGATTGCTAGTTTCGAGCGAATACTTCAAAGTGAACTTCATTATATAAATGTACTACAAGTATGAAAATAGTAAATTACTAGTATAGTTATACGTTCATGTAGTTCAGATGCACAAATAAGGAACGTAGTTGTGAACTTATAGTACACTTAATATATACTTATATATATATATATATATATATATATATATATATATATATATATATATATATATATATATACATATACATATATATACATATAGAATACATATAGAAATATATATACATATATATATATATATACCTACTTTTATATACTAAAAGTGGGCCATTTTAATCCCAATCAGTACTGAAATAGTACACTTACAAATTTACTACTAGTACATTGGTATTTGTATACTTACTGCATAAAGTATACTTAAAAATATACTTCAACTCCATAGAGCTCCAGTGATGTCTGTGCTCCAGATCACGTCCTTCATCATCATCATCATCTCTGTGTTTCTACACACTCACTCAGGTTGGTCCATATTTCACTCAGTTTATTATTATTATTGTTATTTTTATAATAGTCCCCAGCAGAACCACTAATGATATGAAGACACAAGGAAAAATAATGTGCAGGTATGTGATTGGTAAAAGACAAGAAAATGTATCAAACAAAGATCTGTTCATCAGATAAAGCTATCATATGGCTGCAGAAGACCCAGTAGCAGTATTAACATTAAGTGACATGGCATCTGAAGCAGAGGCAGACCCTGTGGCACTTCCGGTTCTCATTGGCATGTGTCAGTGGATAGTGGCCTGCTAGGTGACACACCCGACGGCACTTCCGGTTCTCAGTGGCATGTGTCACTGACACTATCGCGAAACACTGACTCTGACAGTGACACTGAGTCGCGGAACATGTCGCTGTATGTTGTGACACTCAGCAGTGACTGACAGATGAGCTGAGCAGCTATTCTGACGTAATTGTGCCACAAAAGCCTAAATAAATATCCTATTTTCGAGATATGTTTAAATAAATGTCAATTAAACATGTTAAAGATAGTAATACATGACGTGTTGGTTTGTGACAAACTGTATCTGAGTGGCATGTGCCACTGAATGTTATATGTAATGCCAATGTTGTTGATCACGCAAACTGCACATCCTATAAAACACGAAAAACCATTCATCATAAGTCACTACAAATACCGCATTAACAGTTGCACACGTTTCTGTAAACCTTAAATTGAGCATGATGCTACATGCTCGCCAATGTAAGGAACATCATCGGGTGGTGTATTTGACATTTTGTTTGCGAGTTAGACGACAAAAGTTAGGTAGCAAAAAACATGTGTGCAGTATGCGGAGTCTGATATATACAAAGGCTAATTTGTAAATACTTTTTCTGATTTAGATGATATAAAATGTTATGTAGGACTATATATAATTTATATTATATAAATGATTTACTAATCATCAATTCAGTCTCTGTTTACTTGTTTATTTTTGCATACCTACCTACTCATGGCTTTAATATTTCACAACTAATTTTATGGAATTATGTAATAAGAAATATACAAATTTTTACAAATGTGAACCCATTCCTTCTGGAGATGCCTGAATGTCACACCATGGTAGACAGCGGCATGTGTAGGCTACTGCACATGACAGAACATACAGCAACATTTTCCGCGACAGTATTAGTATTGGACACTCGCAGTGTCGTGTAGACTCTGCCCTAGTGGAAGTGATGGCAGCCACCACCGGAGTAAACCTGCCGCGTCCCATCCAGGAGCCACATGTGGAGGTTCCAAAGATCGGGACGCGGGTGCCAAAAGGTGCCCCGTCTCTGAGAGAGAAGGTCCTTCCTCAGAGGAATCGGCCAGGGAGGGGCTGTCGCAAGGAGTAGGAGTTCTGAGAACCAGGTCCGGCCGTGCCAGTACGGGGCGAACAAAATGACCTTCTCCTTGTCCTCCTTGATCTTGCACAGAAGCTGTGCGAGAAGGCTCACTGGGGAAACGCATACTTGCGTAGGCCCCGCGGCCAGCTGTGCGCCACTGCATCCGTGCCGAGCGTGCCCTCGGTCAGGGAATAGAACAGGCTGCAGTGGGAAGAGTCGTGGGAGGCAAACAGGTCTATCTGTGTGTCGCCGAACTGTTCCCAAATCAGCAGACCGTCTGGGGATGGAGTCTCCAATCTCCAGGAAGTGGCTGAGACCGTGAGAGCTCGTTGGCTGCGTAGCGGCTATGAGTCAGATAAAATAATAACTCAACGGGGAATTGAATTAAAATGAAAGAGACTCGAATGACACTATAATTTATAAATAATTCAGAATTAATGTTTACACCTTAACTTATTCGTCCGCTGATATGTAAGAACTTAAAGGGGGCTCTGTTAAAGGGAAACATTAGCCTGACGTCGTCATACTCAATTCTAGTCAGAATTTGAGTCTGATACTGCTCCGTTGGGCTGTGATTATGGGGCGTGTTTCAACCGAACCAGGAAAGACCTCAATTGGATAGACCTACAACCAATCAGAGCAACGAAGCGACGCATAACGTTAGTTGTCAAATGTCAACAGAACTCAACTGCACTGTGTTGCCAAGTCCACGGGTTGAAGCGACCCCAATTATGTGATATACAGACCCAGGAATGCGAATTTTAGCAGGCAGCCCTGCCAAAATAACACATATTTTACCCCCCAAATGCCTTTTTTTCCCGGAGAACCCCCCTGGAAAGCTATTGGGCTTGTTTTTGGCTAGTTTTGAAGAACGTTAGCAATTGGGCGGGTTTCGTTGTAAAAACTTGGCAACCCTGTCTGCACGCTAGAATAAGTAGCCTAACGTTAGAAGAAAAAGATGAGTGTAAACGATCTTTGCCAGTGTTGTAAAAAAAGAATTTAAGGATACACAGAGTACTTACCAACACGATCATCATTTCTGAGAGAAATAGTAAAGGTGAATGTATATATGAACAAGTTCTCCGTTTAGGATTAGAACAAATTCAACCCAAGCGCTCTTTGATGACGGAATGATTACGTTACTGTTTATCATCTGTCCATCATCGTCTAAAGCCCGCCCTGACAATTTCATTGGTCCGAACAGCTTCTGTTCGGGCATAATTACTTCTCTATTGAGCAAGTCCAGACCGAACTGCCCGAGTAAAAATTTTGTGGGCGGGGCTAAGTTCGGCTGGCATCCAGGCTAGAGAAACATGTATATTTAGCTCAAATGAATTAATTAATGAATTCATAGGGAATTTTGAGAGTCTATTTTACAGCCGAGCAAATGACTCTTCCAGCGTTCATTTGAACGGGCCGTAAATATCAACCCTGCAGCGGATATTAATATAGATTAATATAGATATAGAACACAAGAACAGTTATCTTTGAATACAAACAGAACTTTATTGATTACTCTAACACATCAAACTAATATCTAACACGCACTCGCACATTCACACGTTGCAGAAAGGAACAAGGTGAGGAAAATAATAAGATCTAAGAGAGAGAAATTATGAAATCCCAAGCAATATATGCATTTATGACACATGACCTGAAGAAACCATTGATCAGTAATTTAAACTCCTATCGTTTCTTAGGCAGGGTTATTACATTTGATCTAATGCACCAGTTCAGCTGGGAATCTAGAGGCATTACTTGCGTTTGTGTCTCGTGTGTCGTCTGACAAGGGGGTTCCCTTTTCCTGGCTGGACAAGGGGTTTTCCCGGATCTTTGATTCGCTCAAGGTCTGGTCGTGTCTTGGATCGACGCCTTGGGAAGCCAATCACGTGGCGTGTTGGCGGCTGAATGAAAGTCTTGTGGGCGTTGTTTGAAGTTGAAGCGCGCTGTCGGAGACTCGTTGTTGAGAAACTTTTGCGGCGGAACTTAACAGAACCCGATACTTAACGGAAAGAAAATAAACTTTAAGTAAAAGAAAGGAAAGTGAGAGAAAAGCAGATGGCCTAAATGAAATCGTTGTTTAACCCATTTTCTCTGATCTTGGTCTGCCACGATCGCCAGATCGTCTCCTGGGAGCTCTCCGTTCAGAACTCAACTCTGGTCAAACTGCTAGGACTTAACTCATCTCTAAATGAACAGGCCTTGAACCGGCTCGAACTGCTGGCTCTGAACAGGCCGCGAACTAGCTGTGACGTGAACTGGAACCGAACTGCTGTGAACAGAACTGAACTGGATACTTTGTTCATGTTCTGAGATTAAACTAAAATATTTGCCCATCCCCTGGATGGGTTCTGGCCAATTAGGCTTCAGGGGTAACTGTGTATCCACCCCTCCCATAAAATTGGGTGATCTATAGTAATTTAGTTTCCTGCTCTTAAGCAGGGAGTAAATTTAGACCTAATTTCTTACTATAAGGACATGATCAATTCTATAAAGATTTCATTCAGCTCATCTGTTGGATTATACCCATACGAACACACAGGTCTCAAACACAGTGCCTTTTCATTCACTCTCCAGGAGCCCGCGGCAGCATGTCCATTGCACATGGCACCCCAGCCCGTGGTGGAGGCATCTGTTGATACAACAACATGCCTGGAAACTCATTTTAAGGGCACACCTGCCCATAGAAAGTTGAGGTTCGACCACAGGGTGAGAGTCTGGAGGCAGGCCCGAGTCACTGGGACCCGGAGTGTGCCTGACTGCCATGCCCATCTCGGGACTCGATCGCGAAGCCAGTGCTGAAGCGGTCTCATATGAAGCAATCCAAGCAGCCTTACTGCGGCTGCAGATGCCATGTGCCCCAGGAGCCTCTGAAATAACTTCAGTGGAACTGTACTCTTGCTCTCGATTTGACGGAGGCAAGTCAGCAGTGACTGCGCGCGCTCGCTGGTAAAACCGAGTCGATATCCATACCGAGAAAACCAGGCCCCGCGATTTCAGCCTGGACACTCGCGGGTTGCGGTGCACAAGAGGGGGGTGTGGCCCGAGGCCTCTCGCGGAGACGGTAGATTGGGGTGTGGCAGAGGGGACTCTCACTTCTTTACGAAGATCATTGAGTCTCGATCGCAGCATCACAATGGTCATGTTCCCGCAGTGGGAACATGACGCATCCACAAACGCTGCCTGAGCGTGCTGAAAGCCCAAGCATACCAAGCCCATCAGAAGGCAACAACGACCGGCCGCACCCAGAAGTGAACAGGCGAGACATCCTGAAAAGGACGTGCCAAGTGCAAGCTCTTTTGTGAGAGGAAACCTCGCAGTGACGCCGAAGCGCCCAGGGAAGCACACACCAGCTGACTAGCAGACCACTGCGCAGATCAGCAGGCAGGCAGTATGTGTTCGCTGGAATGCGCCATTACACCAATGCCACTGGAAGGTTGCTCGTCTCGAAGGCTGACAAAGACTCAGTATCAGGCTTGTAGGAGTGAAGAGTAGTTATTGGCTCCGAAGCAGAAACATAATGCAATGTTGCCAGCGTACTTCCTTATATACCCACACGGTGGGGCGGAGTTACGCATGCAAATTCCGAATGCCCATGGCATTGGCACTACCATTGGGCATTTTCTAAGATCTCGAAGATGATTGGCTTCTAAGCGAAACCCCCATTCGTCAGTCACAGACATTACTCGGAGTGACTGAACGAAAGGGAACTAAAAAAGAATATTGAAACTATTTAGCCTCAAAAAAGTGAAACGTTCTAATTAAAGTGGTACCAACCAGCATGGGTATGTGGCATGTGCCACAACAAATTGACACTTACCAATTGGGTATTTCATATAATTTTAAACTAGCATGAGAGAAAATGACCATTGTAAAGTGACATTTGCTATTGTTAAAAGAATTATGAAAACTGGCACCAACAGTTCAGTTTATTTATAGAGCACATTTAAAAACGGCCTCTGGCCGACCAAAGTGCTGTACACATAAAAACATAACAAATAGGAACTAGAAACACAGATACAATTGACAAAAAATACAAAAATATATAACAGATTTGGTTAGCTAAATCAAAGTTTATGTAGCATCATACTGATTATGTAACAAATTGAAGTACCATATTATTAATCCTGTGTATCTTTTGTTCCTGTTTTTTTATTGCATTATCTTACACTTTTCAGTAAAAAAAAAACAAAAAAAAATATGAAATCCTGGTCTAGACCACAATTCAACTCCATGTTTCTCAATGACAGAGCAAACTTTCCATAAAAACTTACCCATCAAAAGTGTATGGTTGTGTCAAATCACATCCACATTTAAAAGTGCCTCTTTTGGCCTCAGTTTCTTTCACTCCAGCTAGGGCTGGTCGATTCCGAAATTTTTGGAATCGATTCTGATTCCGATTCCTGGTTCCGGAATCGATTGGAATCAATTCCAAGAATCGATTCCTCACGGTTGTTTTCGATTCTTGTTTTTTTTAACAATATTGATAGGGGAACCTAGTCCCGGAGTGACCGAAGGATATAAGGAGAAAGCATCCTTCTCTGAAACTTTATTTGTAAAATAAATATGCATTTCAATAACTCTGATTGATTTTAAATAGTAATTACGGATGCTCCTGAAATGGCCCACAGCAGTAAATGCGATTTAATAAATAAACAGGATAGCACATTATTCAAAGATGTGTATTTATTGCATGGTTAAAACTATATGACATGTCTAAAATGCATGTGCACAGTTAAGATAAATGACAGTTTGTTTAAGTGCTTTTGCACAGAATGTACGAGGCAAAATAACCACAATATTAACAAAAACAATGATATAAGACTGTGCAGTTTATCTGTCAATCAGATGCACGAGGCTCTGCCTTTAATCTGTGCTCTAGGTGCATTTTCTTTCAGTATTATCATTGGATTATAGAAAGAAAAAACAGCATTTTATTTCAAATGAAAATACGACCCTCACATCTCCATCTGTTATTGTAGACCAAGCAGCTCTCAAAACCTACCGTTGTGGACAACATAACCTTTTCACGATTTAAGCTAAAATTTTGTTTTGGGTGCAAAACGTAGTGAACTTGTCCAAGATGCAGGATCACAGAAGGAAACAATGACAATAAACACCATTAACCTAAGTGAATGAAAGGTAGGCTAATAATCAGCGATATGCGTTCAAGTAGCCTATGGCTTTATTTGAATGTTTCAGCATTCCATAAAATTATGGAACGTCATTACACGATGACGCAGAAGAACCGCTGAATTGCTTTATTTAACTGGTTCATTTCAACTGTCCAAAAGAATCTTTTGCAGAAATTAAATGGACTTCCAATCTTTATTAGTGAGCGAGAGACAAATTAATGCTAAACACTGTTGAACTGAAAGGGGCTCTTAAAGAGGAGTCGATGACTCTCGATTCCCAACACTATGGAATCGAGGAATCAATACTTTTTGGAATCGATTCCCAGCCCTAACTCCAGCACAATCTGTGTGTAGCCAGCCCAAACACATGTTACACTGTACCCACAGGGTCTTCACAAAACTGAGATACAATGGCCTGTAAATAAGATACACATGGTATAATAAGTGTATTCACCTAAAAATATAAAGTAAAAACAAACAAGGCCTACCCATCGGCGACTTTTTGAAAACAGCACACACGCAAGTCACCTGCCATGCACTCCATTGGTTTTTCTGTTTTTTTCATTGAATCCTACAATGAAAAATAATAATAATGTTCTGTTTCTGTAAATTATTAGTTTGGAACATTTTCAAGTTAAAACGATAATATCTATATAAGACAACCAACCTCTACAACAACATCTTTTACTAAGACTGTTGCATGATATTCTCTTAGATATTGTGCTTGTGATAGACCAATGGTCTTTTTGCTCAACCTATTGCCCTTCAGCTCCATCTCTGCCATCTATTCAAGGTGAACAAATTAAACAAAATTAAAGTTAACACTTTGTTGGTATATTTCTTTTAAATCACACCATAACATTCTACCACTATTTTTCTGATAAAAAATAAAAACATGTTCTTAAAAGCTATTGGAAAAACAAATATAAAACATCTTTTTTATTAATGTCTTACAGTGCATACAAACACTCCATAATTGTTTGCATCACCCTGGCTCTGAAGCCACTGTGGTGGATAAGAGATCCTCCAATCAGCAAGTTTTCATGTGTTACTGAAGGTATGACTAATGAAGACAAAGATGCATAGATAGAGACACAGACAAAGAACAAGAACAAGAACATTATTACCCTCTGCTGATCTGAATGTAACAAACTGCATTCAGATTGATCATTTATATTAAAAGTAAATTAAGATTACCCTGCCTTTATATTTATGTGAAATATAATAGTAATTAATGAGTAAGAAATGATGTACTTTACAGTAGACAAAAATAGATCTTCAATACATTTTGACTGAATGGTCAATGTGCTTTATATGTACCTAGTTGTTGTAGCAAAGACATTTTAAAGGTCCCATGGCATGAAATTTTCATTTTATGAGGTATTTCAACATTAATATGAGTTCCCCTAGCCTGAATATTGTCCCCAAGTGGATAGAAATGTTGATCAGTGTAAAACCGAGTTCTGGCTGTCTTTCTCTGCCTTTGAGAAAATGACAGGCCAGACGAGCCAATCCTGAAGTCTCCTGGTTTGACGTCCAAGCAGGAATGGTTTCCTCCCTTTCCTCCGCCCAGAGAATCTGGCACGCCCATGCAAACACTCGAGATCATTAACGTTACTTGTGAACGAGTGAACACAGGCAGTTTCTCAGTGTTTGGATGTACAAATGAAAACAGAAGTCTTTCTTTAGTTCCTTCCGATCTGTGATCATTGATTTCTTATGTGTAGCTTATTATTTATTATTTGTGGACACGCAGCGGCTTCTCTCTCTCCCGACAGAACAGTGTTTTCGTGTTTTCTATCTTGTGAGTCAGTGTTTTTGTACGTCCTTGTCGCGTCTATCTGTTCTAAAATGTGCATACAGTCTTTTCTGTTTAACATCAGCAGTCACATCTTTAGAGATAAACTTCACACACGCCGAAGCTCGGCCTCCAACATCCCCGACCCCCAGTACTGCATCTGGCCCACAGCGGAGGCACCAAACGCGGCGTGAGATTAAGCAGAAGGAGGGTAAGCGTGAGCATATCTGGGCTAGGCTAGCCAGCTTTCCCCACAATAAACTGGATAACATTCGATTACTGCTGTTGTGTCTTTGTTTGCGCTGTGTAACGTTACTCAATGCGCGTCACTGACGCTATTTATATGATTGGAACATATCTAGAAATAATGCTATAACACTTACTAACTCGTTCATCTCGCTGTAATGGTACATTGCATGTGTTACAAAGTTGGTAGAATAATGATGAAGAGGACTCGGTGTGACTGGGACTCGTGTTTATTCAGAACTCTCAGATACAAACACAATAAACTCGCGCTGACTGACAGCGCTCTCATAACTCAGTAGTTACTATAAATAACTTTGTTAGCAATCGCTTCGTCTCCGTGATGTCCGGTTCACGAACGAATCATTCTTTTGAATCGGTTCTTTTTAGTGAACCGAACCAGTTCACCAAATCGGACTGAATCGTTCTAAACGGTTCGCGTCTCGAGTCAGCGCTGATCCATAATTTACTAAAGTTACTAACTTTCTGACATGAGTGACAGCCCCTCCGACTAGAAATAAACTAATAACCTGAAGTATATGCTGTAACAGTTCACCCTGAACTGAGACATGCTGAGAGAACTGATGAGAAGTGAACACCGGTCCATCCGTCTCTCTGGCAGACTCGTGCCTGCTCGTGCCTCGTTAAACCACGCCCCCTCCGCTCATTTAAAATGCAAAGATGTCAGCCAATCACAACAGTGGGCGTTTTTACTGAAGTCTCACAGCAGACACGCCTCTTGAAGCAGGGCATTCAGCCACAGGGCAAACAGCAGTATAGAAAAAATGCCTTTTATTTCTAAATAATGACATTTTATGATGTAAAAATCATACTAATAATATAAGTACACCTCAGAAAACACTATAAAATAATAGAAAAATGCCATGCCATGGGACCTTTAAAAAGGGGACAAATAAAAAATACAAAAAAAGTATTTCCATATGACGCTGTGGTATGCAGTATCTTTGTAAAGCCCCATGGAATCAAACACCCGGATCTCATGACTTTGACCACAGAACACCTTTGAGTTTGAAGATATTAAAAGGAAAAAACATACATAAAATAGACTGAAAAAAATAGTTAATGTTAAGACATTTGTAGGATCTAAATATTTCAACTAACCCACAAAATGAAGTGGTTCCCTTTCTCGGGGTTCTCACTGTCATTGACACATCGAGGAAAAAACAGTGTCGCTGCCTTTAAGGTTCTTTTCAAAATAAAAAATACATTCTGTGTAATTATTGCTATTACAAAAACAGTCCATAACAATCCATAAATACACACACACACACACACACACACACACACACATGTATGTATGTGTGTGTCTGTGATTGCTTATAAAGTATACCTTCAAGCATGATACATTTTGAGGGGATTTTTTTTTTTTTTCAGTGATCCAGTCTCTCCACCAGCTAATAAATGTATATGTCGGGAGCATCACAACCTTGCAGAAAGTTAATTTAAGTTAATTCAGAAAAAAAACAGTATATATATATATAATTAATTAATTAATTAAGTATTCTTTTAATCTCTTAAAAATAATATATGTACATACATTGGGTGTTGTAGATGCAAGCTGTGTTACTCTAGTATTGACAGTCTATTACAAAAAAATTGTGTTAATGTGCTTTGCGATTACTTAAACACACACACACTCGGTTTACATTGTAATACCCATGTTATTATACACGTGTCCTTGTAAATCATATATACAAAAACACAACACACACACAAAAATACATACTTCATCAGCCAGCCATGGTTGATTGGGTAGGATGTCTTCTGAATCCGGTTAAAATGGATTTTGCTGGATAGAGTGTCTGTAGGTCTTTAACTGTTGCCATACAGTTGTCAATTCGCGCAAGGACTGAATTATGATTTTGTACAGTGTAGTACAATTCAGAAAGCTTGTCCTACAAGTAAATAATGACATGTAATACACGTTTTTTGCTTTAAAATTAAACGTGAGTATATGAGTAATAATTTTGGCAGAGAAATACCTTTTTGGAATCAAGCAATTTCAGCACTGTTTCCTCAACAGCATGCGAGTCTATAGAAGGTGACTTGTCACTTAGACGATCTGAAAACCCTTTGAGGATCTCTGTTTTTGGTAAAACTCTTCCGGCTCTGCAGGAGGATCCAAGCCACGGGGCAAAAGATGAATAGGACAGGTCACTGGTGAAAGGGTTTCTCACCTTTGTTTCTATAGGTGATGTAGGGGGAAAGGCCAAATGATCTCTGCTAGCAATTCTGTAGTATTTAAATTATTCATAATTCATATGATCACATAAATCAATGTTTGTGAGTATAGTTTTTACCATAACAGAAACCAACCCAAATTAGCTCCTTTTCTAATGATGACCATCTCCCATCAACATCAACTCTAAGGTCACTTGGTTGTACATTCTGACGTACATGGTCTCTTCAGGAGATTGACTAGTGGAAAAAATAATGTCAAATTTAACAATTAGCTACACCAGTTATCATAAAATATTGTTATTTGTATATTATTATTACAATGTAATTTCTATAAATAGCTTACTAGGTAAATCAAAGGCCACCTTCCAATTACCATCAGCAATTAAGATGGGTGGTTCATGGCTACAGCGAATGCATGAAAAGTCATAACTAAATCTTGTCATTGCCCAGAAATGAAAAATGGCTTTCCTCAGGGTGTTGTGGTTAATTGTTACCTCAAGAAGGTCCTCCATCATTGAAATCGCCCAATAGCTGTGTTTGTCTACAAAAAGTGTGGTAATTAAAAGTATACCTTAAAATACATACCTTAAAATATGGTTGACATGCTGTACATAAAATTACAAATAACTTTTTCTTACCTTTAGGGCAGATGTCATCATTGCACAAAGACGGGTTGTCAAAATAATGCTATTATTGAAATTATGAAAACCTGAAGTGTACTCTTGAAACCTGACCGGTGTTTTGCAGATCAGGCAGTTTTGTACACACACTGTAACACCTTTATTAGGAGAGAACGAAAAGAAAAGAAAATTACTATGGCATTATCACACATTTACAAATTAGCTTTTTTTTATTTAATGTACAAACCTTTCTTGACTGAATCTATGTCGTAGACATAGGTCCCTTTTCGGGACCTGACTTGCCTGAGTCCTTAATTTCTGTGGCAAATTGTCTGGAATTGTTTTGTTTTGCCAGAGATAGTTGGTCATTGAAACCAGTTGGTGCTTCATCAGTCCCTCCCCTACAACACCAAGTTCAATTTGTTCATTTTCAGAGGGGTCACCTGACAGGTCACTGTCTGCTCCAGGCTTTCCACTAAGTTTGGCCAGAGTCATGAACTCCTAGCACTCTGCTACTTCGCAATGGACTTATCATGCTAAGTTATTTCTATTTGCGGTTATTCTCCTTTTGGCATGGAATTTTTATCTCGATGTTTAACATTACATTGAATAGTCATCCTCAGTAGCGACGTCAAAGAAACCACTTTACTTACCATTCATGTTTGACCGAAAGTAGTACAACCGTTCATTATCTGTAGTTTAATATCAATCAAATTAATTATCTAAGACTCTAGATAATGTTTTTTGCTACCGTCTAACTCAAACAAAATGTCAAATACACCACCCGTTGATGTTCCTCAACTGCTATAAGTTATTGTGTATTTTTGCACTGGCTAATGTGTACTGACACCTATAGGCGAGCGTGCAGCATCATTCACAATTTAAGGTTTACAGAATTGTTTGCAAATTGTATGACTACAGTCACGTGTGCGTCCGCATGGCGCGTGCACAATAAGCAATATTATTATCAATATTATTATTAACAATAGTTAATTTTTCTGGGGTGTTAAACTTTTTATTGCATAATATTTCATTGAAAACTGAATAATGATGGACATGGCCTGTTTACATCTCATCTAACAGTAGTAGATACTGAATGAGAACGCGCGTTTGCCCGGTGGCCGTTGAGAGTTGCCATGGCAACCATAAACACAGCTGGAGAGGAAGACAGCGTCAACATTTCTCTCTATTTTATCGACAGTTATCTAAAAAAAAAAAGTTCAAGATTGGTTAAGTAACATTACCTACAGTCTACTTTAAGCATTTTTGTTCATATTTATACCTATGGTATATTTCCTGAATCATTTGAAATGTCAACTAGCAAATGGTACACTAGCATAGCAAATAACATTACGTTATGTTTATAATGCTAAACACAGAGCATCTTGAATGCGTTCATTCATATTCCGCAGTATGTCCTATGTTTTTGTTTAATAATTTGGGTGTGTTTTATTGTTCATTTTTGTGTGTTTTTCAAAATTAATGAATTTAATGAACTGAAGTCACTTTGAGTCTGCATTCGTCATTAACAGCTATTGAAATATCCTTTAAATTAGTTTGGGCAAATGAGGACATAAATTAGGATAAACTACAACATGTCTGCCTATTGAAAAATAAATAATTATAAAAATTACCAACTGATTACCAACACACAACTATTGATCCGTGACGTTGCAGTTACTAACTGGCAACTTTACAAAGTTACGTAGTGAAAAAGTATCCGGGAATTTCACTTTTCCAGTTGCCACAACGTAACTAGTTACGTCACCACAACGAAAGTTTAGTCAGCAGATTACGTTGCAGTTACGTAACAGTCACGTATTTGTGTTAGCAATATATATTCCCCGACTCAGTGTCACTGTCAGAGTCAGTGTTTCGCGACAGTGTCAGTGACACATGCCAATGAGAACCGGAAGTGCAACCGGGTGTGCCACCAAGCAGGCCCCTATCCACTGACACATGCCAATGAGAACCGGAAGTGCAACAGGGTGTGTCACTAAGCATAGCGACATGTGCTATTGGCTTCTGTGCGTCAGATGCCATGTCACTTGCAACCCATTCTCACTCCCAAGGCGTCAAATTCCGAAGCATGGTCAAGTGCCTTCCGCGTCACATCGAAGACGCTAAAGTCACCCCTAGGCGTCACTATATCGACGCGCTGGGTGCTCCATTCATTTCAGTTGTTTACCCAATGCGTCAGATCAATACGCATGTTATTCTTTGCATTTGTAAAAGCAGACATGATTTTATTAATATTTTATTCATATTTAAAGGTTACTTTTATATTTTGGAGCTGCTAACCCAACTCCTACCCTAAACCTACCCACTTCTAAACAATATAAAACGCATAACAGGCAAATACAAGCACAGTCACATCTATTTATTGCAAAAACTGACCCAAAACAGTATAAAAGTATTAACTCATGTTGCATTCCAAGTCTTCTGAAGTCCCACGATGTCTTTATGTAAAGAACATTGTTGATCTTAATGTTTTAATCGCTGAGATGATGATCCCGCCGCTCCGAGAACGCACTCATTCATATCTCATTCAAATAATACACACGCCTCTTTAGCATGACGCATTCGGTCACAAGACACATGAGAACCAATGACATTTTACAATCAAAGCTGACGTAATGACGCAACTGGTCATGAGACTTACGAGAGCCAATGCAATTTCACTATGAAAACTGACGTAACGGGCGGCAATAGGCTTGTTTGAGATGAGCGAAATCTGCGCAGAACCGATCACCGGTGATCAGCGCAAGATGCATTCCGGTTAGAAAAGTGTCCGGGGGCATTTTACTTCATCGCTTTAAGGGAAAAATACTGTTTTCGGACTGTGATTCAAATGGCCGTTTTGTGTGCCTTTTACTTGAAATTTCAGATAAGATGTTTATTGTTACCAATCTCTATGGATTCAATCAACAAAAAGACAATGAAAGTTTCTTATGTCGATTGGAAAAACGCATACTTTTACTGTTAAATAACTACCCCAATTCTTATTTGGTTTTTGGGGGGGACTTTAATGTGGTTATGGACAATAATATTGATAGATGGCCTCCCAAATCTAATAACTCTAACTCTAACTACTTAAAGATGTTTGTGCAAAGATTTTCTTTGGTTGATTGCTGGAGAGAAACTCACCCATCCTTAAAAGCATTTACATGGAGTGATAACTCTCTATCATGCCAATCTCGCATTGACTTATGGCTTGCTTCTAAAGAGCTACATAATATTTCATCTGACATTATACCTTCACCTTTATCTGATCATAAGTCTATTACTATTCAAATTCCTCTTTCAAATAATGTTAATTCATATAAAACTCCCTCTTATTGGAAGCTGAATAATTCAATCCTCTCTTATGATGAAGTCAGAAACAAAATTGATGACATTATCAGTACATTTTGGAATAAAGCAAAAGAAGAAAATAATTACAGTAATAATTGGGAGCTAACTAAATTTGAAGTGTGTAAATATTTTCGTAAATTCAGTAGTGACTTAACTAAAAAAAGAAAAACCTATGAGAATGAAGTTATTTCTAAAATTACCAATCTTTTAGCTAAAAATATGGAAGATATCACTGATTCTGAAAAAGCTGAACTTGCTAAACTACAACTCCAATTAGATAAAATATATAAAAATAAAGCTGAAGGAGCCTTCATTAGATCGCGAAGAAAGTGGCTTGAGGAAGGTGAGCAAAGTTCTGCATACTTCTTTAGATTAGAAAGGGAACAAGCCAAAAAAAATAATATAGCAAAACTCATAATTGATGGAACATTAAGTGAAGATCAAAAACGTATTGGAGAGTTTTGTGCTAATTTCTATAGTGAATTATATACATCCAAATTTTGCCACCAAGATGCAGATGATTTTTTTGAGTCTCTCCAGAATACAGAGCAGTTGAATATGGTAGATAAAACCTTCTGTGACGCCCCCATTAACTTGAAAGAAATTGTTGATGCAATTAATTTGTTAAAAAATAGAAAATCTCCAGGAAATGATGGACTCACCTCAGAGTTTTATAAATTATTCAGCAAAAAAATAGCACCCTTTCTATTAGAGGTTTTTAGGGAAAGCACAGAGAGAACTTCTCTTCCTCCCACTTTATGTCAGGGAATAATCACCCTAATCCCAAAGCCAAACAAAGATCTCCTTCTCATAGATAATTGGCGCCCAATCTCCTTGCTAAATAATGACTACAAAATTATAGCTTTAGTTCTGGCTAAAAGATTAAAATGTATTTTAAATTCCATTATTGATGAAACGCAGTCTGGATTTCTACCTAACAGACATATTTCAAATAACATACGTTTAATATTAGATATGTTAGATTATTCACATTTAGTTCAAAATGAAAGCTTTATTTTATTCTTAGATTATTATAAAGCATTTGATACACTAGAACATGAATTTCTGTTTCAAGCACTGCACAAAATTGGCTTTGGAGATCCTTTTTTTAATATGGTCAAAATGCTGTATGTGAATAGTAATAGCTCAATTAAGTTAAGTAATAGTACCTCTCCTAGATTCTCCTGAAAAAGGGGTGTTAGACAGGGATGTCCAGTATCTCCCTATCTTTTCTTGATTGCGACACAATTTCTAAGTTCATATATCAAAGCAAGTCATCTAAAAGGCATTCATATCGGAAATACTGAAATAATAATTAGTCAGCTAGCAGATGATACTGCTCTGTTCTTAGAAGACTCTCTCCAAATACCAGCAGCCCTACATATTCTCCAGCGTTTCTCTAAAGCGTCAGGCTTACATCTTAATCTTAATAAGTGTGAATTAATCCCAGTGAAAACCAGTATGACTTCTTCAATTAATGGTATTGCAGTTAAAAATTGTATTACATATTTGGGTATACAGATAACTAAAGACAATCATAGATGCTCTACAAATTTTAACCCAATTGTTACAAAAACAAAAAAAAGGTTCAATTGCTGGCTACAGAGAGACCTCTCTCTGAAAGGCAGAGGTTTGCTTGTTTAAGCAGAGGGTCTATCTCGCCTTACTTATGCCGCTCAGTCACTGTACATTAATAAACCCACATGTAAAGTAATCGACGGAATCTTGTCAAAATTTTTATGGAAAAACAAGCCCCTTTATTTGAAGAAGTCAGTGATTCTAAATTCCCAGAATAAGGGTGGATTAGACTTTATTGATTTTAATTCATTAAATAATACAATTAAAATAAATTGACTTAACCGATTCCTAAATAATCCCACCTCTATTTGGAATATTTTCCCTCAATTTGTCTTCTCGCAGCTTGGTGGCACAAAGTTTGTCTTAATGTGTAATTATGATGTCCAAAAACTCCCTGTAAAGCTCTCTAACTTTCACCAGCAAGTTCTTCTGGCATGGACTCTTATTTACAAACATAATTTTTCTCCCCACCGGTGTTACATATGGAACAATAGGAATATTTTGTTTAAGAATAAATCTTTGTTCTATAATCATTGGTTCAATAATGGAATATTTCATGTTAGCCAGCTCTTTAACAAGGAAGGTCTGCTCTTTAGGTATACAGAATTTCTTTCAGAATATAGTATACCCGTAACACCTAAAGAGTTTGCCAATGGATGCTATTCCATCTGGCATCTGCATGCTTTTCAGGAACAATACTCTTTCTTCAGGAATAACTTCCTTTCCTGAACCTGTCAACACACCTGTAGGTGACATATGTTTCGCCCGGAAAAAAGGGAGAAATTATAAAATAAGAGCTCTATTCCTTGAGAACATTGTCTCTGCCCATCCTGCAGTCTCGTACTGGAACAACCTTTTTGATAATTTAAATTGGAAAAATATATGGTCCATTCAACATAGATTTTTCCTTACCAACAAAGTTAAAGAAATATCTTTCAAATTACTCCATAACATTTATCCTGTCAAACACTTTCTTAAAAACAAATTTAGATCTAATTTTGACTCTAAATGTTCCTTTTGTCAGAATGACACTGAAACTCTTGTTCATTTGTTTTGGTTGTGCAATTATACTTCCCAGCTCTGGAAAGATGTTAGTTTATTTATCTCAAGTTTTATCTTACAAGGATTTTCAATGAACCTTAAATTTGTTATTTTTGGATTTTTTGAAGCAGATTCAAAAGCCTGCTTTATAATAAATCTAATTCTTTTTCTGTGTAGATTTTACATTCATAAATGTAAATTTGCGAATTGTAAACCTGTTTTTGTAGTATTGTTACAAGAGATAAAACATTATTTACTTACAATTTCAGTCTCACTTAACAAAAAAGCTCTTAGAACATGTACAGTTTGCACAGCCTACAAACTTTTCACTGTACTCAATCTGTAATTGTTATTCATTTATGTAATGCCCTCTTTTGTCCCTTTTCTTCCTTTTTTCTTCTTTTCTGCCAATTTGTTTTATTTTGAGCTATGGTATTGCTTATTCATGTTGTTTTTTTGTTTTTTTCTCTCTTTTAGTGATGTTTTTCGTAATTATTGTTATGTTCTAAATTTGTTGTACCATATTGCAAACTGAATGTTCAAATAAAGCATTAAAAAAAAAAAAAAAAAAAAGGGTCCGAGGGCGGTCCGCCTTGCTCTGATGTCATGCCGACATATGTCAAAAAACTCTCGCGAGCGAAAGGCGGATGTGTCGGATTCTGCAGTCGAGCGCAGCTGCTCTCCACCATAGACCGTAAAAAAATATGGACGACGCGACTTTATTGACTTCCGCTGACCAAAGTTGAAGCTTTCGTAGGCCCGCTCATGGCGCTGACATCTTGGGACCGAGTCTGCGCAGTAGCGATCTCGGGACCGGAGTTGCGCAGTAGAGAACAGGAAGTAGAGGCGCGATTATCAAAAGTCCGCCCACACTCTCGCAGATGCAGAACTAAGAATTATGTTGGTGTGAAATAAACAGTTATGGAAGTGTAGAAATTAAAGCTAAAGCTCCAATCTCCTCCCAAAAATCCAGAAAAAAGTCCGTTAGTGCCTCAGTGACAAGTTCACTCAGAGAAGCTGTCAATCTCAGCTGTCAATCATGACGTCACACCCCCCGTTTTTATAGCATCAAATAACTCACTAAAACTAAACTTATTTAAAAAACGAACACTTGAAATGAAATTATTGTAATAAAAACTGCCTAAAATGACGGAAACCATCTTTAGGAAACAATTATTTGAAGTGTAATTAAATTGTTTAGTGTGTCTCGCGCCCATTCAAATACATGGAGAGGCGGGGTTTAGGAGCTATACTGGGACCGGCCACCGGGGGGCGATCGAGGCGCGAAAGCTTCAATTTCTGACTGGAGCACTACAGGCTTGCTCTCCACCGACTGCGCTGAGCAAAAGCATGATGGGAAACGACTTGCTGACGACACAGCTTAATGCTATTGGTTTAAACAACCGTGATGTATGGTTCTTTTTAAAAATGTTTGATTTTAAAACTCGGATATCATGTTTTTAGGTGTGAATATTCCCAAACTCTCTAAAAAAGGCGATCTCTCTGTGGGTTATGTGATTGTTGTCATATTTATAAATATATATATATACAAACATGTATGTAGGCCTAATTAAAGTAAAAATGATTGATAAACACATCTTTCGAATGGAAATAAATAACAAAAACTTTGGGTGTCTTGTTCATAATATTTATTTTCATATAAAAGTAACAGAACTTAAATTACATCCAGTTTATCAGCAACAAAGCGCACGAGTGTGAATCCCGCGATATCCGCCTTTGATCTCGCAGGTGTCTGATCCACTACGAGAAGAGAGAACTGTCCGGCTTGCCTGCACTTTTTTCACTCCTCCCCTCACTGCAGCCGCCTAGTCTCAGCTGAACTGCAGGCGAGGCGAGGCGCATCTCAAACAAGCCTAATATTTGAAATTTAATGTGTTCGTGATCTTCTGCGGATGGAGACGCTGATCGCTTTTGGGGATTTTCTTCACACAAATCAATCGCTTGGCCTCGGAATATTTGGAATATTTGTACTTTTTGAATAAATTGTGCATGCAGTCGAGTCTGCCTGTTATATCTGCGTTTTATACCACACAAATGGGTAGGTTTAGGGATGGAATGGGGTTGGGTTAGCCTACATGTTAAAACGTGTCTAGATAGCGTAAATAAAATGATGCTGGCTGATTAAATTGAGAATCACAGTCCAACATGTCATAACGGCAAAATCATAACCCAATATATGATCATCATGACGATAACTTTCCCATGCCCAACGCGTCTGTTTCTGACGCCAAATGTTTCTCATTAGGCTTGTTTGAGATGCGCCTCGCCTCGCCTGAAATTCAGCCGAGACTAGGCGGCTGCAGTGAGGGGAGGAGTGAAAAAAGTGCAGGCAAGCCGGACAGTTCTCTCTTCTCGTAGTGGATCAGACACCTGCGAGATCAAAGGCGGATATCGCGGGATTCACACTCGTGCGCTTTGTTGCTGATAAACTGGATGTAATTTACGTTCTGTTACTTTTATATGAAAATAAATATTATGAACAAGACACCCAAAGTTTTTGTTATTTATTTCCATTCGAAAGACGTGTTTATCAATAATTTTTACTTTAATTAGGCCTACATACATGTTTTTATATATATATATTTTGTTATAAATATGACAACAATCACATAACCCACAGAGAGATCGCCTTTGTTAGAGAGTTTGGGAATATTCACACATAAAAACATGATATCAGAGTTTTAAAATCAAACATTTAAAAAAAGAACCATACATCACGGTTGTTTAAACCAATAAGCATTAAGCTGTGTCGTCAGCAAGTCGTTTCCCATCATGCTTTTGCTCCGCGCAGTCGGTGGAGAGCAGCTGCGCTCGACTGCAAAATCCGACACATCCGCCTTTCGCTCGCGAGAGTTTTTTGACATACGTCGGCATGACATCAGAGCAAGGCGGACCGCCCTCGGACACTTTTCTAACCGGAATGCATCTCGCGCTGATCACCGGTGATCGGTTCTGCGCAGACTTTGCTCATCTCAAACAAGCCTATTGAAATGAATGGAGCACTCAGCGCGTCGATATAGTGACGCCTAGGGGTGCCTTTAGCGTCTTTATTGTGACGCAAAAAGCACTTGACCATGCGTCGGAATTTGACGCCTTGGGAGTGAGAACGCTAGTTACGTATGTAACTGTGGTTCTGTGAATTCCGGATGACCGCCAGAGGCGGTGCTAAGCACTAGTGGATAATCGCTGCGCCAGCTCGATAGGTCGAGAAAATTATAACAACAAAGTCACGTCATGACGCAGACCGAGACGCGAGGATATAATCCCCAGCAGCTCGGTGCCCAGCCTCGGAATGCTTTCTCGCGCATTCCAAATGACAAGGAACTCTGGCGGTCATCCGGAATTCACAGAACCACAGTTACATACGTAACTAGCGTTCTGTTTCATTCCTCCTGACCGCCAGAGGCGGTGCTAAGCACTAGTGGATGACACATATCAACACAGTCATGAGGAATGCCACCCACCTGCAACATCAGGGTTGCTCCAGAAGGACTGCAGAGCTCACATCATGGGAAGCAGCAACATTAACCTTGTAGAACCTTGCGAAGGTACATGGAGAAGACCAGGTAGCAGCCTCGCATACATCTGCCAAGGAAACTCCCTGAAAAGCAGCCCAAGACGATGAGACTGCCCTAGTGGAGTGACAAGTAACACCTGCTGGTAAGGGCTGATGAGATTTGCTATACGCCGACTTTATCGTTTCAACAATCCAGCGTGATAGTCTCTGTTTGGACAAAGGCGCACCCTTGCGTACTTCACCGTAACAAACAAACAACTGATCCGTCTGTCTGAAAGAAGCGGTAGAATTAACATAGCACTTTAAAGCTCGTACAGGACACAGAAGATGAGACCTTCCCCCATCTGTCCCTGAGTGAGTGGAAGGCGGTTGAAAAGCAGCCAGATGAATAGACTGATTCACAAATTGTGGTAACAAAACTTTAGGGAGAAAAGCTGGATTGGGTCGAAGAATGGCCCCGGAATCCTCTGGCAACCAGCGTAAGCACAGTTCACTCACTGATAGAGCATGAAGCTCACCAACACGTTTAGTGGAAGCGACGGCCAACAAAAATGACATTTTTAATGACAACCACTTAATATCCGCAACAGCCAGTGGTTCAAATGGTGGTGAACAAAGGGACTCTAGAACAAGCGGTAAGTCCCAGACCGGAAAAGGAGTAGAACGAACAGGTTTTAAACGCCTCGCTCCCTTCAAAAAACTGCAAACAAGGTTATGAGACCCCAATGAAGCACCATCAACTGGGTCGTGATAAACAGATATGGCAGCAACATAAACTTTTAAAGTGGAGGCCGCCTTGTTGTCATCTAACAGATGCTGCAAGAAACTCAAAATTTTTGGCACAGTACAGTGAACTGGGTCAATTCCTTGATCCCCACACCAAGAAGAAAAGATCCTCCAACGAGCAGCATAAATCTGTCGTGTTGAAGGAGCCCTAGCGTTGCTGATGGTGTTCACTACTGCTGGTTCACAAGCCATTAACTGTGAACTAGGCCTAACGGCTAGACCCAGAGCTGAAGGCGAAACGGGTCTGGGTGCCAAACACGGCCGTGCATCTGAGAAAGGAGGTCCCTTCTGACGGGAAGCTGCCACGGCTCGCCCTGTAGTAGACTCAGAAGTAGGGGAAACCATGGCCTGGCTGGCCATCGAGGTGCCACCAACAGCACCCTGTGCTTGCATAGGTATATTCGGTGCAGTGTTTCCCACAGAAGTGGAAAAGGGGGAAACGCATACAAAAGGCAGCTCGGCCACTCGTGGGCTAATGCATCCTGACCCAATGGGCTGGACTTCTCGGCTCTCGCGAACCACCAGCGGCAATGAGTGGTCAGTTCTGATGCAAACAGGTCGACCTCCGCCTTGCCAAACCGCTGCCAAATCAACTGCACCACGTCCGGGTGAAGTCTCCATTCCCCCGGGAGCAGTAGATCCCTGGACAGAGCATCCGCCACTTGATTGTCTGATCCTGGGAGATGAACTGCCCTTAACGAAGCTAGCCGGCCCTGAGACCATGTAAGGATCTTGCGAGTTAGCTGTAGAGACGCAAGTGACCTGGTGCCGCCCTGATGGTTCAAGTGAAAAACCGTTGACGTGTTGTCGGAACGGACAAGCACGTGACGACCCACCAGATTTGGTAAGAAGTGTAGTAGAGCTAAGTACACTGCCTTCAGTTCCAAGATGTTGATATGTTCTAAGGCTTCCCTTGGTGACCAGTGACCACTGATTCCCCTCTGACTCCAAGTTGCCCCCCATCCTGTTAGAGAAGCATCGGTTGTGATCACTTCTCGACGGGAGGGCACCACCCCTAGAGGCACTCCGGCTCTCAGAAACGTCACTCGTTTCCAGGGTCTCAGTGCACGGGTACAAGCAGGAGAAACGGAAATCATGCGATGACGGTGTCTTGCTGAGTCCAACCCCAAGCTGTTGCTCCACCTCTGAAGGGGCCTGAGGTGAAGCAAGCCCAAGGGAATCACGGATGTGGCGGCAGCTAACATCCCCATTAGTTGCAGAAGGACACCATAAGAAACTTTTGTTCCCAGACGGAAACGAGTCAGTAGCTGACAAATCTTGTCCGTCCGAGCTTGGGACAATGTGGCAGACATTGTGATGGAGTTGAGTGTTATACCTATGAAGGTTAGAGTTTGCTCTGGGACCAGATGACTCTTTGTGTCGTTCACAGTTAGACCCAGCCTCTGAATATGCTCCAGCACAACCTTGGTGTTGCGAATAGCATGTTGTTTTGTTGGGGCACAAAGCAGCCAATCGTCTAAATAGGGCAGAATCCTCATGCCCTTGGAACAAAGGGGAGACAGGGCTGCACTCATGCATCTTGTGAAAACGCGAGGAGCAAGAGATAGACCGAATGGTAGGACTCTGAATTGATAGGCTTGATCCTGAAAACTGAATCTTAGGAACTTCCTGTGGTGGGGAGCAATGGGAACATGGAAGTAAGCATCCCTCAAATCCACGCTCACAAACCAGTCTCCTTTCGTCACAGATCGAAGAACATCGACCGTGCGTAACATTCGGAAAGGAAGAGACTTTAAAAACACATTTAGGCGTCTCAGATCCAGAACTGGCC
Source organism: Gobio gobio (assembly GCF_949357685.1). Taxonomy (NCBI): domain Eukaryota; kingdom Metazoa; phylum Chordata; class Actinopteri; order Cypriniformes; family Gobionidae; genus Gobio; species Gobio gobio. The sequence continues at coordinate 20,161,452 of NC_137119.1, forward strand.
GAAAACTGCCGTCCTTTTTCGGAACAAGGAAGTACATGGAGTAAAACCCGTCCCTCTGACTGAGGGGAGGAACTTTTTCTATGGCTCCTTTCAGCAACAGTGAATGAATTTCTAAGGAAAGGGCCTTTGAACTGTTTGTATCTTTGACAACTGTCCGAAGGATTCCTGAAAACTTGGGAGGCCGGCGTCGGAACTGCAGAGTGTATCCCCTGTTCAAGGTTGCCAGAACCCAGGGGTCGGACACTGAATTTTCCCAGTAATCTAGGTGTTGCACTGTAAAACGACCGACTGCCGGCCCCATAGCTTCAGGGTTTTTGGCCTCTGGTTTTAGGACCTGTGGGGGGGGCGCTGACGTGGCCCCCCCTGACGGTGACGGTGAAAAGGACGGGGTCCCTGAGCCTGTTCAGTCTCTCTATGACGCTGTGGTGCTTGAAACTGATGAACATTGTGTTGACGCACTCGTTGCTCTGAGCCGTGGTAGCGTGGGTGAGCCGGAGCCAATGGCATCCTAAACGGTGGTGCCCGTGGTACTTGAGTTAGTTGTCGTGTTGCTTCTGACAACTTCATTCTCTTCTCCAATACCTCAGAAACATTGGGGCCGAAAAGGTGTCCCGGTACAATTGGCAGTTCTCTCAGCGTCTTTTTACAATCTTCAGATAACCTTGCCTGGGCAAGCCATACCTGGCGCCTGGCTGTTAGAAGGGTCGATGAAAGTGTACCAAGTTCCCGCGTCACATGACCCATAGTCAGCAGAGCCGTCTGTAAGAACCGAGGAATGGAAGCATCCACGCTCGCGGACTCCAACGTATTATTACAGGCAAGAAGCAGCTGGCAGATAGTATTCTCAGCCCTCGTTATATATGCTACAGACTCATATGCCTTCTTTAGGAAAGAGTCAGTACGTCCACACTGCGCGCTTGGGCAGCGTACATTGCCTCTTAAAGCCTCATCCGGTGATACCACCAGTGCTGCTACTGGCTGTTCAATTTCAGGAGCCCGTCCTACACCAATGGAGTCAGCTTCGGCCATTGAAGCCAGTGTGCGGGCTGTCTTTGATCTTCTTCTAGGTACGTTAGGACTTGTAAGTGCACTGGAGAATTCTGTCACAAAGTCCTTGCATGGTGGCATTGCAAACACATTACTACCAGCAGCTTGTCTGAAAAACACATTGGCTTGAACGGGCTGCACAGGTGATTCGTCAAGACCCAAACGAGCCACAGCCATCTGCAGAATAGATAAAATATCATCTGGAGAAGATGGGCCTGCGCCCGATGAATGTACAGACCCACCACTCGAACCACCTGTAGCTGACAGGTTGGAAAAAACATCATGTGGGAGGGTGGGTTGCGTGGCAGGTTCCGCCAACTCTGCATCGAGAAAATGTGAATTAGACGCGCTCATGGAGAGAGCGTCCAAATCCATATCCATATCGTTTGAGGGTTGGAAATCACTCTCATCCACTGGTGTGTTCCCAGTATGGGTGGTTAGCATTGGGGGTTGAAGAGACTGAAGAAGACGTTTCATCTCCATCATTTCTGAAGAGAGAGTAGCCACAGTCTTCGATAACATATGTTCTGAAGTTTCCGTCTGTCGTGAAGATTTTTTCTTACTCGGTGGAGCGCCAGCAGCTGCCGAAGCACGGCGCTTTTGAGCGCGTCGCGGCTGTTGCGCAAGACTAACAGGTGAGTTAGTGTCTAATTCAGCCAAGCGAAGCTGTCTTTCTGACAGTGGTAGCATACTACAATGCAAACACGGATCAGTTAGAGCCTCCTTCAAATGTTGAATCCCTAAGCAAGATGGGCATACATCATGTCCGTCGTCAGGAAGCATCGAATTCGGACACAATCTGCAGCTTGAAACGGGGATGAGAGGGCTATGATCCATGACTCCGTCAATAACGCGTCCTCGGTAGCACCGTAGAAACTCAGAACTGTTATAACACCCACTCCGGAGGTCAGACGTCCCTCAAATCTTCGGATAGAACCGGAAGATTATAACGTCCAAGATAGTAAAATGTAAAATAATAATATATAGGTTTGCGGTGAAAACGCTACCCAAGCGCGGTCGAAACCAGCCACCGGTAGTACCGTGAAGCACAGGGTATCGCCGACACAACAATAAAATATATTAGTATGCACTCACGTAGAAATGGAATCCGAGATATCCGTCCCGAAGATAGCGTTGAGCGTGCTGTCACAGTTTAGGAGGGCGAATCCTCGCAACTCAGGTAAACTGTACAGGACAGCGCGAAATAATGACCTATCATAAGCGAGAAAGCGAAAGAGGCTGGGCACCGAGCTGCTGGGGATTATATCCTCGCGTCTCGGTCTGCGTCATGACGTGACTTTGTTGTTATAATTTTCTCGACCTATCGAGCTGGCGCAGCGATTATCCACTAGTGCTTAGCACCGCCTCTGGCGGTCAGGAGGAATGAAACAGAACGGGTTGTCACTTAATGTTAATACCGCCTCTCAGAAGACTTTAAAAACTGGGCACAAGTCATATATAGAGGAAGAATTGTGCGCACATTCAATGAAACTTTTAGAGGTGCCAAATTCAATAAAGAATAAATCAAAGTAAACAAAAATCTGCTCACTGTTAATACTGCTCCCAAAGATTTATTAAAACATGCAACGTTTCAACCCAAAAGGACCCCAAAATGAAGAACCTTTTGGGTTTAAACGTTGCATGTTTTAATAAATCTTGGGAGCAGTATTAACAGTGTGCAGATTTCTGTTTACTTTGACACAAGTCATATATGTCATAATTACTTTTATGGTGCTGTTTTGTCCTTTATGGAGCTTTTTGGAGCTTGACTTTCCTGTCAGTGCACACTTTTGTTGTTTGCAAGAGCAGCATGGAAAAATATTTATTAGAAATTATTAGAAGAACATGAGGATTTGTAATTGAGAGCGTGGGATTTTATTCTGAATTTCCATTTTTGTGTGATCTGTCCCTTAAAGACCTTTACCTCATAATGCACTGATGTGTTTTTATGTTTCAGCTGATGATGCCGTGATGCCTCTGACAATAAAAGCTCTGACAGGCTCTTGTGTGCAGATTCCTTGCACATTCAATATCTACGATTTTGAGAACAAACGTAACGGGACAAAATCTATTTATGGGATCTGGCTGAAAAATAAATCACAGTTTGCTAAAAGTGATGGTTTTATAGCTTTTAATAGCAGTAAAAACATCATTAGAGGATTTAGTAACATACAGATAACTGGAGATCTCAGTGAGAGAAACTGCACAACTGTCTTCTATAACATCATGAAGAATCATTCAGATCGCTACTTCTTCAGACTGGAAATGGAGCCAAATGTGTACAAAGCAACTTTTAACCCCACTACAGATGTTTCAAGAAAGACTGTGAACATCACTGTCATAGGTAAATGCCATCTCCACTGTCTTTAACATACAGGTTCTTATGCTTTCCTTCACTTGTAAGTCATAATTAACTAACATCACTAATAACGGTTTCTTAATGATGAACTACAATTATTTCCGTAGATTCACCACAACCTCCTGAACTTGAACCCAATGATAAACTCTCTGTGATGGAGAACACAACAGTCAATCTGAACTGCTCTGCTGAAGCCCCCTGCCCCGAACAACCTCCTACAATATCCTGGACCAACATCCCTAAATCTGCCCACATTACAACACAGTTACAGGAGAAACCTGATAAAACTCAGTTAGTGTTTTCACACGTGACCTTCAAAGCTTCATACATGGATCACAGAAAGAACATCTCTTGCACTGCTACATATCCAAGAAAAACATCTGAAAACTCAACTGTGGAGACCACTGTGATGCTGCAAGTCCTGTGTAAGAGATTTGACTGCTTACTTCCTTTAACATAGCCCTGTGCCTGCTTAAATGCACAAAGTGCTGCTTAAACCAAATTTGGTGTTTAGAAATGCTCAGGTGTTTTACTGCTTTCCCTATTTATGTGCTTGTGTTTCCATCAAAGTACCTCCAAAAGAAACTCACATCATCATCGATCCATCTGCTTCAGTCTCTGTTGGCACTAATGTGACTTTGACCTGCAAAAGCAAAGCCAGTCCATCAAATGAAATGAACTACACCTGGTACAAACGTGAACAGGAGATGCCAATAGCTTGGGGAAAGAATATTACTTTTGTTGTAACTCGTAATAATACAGGATCATACTTTTGCATTGCACAAAATAAACATGGCAGTCAGTCATCAGCAGAGATCCAGCTCACGGCTGAAGGTGAGTTTACACAGTCTAAATGTAAAGAACAAGGTCATTTACAGATCTAAAGCAATGAAGATTATTTGAAATACAACATTCTGTCCAATTGCAGTCATTTCGCAGGACATAGGACAAGATGGACACTCTATGTCTATGATTGCTGGTTGTGTGGGAGGAATTGTGGCAGTGCTCATGCTCTCTGCTCTTGTTTTTTTCGCAAGGTAAATGTTGTTATATTTTCAGTTACTTAATCATCGCTGATGTCATTTTGAAAGAGACCATTTAAAGATGTACTCAGCATTGTGCTTGTGTTAATTTAAGCCTCAGCCACAGTTAAAACATATGAGAGTTGATAGTGTTTGACTTCATACAGTGATCAGATCAGCTATTAAAGCATTTCAGTCATGCACAATTAAGTCAAATTTTCATTTTAATTATGTATTTTCAATCCAGGACAAAGACACAAAGGGGAGACAATGTTGAAGAAAAAGTTTCCTTTAATCAGGTTTGTGAACTTCCTCAAACAGTCAGTTCCCACCACTGCACAAACAACCGCAAAGGGTTTTTTCATAGATCATTGTCATTGCTATGAAGCAGAGGCTCTCAATTATGTTCCTGCACATTTTGCATGTCTCTATTAATAATAACTTTCTAATGCACATCTAATAGAACCAAATTGTATAAATTTTTTAAATTACACTTCACATCAGACATTTATCACTCAATTTATCACTTTTAAATATGACCATTTATTTTAAATAACTTAATATTTCAAATGTACTTGGGTGTATTATATACACACATGTATGGTCATTCAGTACAAAAATCCAAACTGATCACACTTTCAAAACATGATGTAATGCTTTCGTTTAGTACTTTTTAACAATAAGTTTATTCAACAGCGAACAATGCAAGATACAAGTATCAAATCATCCTTGTTGCTGAATTAATTACATTAACACAGGCTATAGTTTCAACATTAGAAAATACAATTAGGCTACATTACCTAACTTATGTAATTGAATCCATAATGTCATATATGTGTTATCAAAAGATGATTTGATGCCATCTGTCTCCCTTATGATGCATCTCTGGTCAGTCTGTTCTTACTGTACACAGTCATTGACTGTTTCCTCTCCCTTTATCCTGCTCTATGTTCACAAATAGCAAATTACTATGTAGCCTATGTCTGTCTGCCTGTCGCCTATGTCTGTCTGCCTGTCGCCTATGTCTGTCTGTCTGTCTATCGCTATGTATGTCTGTCTGTCTGTCGCCTATGTCTGTCACCTATGTCTGTCGCCTATGTCTGTCTGTCTGTCTGTCGCCTATGTCTGTCTGTCTGTCGCCCATGTCTGTCTGTCTGTCTGTCTGTCTGTCTGTCGCCTTTGTCTGTCTCTGTCTCTCTCTCTCTCTCTCTCTCTCTCTCTCTCACTCTCTCTCTCACACACACACACATTTTTGCACAAATTTTGAACATGGTGGTTATCATCTAAGATAAATCACTTATGTAAAAAGAATCAATTACATTTGGTAATCCATATCGGAAATTGCAAACAAGTTCTATAGAAAGTAACTGTCTATGGAATCTGTATATACACTCACCTAAAGGATTATTAGGAACACCATACTAACACTGTGTTTGACCCCCTTTCGCCTTCAGAACTGCCTTAATTCTACGTGGCATTGATTCAACAAGGTGCTGAAAGCATTCTTTAGAAATGTTGGCCCATATTGATAGGATAGCATCTTGCAGTTGATGGAGATTTGTGGAATGCACATCCAGGGCACAAAGCTCCCGTTCAACCACATCCCAAAGATGCTCTATTGGGTTGAGATCTGGTGACTGTGGGGGCCATTTTAGTACAGTGAACTCATTGTCATGTTCAAGAAACCAATTTGAAATGATTCGAGCTTTGTGACATGGTGCATTATCCTGCTGGATGTAGCCATCAGAGGATGGGTACATGGTGGTCATAAAGGGATGGACATGGTCAGAAATAATGCTCAGGTAGGCTGTGGCATTTAAACGATGCCCAATTGGCACTAAGGGGCCTAAAGTGTGCCAAGAAAACATCCCCCACACCATTACACCACCACCACCAGCCTGCACAGTGGTAACAAGGCATGATGGATCCATGTTCTCATTTTGTTTACGCCAAATTCTGGCTCTACCATCTGAATGTCTCAACAGAAATCAAGATTCATCAGATCAGGCAACATTTTTCCAGTCTTCAAGTGTCCAATTTTGGTGAGCTTGTGCAAATTGTAGCCTCTTTTTCCTATTTGTAGTGGAGATGAGTGGTACCCGGTGTGGTCTTCTGCTGTTGTAGCCCATCCGCCTCAAGGTTGTGCGTGTTGTGGCTTCACAAATGCTTTGCTGCATACCTCGGTTGTAACGAGTGGTTATTTCAGTCAAAGTTGCTCTTCTATCAGCTTGAATCAGTCGGCCCATTCTCCTCTGACCTCTAGCATCAACAAGGCATTTTCGCCCACAGGACTGCCGCATACTGGATGTCAGGGCCGTGCAGAGAGTTCGTCAGGGGCAGGGGCTCAAATGTAAAAAAGGGGCAATATATATATATACCCTGTTCGGGCGAACCAGCCTCTTACTGCATTTCTTTGCCTTGTACCTGTACTTGTGTAATGACAATAAAGTTGAATCTAATCTAATCTAATACATCTAATTATCTAATTATCTATTTTACATTATGACACAGAAGATATAGCCTAAATATTAATGAGAATTATATCAAAAGTAATTTATACATTCTGTAACAGTTTATGGGTTATTATATGAAATTAGGCCTATATACATATTCAACAACAGCAAAGTTGGGGTCACTTGGGGTACAAAAAGTTGATTAGACAAGAATTATAATTCTCTTCAAAGAACGTGTATGTTGTACAAGTTGTTAGCACTATTAGAAGATCAGGAGCAAAATAATACAGACAGAAATACAAAAACAAACTACCAAATTACTAATTCCGCGGATTGTAATGCTTAGCAATGGCTGCCCCTATGGAAGGTACGCTTTCGGGGTGGATTACCCCCTTGAGATTTCCGCGCACAGACTCTGAGTGACGCTGGGGAGCAAGCGGGAAAACACGGAGCGGATTTGCGGAATCGGTGGATCCTTTTAGCGGGGATGGGTAGCGACCATAGACTGCGAGAGGGGTACCACAGCGGATGAGGGCAGAGGGGCAGTGGTTCTAGCCACCGGGCCACCCCCCTGTGCACGGCCTTGCTTTGGATAATATAATTAAAAAAGCTAACAACCAGTGTAATGACAATAGTGTTATTTGCATGAAAACACTTCAATTAGCAGAATTATATTCATATAGACTGAGATGTAAATAGACAGTGGTGGCCACTATCGGAATGAACTGTCAGTAGTGATAAGGTAGTAGCTAAGAGTGCTCCAGACCAACCTTACGAAAGAATGACTTACAGAAGGTATTCTTAACCAAGATCGTTTCGGGAAACGCATATTAACGTTAAGATACACCTTACGGTATAACTTAAGAACGACGTAATGTTAAAGGGTTAGTTCACCCAAAAATGAAAATTCTGTCATTAATTACTCACCCTTATGTCATTCGACACCCGTAAGACCTCTGTTCATATTCGGAATACAAATGAAGATATTTTTGTTGAAAGCTGATGGCTGAGAAAGGCTTCAGATAGGCCTCCATTGGCATTCAGTACATTTTCACTCCCAAGACCGATAAAAGGCACTTAAAACGTCGTTACAAAGTCCATCTCACCACAGTGACTCTACAATAATCTTACGATGCGACAACAATAGTTTTTGTGCGCAAAAAAAAATCAAAATAACACCCTTTATCCAACTTGTTATTGCCTTCCGTGTGTGCCTCCACGACGCATGCGCGAGAATATGACGCAGATCCGGCGTTCGGACAGATGACCCAGAAGCGATTTGTTTACAAGCAGAGGAAGACGCGCGTGTCTAAGCTGTTGGATTCTACATTGATCGTGCTTTAGGTCTCGGCGTAGTTCTCAAAATGGGACTAAAGTGCGCATTTCATGGATTCCCGAACCCCGGCGCTACGTCATATTCTCGCGCATGCGTCGTGGAGGCAAAGTGTGCCATGACTCAAAAAAGGTTGGGAAACACTGTGTTAGAATGACAAAAGTTTTAAAACTTACATTTTTAGTGTGGTCTGCCTCAGGTCTAACGGCGCTCGTCAATGTCAGAATGATTGAGATGGCCAATCAAATCAAAGTAGGCAGGGTTTACGTTCTCTTTTGGCTCGTTCACAGTCTTCACACAGACAAACGCGTCAATCTATCGCTTTATGCCGTTGCGGGGACTCTTTCCGGTGAAATCACAACACAAAATGCACAGAAATATACAATCATTGAACATCTTTGATTTTAATGAAGAAAAAAAACTATATGAGGGCGGGTTAGAACCTGTAACCTTTGCCACGGTTTACAAATATTCTACCACCAGACCACTAAAGAAATCAAAAGTTAACAGCGGATCTATGTATTTATTCACTAACGGGAAGAATCTCGAGACTAACGATATATTTGACACAAATTAATGCAAATGTTATTTGCAAATAGTCCCAATATGATTATTTCCCTAGACATAGAATTTCATTCACTGTTCTGTTTCTTTATGCTTTATAAAAATAAAATAAAAAATTGGTCCCCCCCAATGTTCAAGACATGGTTACGGCCTTGGACAAATGTATTAAACTGAATGAGAGGACATGCAAATCAAAAGTTTGAGCTTTATGAAAGGCAGTTACTGTGAATGAAACATTTATAAAGATATAACACTTATTTTGTGTAGTGAAAATGATACTTTGTGATTCGGTGTACTGTACTAACACAATGAAAAAATATGCTGAAATGTTTGAAAAAGTGCACTTTTGATGATCTGTTGTGATATTAGTACTAAGAGGTTTGAAAATGTACACCTTACTTGTGAAAATAGTACCAAAGTGAATTCAAAAAACTGTATTAAAGGGGTGGTAAAACACATTCTTTTGAAGGCTTGATTGTGTTTGTGGGGTGCACTGTAACATGTGTTCATGCTTCGTTTTTAAAAAATTGCATTATTTTTCATATATTTTACCTTTATTCTACACTGCTCTGTCCCTCCTTGTAAAAACGGTCTGATGGTTTCCGGGTTGTATGAAGCCGGTCCCTCAAAAATACGCAGTGGGCTCAGATTGGTTAGCTGGCCCAGTGTGTTGTGATTTGCTAACCGCCTAGTGCACGTTTGTCGGAAACGTCACGCCCCTTACCTTTACCGATAGACTGTGCTTTGGTAGTATTAGAAACAATGGCGTCAATAATACCATACCAATTTGAGCCCGAATCAGACCCAGAACATTTTAGTGAAGATGATCGAGCAGAACCTGTTCTTCCTGTTCAGTCCTCAAGAGTAAAGACTGCGGATCTTTCACGAGTTCACACTTACAAATAAGTCAGATAGAATAAATGGTATGCGTATTTGGCGTGCTGTCCGAGGAGAGGGCTCCGAGCTCGGTATTTGGCCCGAACCCAGAGTACTCCCCCCGTATGTCTGGTTTAGGAAGTAACTAGGTGAGTGTGAGGAAGACGAGGTGGTGGAAGGATGCTGAAAACCTGTCAAGGAACTTTGTTGAGTTGACTGGGTATTTATATGATCCTCCACTTGTGCTGATTGGGTAGACATGTTGATTACTGATTGCTGAAAGCTGGTTGAATGACATCATGATTGGATAGATCATTTGAACTCCTCCCGAACTTATCATATAGTGATCGCTACTGAATGGCACTGTTACTTTTGTATTTTTAGAACGATTATAGCCAAATATCTGTCGCAAGAACTATTAACCCAAGACAAACTTTACTAGTAGCCAAATCAAACACAGAACCATGTTTAGCATGCCTGTAGATAAACAATACATAAAAACTCTAATCAAAGAATAATTTACACTAATGCCAAGTTCGCTGTTGAGATTTAAAAAAAAAAGTTTGTAACATTAGGGGCCCTATTTTAACGATCTGAAACGCAAGTGTCAAAGCGCGAAGCGCAAGTAACTTTGTGGGCGGGTCTCGGCGCTGTTGCTATTTTCCCGGCGGGATAAATGGCTCTTGCGCCCGGCGCAAATCTAAAATGGGTTGGTCTGAAGTAGCTTCATTATTCATAGGTGTGGTTTGGGCGTAACGTGAATAAACCAATCAGAGCGTCATCCAACATTCCCTGTAAAAGCAGGTGCACAAGTTCCATTATGGATTGCTATTATTATGGCGTATTTACCAGGCGCACGCCAGGAGCGGTTCACAGCCGAGGAGACTGATGTTCTTGTAAGAGCAGTGAAAGACAGAGAAGTTGTGTTGTATGGGGATGGGAGAAACCCACCCAAAATAGCGTCGGTTAAACAGGCGTGGGAGGAAATAGCCACAATTGTTTCATCAGCTGGAATCCCCAGGACGTCGCACCAGTGCCGCAAGCGCTACAGTGACATCAGAAGACGGGGAAAGTCCAAGCTTGCCAGCATCAATCGGGCACGCCGTGTAACGGGAGGTGGATCTGCCTCTACTCAGGACCTGACGCCAGCAGAGGACGTCGCTGCGTCCACCCTCACCGATTTTTTTTCCTGGTTCTTGACGGACAAACCAATTTGTTAGATGTCCTTATATACATATATGTCTTGCCAGAAGTTGCCACTATTGGGCAAACAGGTCTGATCCTTAATTATTAGACAACAATTAGCCTGAATAATTTGTAAGCTAGATTTATGCCTATTTTTTCACATCTTCGTGGCACACCACAATGATTTCCGTCATCTCATAAGTTAATATTTTTTAGTGTAACAATTTATGATTTGCAAAAATAACTGTTGCATCTGTGTAGATTACATGAGCAAAGTGTATGCGCGTTGTGCACGCTATACATTATGGTCAAGCATGCGCCCTTAAAATAGCATAAGGAACAACGCGCAACGCGCCACTGACTTTAGACTAGGTTTTTTCTGGTCAGTGGCGCAATTGTTTAATGAAACAGCAAAATAGCACCAGGGATTGTTTGCGCCGGAACACGCCTCCTTTTATGCGCTGAACCGCCCAGGGAGCGCAAGTTCATTCACTAGTTTAGCGACGTGCTTCTGTGGAGGGAAAAGCGCGCTTTGCGCGGGTGCAAAATAGGAATGACACATGCGTCGGTGTACAAAGTCAATTGCGCTGGGTGCAAGATAGGGCCCTAGGTGTTTGTCGGATAGCGTAAAGTATGAATGAGCGTTGTCATCTGTGTACTTCCTTGCTACAACGTACAATTAACAATACGAACTATTACAGGAAAACACATTGATGAAAAATAAATCATACTTAGAGGTTGTGGCCCGTAAACAGCTTCTGTTTTTAAATCCGTCTTTCAGGACAAGCCGTTGTGCAAATCCTTGATTGAACTCGCGAAGATTGTGGAAGCTTTCCTCCGTGAAATGTGCAGCAGGAGCTGCGCGCGCCCGTGTGCATGATTCACATTCACATGCAAATACAGACGAATATTGTCCATTGTGTCACATTTTCTGGTCTTCTCCTCCGACCCCTGTCTGTTTCGTGCTTTGATTTATGATGGGCAGCATATATCTGCTGCAAATGCGACCTGTTCCCCTCTGTCTCATACACATATATAACATGTTGTATGTTAAACGCACTGCAATGCACCCCCGTCCCTAGGAAGGCTGAACAAAGTGGACCTGCAAAGATTAAAATAACAGCGTATCGTTGGCATTGCGGCAACAACACTCCAGCCTACCAACTATACCATAACAACGGAGCTGTGGGGAAGCAGCGATACAAAATGCCTTATTCAATATTCTCGGAGGAGGGGTTTATGTAAATATTGGGGCTGGTGATGTCAGCAACCCTGGAAGAATGTAAAGTAGTCTCTACTGGCCGTTTGCTGTAGTCCTTAGAAATGGATTTCTTTTAAAGCAGATATCTCCCTTTGCTTTAAACTTTGAACGTTGTAACTTTGCAGATGTTGTTTATGCTCAAACAGCAACATTATACACTAGCTAAAGTTAGAAAAGTGAAATCGTGGTTTACCACCCCTTTAAGACAATACATTAAAATAACATGGTGAGAAATATACCAGTTTGCAATATCAAGCAGCAAAATTAGATCTTTTGTACAGTTAAAAATAACTGGAAGCACAGGAAGTCTGACACATTCAATTTAGAAATGGTCATGTCTGCTTTTAAGTTCAAAATAAGGTGGATAGTGTTTGCTGTAAGCTGGTCCTGCTGCACACTGACCACTGTGCTATGGGATTTATGTGTCTATTCATGCAGCAGTAGCATGTCTATGTATCTATAGGCAATAGCAAGTCCATACATACTCTACGGCATATCTAGTCAGCTAAGGCCAAATACATTAACATCGTCATATCCATTAACTGAGTTGTCATGATTAAAATGCTGATATATACACCAAATATTTTTTGTTTTAATTTTTAGGCACAGGATGAAACTATTGACAGGAATTCCATCTATGATAATGTCCTCGCCGTGACCAACCAGGACAACAAGATCTCTGATGATCAGTTCACGACTGAGATCGACCACAATACAGGGACAGACTCAACCGAAGAAGACAACCATGAAAAAGGTTCAGATGTAGTATATGCTCAGGTCCACATGATATACAAAAAACCAAAAGCCATCAGTGTTGTGCCTGAGGACATTTATGCTCAGGTGAAGAAATAATTTTTTACATCTCACAAAAAAAAAAAAAAATGTTTTATGCTATTTATGAAAAATAATCCTAAACAGCTACTTGAGGGCAATTATAAAAATGAGACAAAACAATTTAGCTTTCTTTCAAATGTAAATGAGAAGTTCATGTTTTCTAACATTCTAAAATGACTTGTATGTTATATTTCTGTATCTATTGCTATAGCCTATTCGTATGAATAATTAATCTTTTATTAAAGGCAACGAGTGACTGTATTTATTTCTGTCTTCATTGGGGTATTTTGTCTGTTTGTTTGTTTGTTTGTTTGTCAATATATTTTTCTGTTATTTTGTTGCAAAACAATGTACAGTACATACAACATTTTAACTATTAAAAATGTCTCTACAATATTCCAAAATAAGTAATTAAAGGGTGGTACTGCTTTGAAATAGATTTATATATTAGAAACATTTATACAGCTCACTTGAGAATCACTACCTTGACACTGTTGTCTTTTGTGAAATGAATTAGTGTTTGGTTCATGTGGAAAAAGAGTAGCCACAAGGTCAAGTTTGAAATAAATGATGAGAGGAATATATTTTTTTTGGAGGGTGAACTATTCCTTTACAACACAGTCTCACTCCCACAGCGTCACATTGACGCTTGGTCAGGACCCCTCGTCGTCACTTTTTTACGTACAGGGTACCCCTTGAAAGTCATTTTTTGACGTGCAGGGTACTCCAGTGATTCCAATGAGACACCTTTGGCGTCATACACAGTCGTGTTGGGCATGTGAATGTTATCATGATGTAACTATTTATTGGGTTATAATTTTTCCATTATGACATGTTGGAGTATGATTCTCAATTTAATCAGCCAGCATTATTTTATTTACATTTATTGATTTGTATTTACGCTATTCAGACACGTTTGAAAGTAGCCCAACCCCGCCCCTTAACCTACCCATTTGCGTTATATGATATAAAACACAGAATATAACAGACAACATGCAAACTTTATTGAAAAATGTCAAGTATTCCAACGATTCCAACAAACAAATGGCCAAACGATTGATTTGTGTGAAGAAAAGACCCAAAAGCGATCTGCTTTTCCATCCGCACCGCGGCGTCATAGAGAAGACGCCACAGGTATGGCCATACCCCTCGGCGTCAGTCTATAGACAAACTGGGAACTCCATTGCTTTCAATGGGAAACCTTTGCCGGTATTCTATCGGTATGAAATCTCGCTGAAGAAGTCTCATTCAGAATACATCGCGATGTTTGGCATCAGTGCACTTGTGCCACATGTTGGTGAGTAGCCATGAATGTTTGATATAAAGTATTTTCTGTCGTTATTGATCAGATTATGTTCAGTCACTGCATTATATCTTTCATTTCCACTCAGGCTTCGCATTTCTTTGCTTTCTAAATCAACACACCTTGCTAATAGGGCATTTAAACACTGTCACGTGACGTGCTAGACCTTTTAAACAGTTATTCATATTTAATAATAACAACTAGTGTAGTTCCAACGTGGCATTTAGTAGAAGCACAATAAAAACAACACTTGCCATGCTTTTAGCTGTAACCTTAGTTGTAATGTGATGTTTGTTGTAAATAGACAGTAACCACAACACTTACCATGCTTTTACCACAGTATCGGTAGTTTAAATGTGATGTTTGTTGTAAATAGACAGTAACCACAACACTTACCATGCTTTTACCACAGTATTGGTAGTTTTAATGTGATGTTTGTTGTAAATAGACAGTAACCACAACACTTACCATGCTTTTACCACAGTATTGGTAGTTTAAATGTGATGTTTGTTGTAAATAGATAGTAAGCACAACACTTACCATGCTTTTAATGCCTTTTAATGTAAAATCCAAATATTGTGATGTAAATAGTACTTTGTCCTGTATATAATGTATGTGTTATATATTATGACTTTTTCTCTTTCTTTTTTTTTTTAACCTGAAAAGACCAAAAGGGCCTTTCGGACTCAGTCAGCCCATTCTTGTTCATGGAAAAGTAATGGAGAAGACCGAAAGCAGCAACAGCAAATATTTGCAATGGTAAGTATGTGTTGGTTTGAACTCTTTATCAAGCATTTGTTGTTTCTCAAACATATTCTTACAAACCCCATGGCTCAATCAGTAAGAACATACTCTCAAAGTCTTAATAATTCACAAGATTTAACAAGCTGTCAAATTCATATGATACTCGTACATATTTGTACATATACTCGTACATAATCCTGCAGCTTTTACTCCGACTCCTGCCATTGGCTACAGCCTCAATTCCTGTACATATTTATCATGATTTTTGTAAATCAGTTGCGCCCCTTCTTGGAAAGCAGTCCCAGAAAGAAAAGTTTATATTTGGTCCAATGTATTCTTTAAAATTATTACAAATTGGGCCATTGGGGAGGTCTCTTCACACCTCATGACCTACCTCTGTTTGCAAGAGTGGAAATGCTCACATAACATCAGATATTCAATTATTTTGTCATCAGTTGCACTGCTGATAACATCCCGTTTGCATGTAAATAATTTACGTGATCAAAAGATCAAGTGAATAATCAACATTTTTAAACAAATTCATATGTGCTATTAAAAATATACTTTTAATAATGGAAATGCACACCTATCAGTGAACTTGTTTCATAAATGTATTTAACATTTAATTATGCAACACTTTTTAAACAGTTATGTATGAAATCACAACTTGCATGCAATGTAATGAAATTTCCTTTCTTTCTGTTTTGCAGGATTACTTGCAGATTACTTTTATGAGCCAACCCTCACAAGAGCTACTAGTTAGTCGTAGCGAATCTTGCCGTAATCAGGTAAATAATATTTTTAGTATATCAGTATTTACTCATGAAATGCTCCCCTGAATCGTATGTAAATTCATTTTATTGTAACTGTCTTAATTTATATGTTTCAAAAACAATAGTAATTGCACATAGAGTAAGTGAGACTTTCTTGTTTTACAGCAGAGAAGAAAGACCAGACCCTTATATCGAAGCAAGCTAATCGAATAAGTCCTTTGTTTAGGGTGAGGAAGGAACATGGCCATCTTGTGCCCAAAGACGACAGAAAAGTGCGCAAGTCCATTGGTATGTCTTGTATTGATGTATTGTCTTGCTGTAATATGTAGTACAGAATTTGATGTTGATCTCTCAAAGGACAGCTGTGATCATTCTTTCTATACTTTGATAAAATACACACCATTATTCATGTCTAAATCTTTTTATAACTCCTAAAATGAGCAAATTAGGTTCTGTATCTTGGATTTATCTAAAATGGTAAATATTGGTTTCCCTTTTTGATACAATTATTATTAAAATGATTGCCTTTTAGCATAAAGGCTGGAACACTTTTGGCCTTCAATTCTTTCAATTCTGTGTAGCTTTGGAAGATAATGAGTTGTGGCATATATTAGGAATCAAATAGTAAATGTTCTTTGAATTATGTGAAATATCTGCTTAGTTTTTTGGCTTGAAACAAGGCTTTATACTCCACAGACTAAAACGCATTGCATTTGTGTTTTAAGATGGATAGCAAGAGAAGGCACACACTTCAGAAGATTCTACAGGAAAAGACTAATGTGCAGCCAAGGAGGAATACAAGAGGCAAAAAACTCCAGTCTCTGAGAACTATGCATTGCCATGGGTGCTTCATAAGCATGGTAAGTCTTGACCCTCTGTACCTATTGTATTGCCGTATTTTAACAATTTTACATTGTGCAGGCTATCACAAGTGATGCTCTTGAAACAAGTGACAGAAGAGTATGTTGTCTTAAAAGAAATCTAGCATCACTGGCAAAGGCTAAGTAGAGACCATGCCTTTCTAAAATATATTTTTAAAGATCTGGGCCCGTATTATTAAAGATTCTAAGAGTCCTCTCAGAAAACTCCTAATTTAGCTTAACTTTTACGTAGGAGTCTTAGCTTAATGTCATGATCACAGAAAGAGGAAACAAATGCAGGTGCAAATAAACTCAGTTTTTAATGTCAGACAGGACAAATTGGAGACAGACAACACCGCTGGCAGGTGACGCAGGGACCTCGATGATCAACAGGTTGTATCTGTGCTGGTGAAAAGTGACGCGATGGTGATGTGGGTGAAATCCGGCGTGAAACGATGAACAGGAAACAACGAACAGGAATCCCAGAACAAACACCACACGATAATCCAAACGGAACAGGAACAAGGAACTCAGGACACCAGACAGCACACAACATCGACAACGATCTGACAAAGGAGAGGAGAAAACGGTGAGTATAAATGCAAGTGATAATGACT
The DNA here is from genome assembly GCF_949357685.1 of Gobio gobio. NCBI lineage: Eukaryota > Metazoa > Chordata > Actinopteri > Cypriniformes > Gobionidae > Gobio > Gobio gobio. The sequence goes on from NC_137119.1 coordinate 20,178,683, forward strand.
CGCAGCTGGCGCCGATGATGGATGAATGAGCATGATTGCTCCGGCCACGCCCACGGATCCACGCAGCACATACCAACACAACAAACAGAGACACGAGACACAAAAGAAAGCAATGCATTCATGAACCGTGACAGTACCCTCTCTCCTAGGAACGCCTCCTGGCGTTCCCAGCCTCCCTTACCTGTCGATTGTAATCATCGATAAGGGAGTGATCCAGAATGTCTCTCGTAGGGACCCAACTTCTCTCCTCCGGACCGTAACCTTCCCAGTCCACCAAGTACTGGACTCCGCGTCCCCTCCGCCTAGAGTCCAGAATACGATTTACCGAAAACGTAGGTTCCCCATCTACGAGACGCGGCGGGGGAGGAACCGGAACCGGCGGGTTAATTGCTGATCGAAACACAGGCTTAATCTTAGATACATGAAACACGGGGTGAATTCTCCTGTACACTGGAGGAAGGTTGAGGCGGACTGTCACCGGACTAATGATCTTGGTGACAGCGAACGGGCCAATGAATTTGGGTGCGAGCTTATTAGAGACGGAACGGAGAGGAATATTCTTAGTAGAAAGCCACACTTTTTGACCAACGACGTATACGGGAGGCTTTGACCGGTGGCGATCGGCCTTAGCCTTGGTGCGCAACCCCACCCGGAGTAGAGTCTCTCGGGCTCTAGTCCAGGTGTTGTGACACCTCTGGATGAAGGCGTGGGCGGAGGGGACCGCGACTTCGGAATCCAGACTGGGAAAGATAGGTGGCTGGTAACCTACACTACACTCAAACGGAGACAGGCCCGTAGATGACACTGGTAACGTATTGTGGGCGTACTCCACCATAGACAGTTGCTGACTCCAAGACGAAGGATTCTTGGAAACCAAACACCGCAACATTCTTTCCAGATCCTGGTTGGCTCTCTCGGTCTGACCATTGCTCTGGGGATGAAACCCTGAGGAAAGACTAACAGTCGCCCCTAGCAATCTACAAAATTCTTGCCAAAATTTGGACACAAATTGGGGTCCTCTGTCGGAAACCACGTCCATCGGGAGGCCATGTAACCGAAAGACGTGATCCACGACGGCCACCGCTGTCTCCTTGGCTGAGGGTAATTTGGGCAAGGGAATAAAATGAGTCGCCTTCGAGAACCGGTCCACCACGGTTAAAACTACCGTGTTGCCCTGGGAGGGCGGGAGGGCGGTAACAAAATCTAGTGCGATATGGGACCAGGGTCTCGAAGGGACAGGCAGCGGTTGGAGTAGCCCATCTGGGGGTCGATTGGAAGACTTACCAATGGCACAAACCGAGCAAGCCAAAACAAAACTGTGAATGTCCCGGGCCATAAGTGGCCACCAGAATCGTTGTTTAACCAGAAACTTCGTACGAGTCACTCCTGGATGACAGGCTACGTTGGAACAATGCCCCCACTGAATAACGTCTGACCGTAATCCCTCCGGCACAAATAATCGATTCGGTGGGCAACCGACCGGGGGCGTTACCCCTTCTAAGGCTTTCTTGACCTTCGATTCGACCTCCCATGTGAGTGTGGAGACAAATAGGGTCTCAGGTAAAATACGCGACAAAGAATCGGGTTTGATGTTTTTGGAACCCGGGCGGTACGAGAGAGTAAAGTCAAAACGACCGAAAAAAAGTGCCCACCGAGCCTGCCTGGAGTTCAATCTTTTAGCCGTCCTAATATATTCCAAATTCTTATGATCGGTCCAGACGATAAAAGGTACCCCCGACCCTTCTAACCAGTGACGCCATTCCTCCAACGCTAACTTGACTGCCAACAACTCTCTGTTACCAATGTCATAGTTACGTTCGGCAGGTGACAAGCGATGAGAAAAAAACGCGCAAGGGTGCATCTTCTCGTCCGTGGAAGAACATTGGGACAACACTGCACCTACCCCCACCTCTGACGCGTCGACCTCCACCATGAACTGACGTGAGGAATCAGGGGCTATCAAAATGGGGGCCGAAACAAAGCGGTCCTTTAGTTTGGTGAACGCGGCCTCAGCCGCGTCAGTCCACCTGAACGTCGTTCTGGGGGAGGTCAAGGCAGTCAGAGGCGCGGCTAGTTGGCTGTAGTTACGAATAAAACGTCGGTAGAAATTGGCGAATCCCAGAAACAAACACCACACGATAATCCAAACGGAACAGGAACAAGGAACTCAGGACACCAGACAGCACACAACATCGACAACGATCTGACAAAGGAGAGGAGAAAACGGTGAGTATAAATGCAAGTGATAATGACTCGCAGCTGGCGCCGATGATGGATGAATGAGCATGATTGCTCCGGCCACGCCCACGGATCCACGCAGCACATACCAACACAACAAACAGAGACACGAGACACAAAAGAAAGCAATGCATTCATGAACCGTGACACTTAAGAGCTTTAAGAAACGATCTGAGAGCAACTCTGAGCAAGGAAAATACAAAAACTTTTATCTTAGTGAAGAGGCGGGGCTGACCCCGTTGCTACATATGACACAGTCTTTTGAAGACTGTGATTGGTTGGTTGTCTAAAAAGGGGAATAAAGGAGCGCTTTTAAGTATAGGGTCTATTCTAAGCCTTCACTTTGAATTTACAAGCGCAAATTGTCCTATTTTACCGTTCTCTCTCACTCACACACACATTATATATATGTACACTGAAAAATTAAATTAAGCATAATTAATTTGTGCTCGTTTAAATAATTTAAATTTAGTTTTTTTTATATGAATTTTAAAAAAATGAATTGGATTTATGGGAATTGCATGTGTTTTTGTTTAAATTGAGATCAAATAAATTGATTGCGACCACTTACGATACATTTTTTTTGTAAATTCAACAAATCATTTTTTTCAGTGTATATAAATACTTTTATTATTTACCATGCTGTTAATTTCCTATAAGGTATTTGATTGGCTTAGAATTATAAACATTGTTCCACTCTTTCCAATTACACTGATTGCTGGCATGTCTATTTAATTGGTGGTTTGAAAGTTGGATTTAATGCAACAAACATGATCCCTGCACGATCTAATCTATAGCGTTTTATTAAGTCACTGTCATCCATCGTCTGCAACACATTTCTTCTCCCTCTTCGTCTTTCTGCCATTTTCTCCGCTGCTAAAGAAACTCTTAAGCCTCTTAAAAGTCCTCGTCCGTGCTCCTAACAAATTTGACCTTAAGACCTCTTTTAAGGGTTAAGATACTTTCTGAATTACTTTTTTCTTTGCTAGGATTTTTTAGTTAATTTTAAGAGTAAACGCCCACATTTCTAAGAATTTTCTTAGAGTTTTGTCACTAGGAGCTACTCTTTGCATTAAGATTCTTTATGAATACGGGCCCTGCTGTTTAAAAGGTTGCTGTTGATATGGGTAAAATATTTTTTTGTCAGTACTTGGCTAATATTATGTGCTGCAATATTATATACATAATGCTTCAATGTGTATAGTATATAATGTACTGACTGCGGCTTTGTAAATTTAAATTTGGAATGGGCAACTCTGGGCCTTTCGAAATGGAGAGTTTACCTCCAAGACTAATCGAGCATGCCTGGAATATGTAACTAAAGTCTTCAGGTTTACTTATAGATAATTATAGGCAGGTGGGTTTGAGGTTGGAGCTAAATCTGCAGGACAATGGATGCTGAGGCCCAGAGTAGCCAACCACTGCTTAAATCATGTAGAACATATGCTAACCTGACTACATTAAACTTAATTTGAATTGTGTTTTTTCTTTTACTTTTAGACCAGGACTGGAGAATGCCTGAAAATTGAATGTTACTGTCACAGTTACTGTCTGTCTCTGTTGTGTTTTGTACTTCCTGGTTTTAGTTATCACATGTTCCTTTGTCTGAGTTTCCCGCCACTTGTCTGTTTCCTTAGTTACCCTCATCTGTATCACCTGTGCCCCTCGTTAGTTAGTCATCTGTGTTTGTATTTAAGTTCCTCCCTTTCCTTCAGTCTCTGTCCGATCTCGTTTGTGTATACGTGTATTTATGGTGTGCTACTTTGATTTGAGTCTTCTGAAGTATTAAATGTTGTTGGAGTATTCTACTACCTGTCTTTGCCTGTTCCTGCCTGCACACCCGTAACAGAAGATCGGACCAATACAGCGAAGGGACTTCAGCGAGATGGGCATTTTCCTGTTCCCGTTCTCTCCAGTGTCCCCAGAAGAAGGCACTTCTGCAGAGGATCGCCTATGGGGGATTAGGCAGAACGGTCGCCCACTGGAGAGGTATGTGGAGGAATTCTCTGAGCTTGCTTATCTGGTGAACTGGCCAGATGCGCCGCTTAATGCGGTTTTTCTGATGGGCCTGGACGAGGACACTATTCGGTTTCTGGAACCTGCCTGTTCCTTTTCCCTAGTCGAGACAATCAACCTGGTTTTGTCCCTAAATTGTTCCGAGTTCGAGATAACCGAAGAGGTTCCTATGAATATGTGTCTTCCTCGTCCAGTCCCCTCAGAAAAGCTCGCTGCCTGGTCAGTTCACCCGCAGCCAGTTTCCTCTGCATATCCCTCCAGTGGGCCTGCCGGGAAGGTCCTGCCTGTCCCCAAGCCCAGGAGGAAGAGGAGAGCTGCTGCTAAGCGCTCGTCTCGGGGCGTGACGGTCGCTGCCACGGCAGATTCACTGGAGCGGTGGTTGATAGACTTTGGGAGCGATCCTACCGCTCTGTGTTTCCTGGACTCCGCTCCAGCCCTCCTGGACTCCGCTCCAGCCCTCCTGGACTCCGCTCCAGCCCTCCTGGACTCCGCTCCAGCACTCCTGGACTCCGCTCCAGCACTCCTGGACTCCGCTCCAGCACTCCTGGACTCCGCTGGACTCCGCTCCAGCACTCCTGGACTCCGCTCCAGCACTCCTGGACTCCGCTCCAGCACTCCTGGACTCCGCTCCAGCACTCCTGGACTTCCTGGACTCCGCTCCAGCACCCCTTGACTTCCTGGACTCCGCTCCAGCACCCCTTGACTTCCTGGACTCCGCTCCAGCACCCCTTGACTTCCTGGACTCCGCTCCAGCACCCCTTGACTTCCTGGACTCCGCTCCAGCACCCCTTGACTTCCTGGACTCCGCTCCAGCACCCCTTGACTTCCTGGACTCCGCTCCAGCACCCCTTGACTTCCTGGACTCCGCTCCAGCACTCCTGGACTCCGCTCCAGCACTCCTGGACTCCGCTCCAGCACCCCTTGACTTCCTGGACTCCGCTCCAGCACTCCTGGACTCCGCTCCAACATTCCTGGATTCCGCTCCAGCACCCCTGAACTTCCTGGACTCCGTTCCAGCACCCCTTGACTTCCTGGACTCCGTTCCAGCACCCCTTGACTTCCTGGACTCCGCTCCAGCACCTCTGGACTTCCTGGACTCCGTGTCAGCCTTCCACGAGGCCGCTCCAGCCTTCCACGAGGCCGCTCCAGCCTTCCACGAGGCCGCTCCAGCCTTTCACGAAGCCGCTCCAGCCTTCCACGAGGCCATTCTACATCGCAGGACTGTCCCTTTCCACAGGCCCCCCATTCCAGCCCTTAATTCCCCAAAGAAAGTTTGGGGGGGGGGGGGGCATATACCTGTGGGTGGGAGACAGGTGGGTGGGCCTCTGGTCCCGCCAAGGCGCCCAAAGACTCCTGTCCCGCCTAGGCGCCCAAAGACTCCTGTCCCGCCATGGCCGCCCAAAGACTCCTGTCCCGCCATGGCCGCCCAAAGACTCCTGTCCCGCCATGGCCGCCCAAAGACTCCTGACCCGCCATGGCCGCCCACGGCTCCTGACCCGCCATGGCCGCCCACGGCTCCACCCTGGAGGCACCCCAGCCAGCCAGACCCCAGTACTCCCGTCCTCAGGACTCCAGGGTGCCCACCCTCCCTCCCTATTTGTGTTTTTTACAGCGCGAGGATGCGCCTATTGGGAGGGGGGCGTTATGTCACAGTTACTGTCTGTCTCTGTTGTGTTTTGTACTTCCTGGTTTTAGTTATCACATGTTCCTTTGTCTGAGTTTCCCGCCACTTGTCTGTTTCCTTAGTTACCCTCATCTGTATCACCTGTGCCCCTCGTTAGTTAGTCATCTGTGTTTGTATTTAAGTTCCTCCCTTTCCTTCAGTCTCTGTCCGATCTCGTTTGTGTATACGTGTATGTATGGTGTGCTACTTTGATTTGAGTCTTCTGAAGTATTAAATGTTGTTTGAGTATTCTACTACCTGTCTTTGCCTGTTCCTGCCTGCACACCCGTAACAGTTACAACTTCTTCCACTGGTTGAGAAAAGGCTACACCACATCAGTGACCACATCATCTGTTTATCAATTATACACTGTAGGGTACAAGTGGGCAAACTGTTTAGAAGAAGAACAGGATAGAACATGGACATGATAGAGGGAAGAGCAAGAAACCAGTCTAGCTGTGATAATGAATCATTATTTTTCAACACAATATCAAATCTGTTTTCTGTATCATAGTTGACTGGATGGGATTCTGTGGCATTCATTTGTGTGGCTTCAGCAGCTGTGAATTGATTAATATGATGTCAATGTATTTTTGAAGACCCATTTTTATTTATCTTGAATCTAATTTTGCTTTATGCTACTTTATCAACTGTATACTGTATCCTCCAATAAAGAGTTGAGTGATAAAGTATGGTGAATATTGTGTATGGTGTTTTTAAAGTAAATACACATTTTATGAGTTGATTTAGGTTATCTAAGTAATTAACAATATTATTTTACTTGAAACATAAACATTTTTAATCTGGTTATATTATATTTGGTACAACAATGCACCAAAAAGTTGCATATATTTGCATGCTGTGACAATATGCCAGTTTTCAGTGAAATAAAGGGAAGGATTTCAAACACTTCAAGCTTAACTGAAGATGATCCATGTTGATAAAACTGGTACATCTACTACTGCAATAAAAATTAAAGCATGCACATTACCGATGTCAGGTACGTGAAAATACATTAAATTTTGGCAATGTCTCTTTTGTTATTTTACTTAATGGTGCATTGTCCTATATTTATATTTATAATAATAGTGAAGTGTAAATCTAAATAGTTTTTGTTTACACTGGAAACTGGACAATGGCAAGGTGTTGTGGGTTCATCCATTATATTTATGGGTGTTTATCCATAAAAGAAAATAAATATTAATAATTATATTACATTTCTTTCAAATATTTCTGTATTTCATCAGATGGTCTCACAATACCCATCAAAATCTAATACAAGCATGATGTTAGAATAGAAAAGAGAAAATACTCTGATATTTAAATGTGACTCAAAGTTTGTTGTCCATGATGAGGAGAATAGATGTTGTACTGCCCTTTCACCCCCAGGGACCCAGTAGAGGCCCCTGGAAGAGCAAAAAAAAGCACATTTCAAATGGCTGTTACTCAAAGTCTGGTTAGCGTATCACAGAGAAAATCGGCAGGACAACTGCTTATGCTATTTTTACTAAATAATGTTGGGCACAGGTTTCAGACAGATATGGAAAGCTGGCATAAAGGTTTTCTAAAAGTGCTCACAGTAAAATATCAAATTTCAGCCTGCCCCTCATATATGTCAAAAAGGTTTACACAATGAACATATTTAGATATCCAGTTGTCCATTAAAGATGTCATTTACTTAACATTTATTGTCTCATTATTAAACGTTTTAAACTACATTACCCATATACCTTTGTCAGTGTATCAATGCAATGGGAAACATGGCGCTGTAGTTCATTGAAGTGTGCAGAAATGCTTAGGGTTAGGGTTGGGATCTCGGTAAAGGAGTAATTTCTCACATAGCGACAATTTATAGTTAACTTAACGTATTACTAACGTAACAATAACACCAAAACATACTTTGTAACATGAAACGCCGTTTTATATCGGTTAAAAGAACGGTTAAAAAAGGAACGGTTAAAAGTCCAATCACAGCGAGTTCTGCGATGAAGTCCCAGCCAATGACAACGCAGCAGAACAGAGGCGTCACACTTACTTGTCCATTTATGGAAAATGATGACAGATCTCATGGGATATCCTTAAATATTTAATATTTAGGCTGCTAAATATTTATTTCTTCTAATTAATTAATACAACTCACATTTTAAAACAAAAATCTCCTTTGTGTGGTTAAACTGATTTACAGATATATATGGAAGAGAAACCTTTTTTTTTCTCTCTCTCTCTCTCTCTCTCTCTCTCTCTCTCTCTCTCTCTCTCTCTCTCTCTCTCTCTCTCTCTCTCTCTCTCTGTGTATTTATATATATATATATGTGTGTGTATTTATATATATATATATATATATATATATATATATATATATATATATATATATATATATATATATATATATATATATATATATATATATGTGTGTGTGTATTTATATATATATATATATATATATATATATATATATATATATATATATATATATATTAGTGCTGTCAAACGATTAAAATATTTAATCGCGATTAATCGCATTAATGTCATAGTTAACTCACAATTAATCACAATTAATCGCACATTTTTATTTATTCTAAATGTCCCTTGATTTCTTTTTGTCCCATTATTTTTTCTTATTTTAATGCTCTTATCAACATAGAAAAGTGGATCGGCTTGCTTTGTTCAAATGTTTGTTTTATTGAAAACAACATTGGCATACTTTAGTGTTCGATTTCACACCAACATTCTCACTTGGAGCAAATAATCTCACACAATGTAACACTGCCCATCAATAAAAGGGTGAAACAAATACTTTGTTGCACAAACAGCCCCTTCAACAGCCCTTTCTAAGGGATCAAAACAGGGTGATACAAAATAAAATTACAAAGTGCACATGCAAGGTAAACTAGGACTCCGCCTATAGTGCAGTTAAACCAGGGGTCGCCAACTAGCGGACTCCGGTCCAAATCCGGACCGCGAGATGCGTCCATCCGGACCGCGAAGCCTTTTGACATAATGAAACAGTTAACGTTGCAATGCTCTCTGTTACTACGTTCAGACCCAGACGCGCGGTCAAGCATGCAGTGAAGAAGAGACTGATGGTGCGCTCACACCGGACGCGAATGACGCGACATGCACGCCGCTTAATCCGCGCCGCAGAATGTCTATTTGCGTCTTTGCATTGACTTAAATCACTCGCGCAAAACGCTTCATTCGCGTCTGGTGTGTAGGCTACGCACCATCAGAGCAGAAAGCAGCGCTCAAGACAAGCACTTTTAGTTGAAGACCCCTGAGTTAAACCATGGCTTAATACGTTTCTCATTTCGGCGTCTCACGCTTGCCATCCACGTCTACTCTTTTAATGGCCCAAACGAGACGGGCAGCCGCAGCGTGCCTGATGTTTTGTTTCCGGTCTAGCTACATCCGGAGTGGTGTTGTAGTTTTTCTAACGTTACTAGTTGTTGCAACAGCATGTGAAAAAACTACAAAGTTTGTTAGACCAAAAAGAACGTTAATCTCGCGATAAAAAAATTGACGCCGTTAAAATAGGTTTGCGTTAACGCCGTTAATAACGCGTTTAACTGACAGCACTAATATATATATATATATATATATATATATATATATATATATATGTATGTATATATATATATATATATATATATATATATATATATGTATATGTATATATATATATATATATATATATATATATATATATATATATATATATATATATATATATATATATATATATATATATATATATATATATATATATATATAAAAATTTAATCACTTCTAAATGCCATCGTTCACCATCTGAACTCTTGGAATTAAAATAAATGTAACAAAAGCATAATGAATGCACACAATTTTGTAAGCATATTCCAATATTTAATGTCAAACAGTTTAAATACAAATGTAGCGGCCAAACTACTGCACAACAGTATAAAATAACCGTGCTGCGGTACAAATAAAAGAAATTAGGTTCAACTTTATCTGAAAATATATTGGTTTCTTGCCTTTAAGAAATAAATAGGCAAAAACATTAAGAATATTTTACATTCTCAACTTTAAAACGATATCCTTGTGATTATTGTTCACTTCTATTGTAACTAAATGAAAGGCCAATTCAAATAGTTAATGATTATTATAAATGTTAACCATTTTCAGTAAGAAAATGCTTTTATAAAATACATTCATGTTACATTTACATTAGCAAGGTAGTGATATAATGAATGATACCATATATTTTGTTAAGGTGGACATTTACTATAGTGAATACTGCACTGTAATAAAAGGTTTAATGAATACATATTGATTTCAAAAGGTGTTCACTCTCACTATCTTCATTTGTTCAAACAAACACTGTTATACAAATGCATATATATGCAAATATACAAATGCAGATATATACATTGGACTATAGCATCATGAAGTCGATGGCAATAAATATGTCCTTTACTAAAACTCCTGATGAGCACTGATGCTTTTTTGATAAAGGCATAAGCAGACATCAAGTACAGTTTATGAATATTGGTTCTGCATATATCAAAGAGATCATGAGGAGGAGTGGTACTCCACGTGAAGACTTAGAGAAACTGTGACATAGCAAAGGGTGCACCTCACTGGACATATCCTACACATGCCCAAACAACAACACCCCAAAACAGTTATGAAGTGGACACCACCAGGAAGACGCAGGAGACAGGGAAGACCAAGGAAGACATGAGACAGATGTTTTGCGAAGACCTGAAGAATGCAGGTGTTCCATGAGAAGATGTGAAGAACGTGGCCACAGATCGAATATGTTGGAGGACACATGTTGCCCAGTGTGCCCAGGACAGGACATGATGATGATGATGATGTTGTCCCTTTACATAACTGTAGGATATCCTTCTGTAAAAAGTGTTGCATAATTAAATGTTAAATACATTTATGTAACAAGTTCACTGATAGGTGTGCATTTCCATTATTAAAAGTATATTTTTAATAGCACATATGAATTTGTTTAAAAATGTTGATTATTCACTTGATCTTTTGATCACGTAAATTATTTACATGCAAATGGGACGTTATCAGCAGTGCAACTGATGACAAAATAATTGAATATCTGATGTTATGTGAGCATTTCCACTCTTGCAAACAGAGGTAGGTCATGAGGTGTGAAGAGACCTCCCCAATGGCCCAATTTGTAATAATTTTAAAGAATACATTGGACCTAATATAAACTTTTCTTTCTGGGACTGCTTTCCAAGAAGGGGCGCAACTGATTTACAAAAATCATGATAAATATGTACAGGAATTGAGGCTGTAGCCAATGGCAGGAGTCGGAGTAAAAGCTGCAGGATTATGTACGAGTATATGTACAAATATGTACGAGTATCATATGAATTTGACAGCTTGTTAAATCTTGTGAATTATTAAGACTTTGAGAGTATGTTCTTACTGATTGAGCCATGGGGTTTGTAAGAATATGTTTGAGAAACAACAAATGCTTGATAAAGAGTTCAAACCAACACATACTTACCATTGCAAATATTTGCTGTTGCTGCTTTCGGTCTTCTCCATTACTTTTCCATGAACAAGAATGGGCTGACTGAGTCCGAAAGGCCCTTTTGGTCTTTTCAGGTTAAAAAAAAAAGAAAGAGAAAAAGTCATAATATATAACATACATTATATACAGGACAAAGTACTATTTACATCACAATATTTGGATTTTACATTAAAAGGCATTAAAAGCATGGTAAGTGTTGTGCTTACTGTCTATTTACAACAAACATCACATTTAAACTACCAATACTGTGGTAAAAGCATGGTAAGTGTTGTGGTTAATGTCTATTTACAACAAACATCACATTAAAACTACCGATACTGTGGTAAAAGCATGGTAAGTGTTGTGGTTACTGTCTATTTACAACAAACATCACATTACAACTAAGGTTACAGCTAAAAGCATGGCAAGTGTTGTTTTTATTGTGCTTCTACTAAATGCCACGTTGGAACTACACTAGTTGTTATTATTAAATATGAATAACTGTTTAAAAGGTCTAGCACGTCACGTGACAGTGTTTAAATGCCCTATTAGCAAGGTGTGTTGATTTAGAAAGCAAAGAAATGTGAAGCCTGAGTGGAAATGAAAGATATAATGCAGTGACTGAACATAATCTGATCAATAACGACAGAAAATACTTTATATCAAACATTCATGGCTACTCACCAACATGTGGCACAAGTGCACTGATGCCAAACATCGCGATGTATTCTGAATGAGACTTCTTCAGCGAGATTTCATACCGATAGAATACCGGCAAATGTTTCCCATTGAAAGCAATGGAGTTCCCAGTTCGTCTATAGACTGACTCCGAGGGGTATGGCCGTACCTGTGGCGTCTTCACTATGACGCCGCGGTGCGGATGGAAACGCAGATCGCTTTTGGGTCTTTTCTTCACACAAATCAATCTTTTGGCTTCGGAACAGTTGGAATACTTGACATTTTTCAATAAAGTGTGCATGTTGTCTGTTATATTCTGTGTTTTATATCATATAACGCAAATGGGTAGGTTAAGGGGCGGGGTTGGGCTACTTTCAAACGTGTCTGAATAGCGTAAATTCAAATCAATAAATGTAAATAAAATAATGCTGGCTGATTAAATTGAGAATCATACATGTCATAATGGAAAAATTATAACCCAATAAATAGTTACATCATGATAACATTCACATGCCCAACACGTCTGTGTATGACGCCAAAGGTGTCTCATTGGAATCACTGGAGTACCCTGCACGTGGAAAAATGACTTTCAAGGGGTACCCTGTACGTAAAAAAGTGACGACGAGGGGTCCTGACCAAGCGTCAATATGTGACGAGTGGGAGTGAGACTGTGTTGTCCTTTACAGTCACATATGTTCCGTTTTTGCATTTCTTTAAGGAAATTACACTACTTCCTAGTAGGTTCAGAGATGGCGTCATAGGCCTATTTTTAAGTCAGTAAATTAATCATAGTTAATTCCTAATAAAAGAAGATAAAAAATACTACAGGCCTACTTGTACAATTGGTTAATGTTAGCTAGGCTACTTCTGTGGCTTGATCCTGCTAGCTAAAAGTAAACAGACAGGAAAATCCTCTGACTGGAGATATCACACAGATGTAAGCTATGTGAATTTGTAGTAAGTTAGAACAGAGAGAGTAAGTTTTCACTACTTTAGACTAGTCATAATAATAATAAAAAAATGTTATTCAGTACGTTTTTATATGAGGCTGCCTGACCTTACACTCTAAAAAAAAAAAGGTTCTATATGGCACCAAAAATGGTTCTTGGCTCGTAATCATAGGGGAACCTTTTTAAGTGCTATATAGCACCAATTTTGGTGCTTCAGTGGTTCTTCAGTGGTTTTTCAGAGGTTATTCACCGGTTTGTTGACTAAGGTGCTATATAGCACCAAAAGTGGTTCCTCTATGATTACGACGAAGAACCATTTTTGGTGCCATATAGAACCTTTTTTTTTTTAGAGTGTAACAGTTTAACAGATGTTGCAAGCTAGCTAACAGTATCATGAGCACGTAGCCCGTCGTTATTTTAAACGTACATGATTAAAGATACGATTTGGGGGCTTTTACAAAAATCTTTTACAAAGGCTTAGCCCCCTGGAAATAACCTCCTGTGTGATGACATTAGATTGAGGGGTTTTGCAATATGTCATGCCATGAAGCGTGTTAAAAGGCTATTGTGACAAAGGGCAGTTTTAGGCACTTCTGCTTCTTATAACACAACTACTTTCCGAGGTAAGAATTTTTGCAGATTTTGTTCTTTTACTTTTCTTTCGCACTCAATACATTTGACATAGGCTATAACTTGAACACCAACATGTTATTATTTCACAGTTCATATATTTTCTGTAAATAGCAGTGAGAGTGCGAGTTGCTTAGGGGTGAGAGTTTCCAGTAGCAGCTCAGCTGACTGTGAGTTCCTGTGAGTTTTACTGAACCAAGTAACTCAGTTCCAGTAATTAAGCTCACAAAAAGTTGTTATTGATGTCGAGTAAATCATTTGGTATTATCTGTTATGTTATTATAAATAAGTTTATTAAGTGAATGCAAATCATTTAAATAGGTTTGTCTGTAGCTCAAACGTGTCACATTTGGTGAATTACATATTTTTTTGAATTATGTTTCGACATAAAGAATTAAATCTTCGACATGAAGAATTCAACAAGATTATTTACAGTGGATGAATAAAATAAGCAAACAATCAATACAACAGACAGGGGCGCCGCTAAGGGGGGGGGAGTTAGGGGGACGATTCTAAGGGCCCACGCACGTTTGGGGCCCCCAGAGATTGGTTTTATTAGTAGTAATAGTACTAGTAGTAATGTAATAGAAATTATAAATGTATAATCTGCCAAAGAGTTACAAATATAACTAAATTATGGCTTATTTCTGCATTTCCGGCAAGATGCAACAAAACGCTCCACACACAAACCACTCAAGCTAATGGGGTAAAACGACATTTGCTCAAATTCACTCCAACATGAAAATTCTCTGTACTGGAGGCTACTATACTTCTTTTAGCAATTAAGAAATGGTATTTAGTTTTATATTTATGTTTAAATATTATAATGTTATTTTTTATGTCTATCTATGTTGTCAATATGAAAAGTGAACAGCATGAGTGAAAAAGGACACATCATAAGATGCGCAATGCCAGAAGACATGGAGTGGGTCAGACATGATTGTCACCACTTCATTAAGTTTTGTAGAAAGCCTTTCTTTAAAGTAAATTTCGTTTTGTATAAATTTTATCTTAATTTTAATCAATGTCTCATCAGCCAATTGGGGCATTCTGGGTTGAGCGAGCGGAGCTTAATTGGTCAGTATTATTAAATTGCAGACAAAGATTTTGGATAGCTACGTTGGTGCGGTAGGGGGCCTAACATCATATTCTTTCATAGGGCCCGAAATTGCTAGCGGCGCCCCTGACAACAGAAGACTATGTATCTGAGTGTAACAGTAAAAATGTGGCAACTCATCTGTGTCCTACATTAATCTAATAAATATAGTGCAGTCAAGTAAAGTTGCTACAAGTGCATGATGTATTTTATGTTGTATAGTGATGAAGTGTACTGTGATGGTGTTTTGGACTCATTTGTTACTATTGTGAAGTCTGATGTCATCCTCGCTACGAACCCTAATGGCAGGAATCCAGATCACTTCCTTCATTTTCCTCAACTTGGTGTTGCAACATACTCATTCAGGTTGGTTAAAATGTTGTCATCATTATGAATAAGGGCAAAGTGTGTTCATAATGTGCTTTAAATCTGAATGCTTATTCCTTCACATCTCTAGCATGGTAAATCAGAGTCTTAATTGCCAAGTACACATGTACGAGGATTTTTTTTGTGGTATTTGAATGTGTTTTTATGTTTCAGCTGATGATAGCTACTCTGCGGCAATGCCTCTGACAGTAACAGCTCTGACAGGATCTTGTGTGCAGATTCCTTGCACATTCACCATCTCCGATTTTGAGGACAAACGTAACAAGACAAAATCTATTTATGGGATCTGGCTGAAAAAAAAATCTAAGTTTGCTGAGAGTGATAGTATTATTGCTTTTAATAGCAGTAAAAACATCATTAGAGGATTTAGTGACATAAAGATGGCTGGAAATCTCAATGAGAGGAACTGCACAACTGTCTTCTATAACATCATGAAGAATCATTCAGATCGCTACTACTTCAGACTGGAAATGGAGCCAGATGTGTTCAGAGCAACGTTTAACCCTGATATAGATGCTTCAAGAGAGACTGTGAGGATCACTGTCATAGGTAAATGTCATCTCCACTTGAACTATGCCCGTTGATCACGCCTCTTGTGTAGTAGAAAATACAGAGCGGACTCCTCAGACCGATGTTCAATCTTAAAAGATTGAGCTTGGTCTGGTGATAGCCAGACAAGGTCATACAGGGACTTTTCACCTAGTTTTTTTTCCGAATACTACTATTCTGACATACTACTCTTTTGGCATAATGTTTTTAGTGCAGCAACTGTTTCAAATATTGCCAGCAGAACAAATGTCTGACCAAATTTAACTATCTGTATCATGTAAGAATGGCATAGAAAAAACAAAAATGCACCTTTTATGAATAGGGCCAAGTGACCCTTTATATAATTAACAACAACCCAAAATGTGTGAAATCCACTAAAAACAAATGTACTAAACCACACCACACTTGTGAAAACACCCCTCTGGGGTTAACTATGTGTTGCATGTATACCTAAATGATGTCTGCAATCATTATTTCTGTAGATTCACCACAACCTCCTGAACTTAAACCCAATGTTAAACTCCCTGTGATGGAGAACACAACAGTCGATCTGAGCTGCTCTGCTAAAGCCCCCTGCCCCGAACAACCTCCTACAGTATCCTGGTCCAACATCCCTAAATCTGCCCACATTACAACACAGTTACAGGAGAAACCTGATAAAACCCAGTCAGTGTTTTCACACGTGACGTTCAAAGCTTCATACATGGATCACAGAAAGAACATCTCCTGCACTGCTACATATCCAAGAAAAACATCTGAAGATTCAACTGTGGAGAACACCGTGATGCTACGAGTCCTGTGTAAGAGACTTGGAGTAGTTTTGTGTTCATAATGCATGATGTGATGAAATTAATAGATCAAGGTTATCATTTAAGATCGGTTCGTAATGTTAAGTTTACTCTGCGCTTGTGTTTCTGTTAAAGTTTCTCCAAAAGAAACTCACATCATCATCGATCCATCTGCTTCAGTCTCTGTTGGCACTAATGCGACTTTGACCTGCAAATGCAAAGGCAGTCCATCAAAAGACATGAACTACACCTGGTTCAAACGTGAACAGGAGATGCCAATAGCTTGGGGAAAGAATATTACTTTTGTTGTAACTCGTAATAATACAGGATCGTACTTCTGCATTGCACGAAATAAACATGGACAACAGTCATCACCAAAGATCCAGCTCACGATTGAAGGTAAATTAGGCATTGATTTCAGATGTAGTATCCTGCTTTTATGAATACTGTTTAAAACACACTCCTGTAACTCTGTTGTATTTTAGGAGATGGATTCTCGCATGTGATATATGGTTGTACAGGAGGACTTTTGGCTTTTGTTATGTTGTCTGCAGTATTCTTTTACTTCATGAGGTAAATGTATAATAATAGAAATATATACAGTATGTATACATGGCTTGACATTAACTTTATAGCTCACCAGCCACCAGCCACAATTTTGACATCAATACCATGAGGGAAAACTGCCATATAGATATTTGTAATATCTAATAATTTGGCAGCAGGCTGTTGTCAATTTAAGACTTGACGCACGGATCCATGATACAGTTACACATGCGTTCTTTCGCAACTGTTTATGTTCACTTAAAATATAACTGACTGTCTTTACATGAATAAGACCAGCATTATGACATTATTTTGTGTATATTTGACTGTTTAAGAGCAATAAGCAGCGATATTTTTGACAGCACTACATTGCACTTAGTTTATTATTATTACTGAAAACTGTATATATTATAAAATTCAACCCGCCAAACTGGCTAGTAGGAGTGACTGTGTTTGGCTGGTTGGCGAATATTAATGTCAAGCCCTGTATGTATATAAATTCATGAATTAAATATATATATATTTTTTTATTACATTTTTTACAACAGAACAAAGACATCAAGTCAGCCCCATGTCATAGGAAGCGATCAGGTGAGTTTCTTTTTATAAAAGTCCTACTAAAATACATGAAACAGTTCAATAAACAAGACACTGAGTATAAATTGCATTTTATTTTGTCCACAACAACAAAAATGTTCCAAACAAATCACTGCAGAATTAACCATTGCATGTCTGTGTCTCAAACTAAAGCAGTGTTTAACTACTGAATAAATCAGTGTTTTTAACAAATCCGTTTGAATGATTCAATGACTCAGTCATAAAAAATTACTTCACGATTGCTAAAAATTAGGTTCTATATAGTATGAATGTGTGTGGTGTGAGTGTAATCTGGACGTACTACATTTGCCGTTTTATCATCGTAATGTGACCTACCAACGTCAGTTGCATCGCTTCACTGTCCTTCACAAATCCTCTCCCGTGTCCTTATGGGATTGTAAATTGTCCATCATACGCATACTTCAGAATCTCGCCGGAAGTAGCAAGTCTTTTTGCCTACTCAACATACTTTTGTCACATACTATGTACTGTTTTTCGCCTTCTATACAGAAGGGAAGTGTGCGATTTTGGATGCAGCCTAGCTATATGAACAATCGGATGAGTGAATGAATCAATGATTCACTCATTAAGACAGTCCCTTGTCGCCATCTACAGGTGTACCAATGCAATCTGCAGGAAGGGTCACTGAATGTTGTTAAAGGGTTACTTCAGCGCTGGGAAGATGAATGTGTATTTAAACTGGGTAAATTATGTAGTCGAAATGTGAAATTATTTTTGAATTTGGTACCTTCTAGACTGAGAAAAGACAGTAGATGTATTTTTGTCTCATGTGGATGAAAGACAACAACTCCCAGAATGCACTTGCCTCGCGCATGTCCAGTCTGGCGCGTTTTCAGATCATGCCTATGGAAGCTTAACTTTCATAGAAATTCATTGAAAAGTTGAAACACTCACTTTGCTCCGCACTGCTCCGTTATGAATGCCCGAGCTGAGCGGCCGTCTTTGTCTTAGATTTTTTTGAATCCGTCAGAGGATTTTTTACTACCGGGTTTCTACTGATACAAAGCTTAATGCCAATCGCTGAAGTAACCCTTTAAGTAAATTGTTTTCTGTTAAGCTTCTAAAGACTCACTCATTATATGATCTCCTGAAACAACATTTAATTTACAGAGCACATTGAACGCGATTTAAACCATTTAAATTTTTTATTTTTTTTATTTAAAATCCCCCCTTTTTTTCCTCAGGCTACGGATAGAAACAGTGACATGGTGGCTATCTATGCTAACAGATCCATTGCGATCAGCAAGAAAAGTGAGAAGAAAGAAACTGATGATCTCCACTATGGAGAGATTGACTTCTCCAAACTCCAGATGGGCAACATGACAAGGGAAAACTCAAACAATGACCCACAGACAGAGTATGCTGAGATTCAAGTGACAGGGAGAAACAACAAGAATCAAAAGTGTTGAGCAAATGGACAAACAAACAGTGAACTAAATAGTGAAATAGACCCCAGCATCTAAAAGGAATATAATTTGCATATTAAAGGGATAGTTCACTCAAAAATGAAAATTACCCCATGATTTACTCACACTTAAGCCATCCTAGGTGTATATGACATTCCTCTTTCACACTTATACAATCTGAGTTATATAAAATAATATCCTGGCTAATCCGAGCATTACAATGGCAGTGAATGGCAGCCAGGGGCGCCGCTAGCAATTTTGGGCCCTATGAAAGAATTTGATGTTGGGCCCTCTACCACACCAACCTAGCTATCCAAAATCTTTGTCTGCAATTTAATAATACTGGCCAATTAAGCTCCGCTCGCTCAACCCAGAATGCCCCGATTGGCTGATGAAACATTGATTAAAATTAAGATACAATTTATACAAAACTTAATGAAGTGGTCACAATCATGTCTGATCAACTCCATTCATCTTATGATGTGTCCTATCTCATGCTGTTCACTTTTCATAATCGACATAGATTGACAACATAGACATAAAAAAAAAAAAACTGAAATATTCAAACAGAAATATAAAAATAAATACCTTAATGGCTGCAACAATTATAGCACAGAGAATTTTCATGTGGGATATGAGTGAACGCAGTTTTTTGCCGGAAATGCGCCATCATTTTTTTATATTTGTAACTCTTTGGTAGATTTTACATTTATTATACATTACTACTAGTACTGTTATTACTAATAAAACCCCAAAAGTGTGTGGGCCCTTAGAATCGTCCTTACTTTCCCCCCCTTAGCTACGCCCCTGATGGCAGCCCAAAATTTGAAGCCCAAAAAAGTGCATCCATCCATTATAAAAATAACCCACAGTGGGGTTAATAAAGGTCTTCTAAAGCAAAGCGATGGGTTTTTGTAAGAAAAATATCTATATTTAACACGTTATAAAATAAAATATCTAGCTTCCGCCAGACCACCTTCCGTATTCAACTTGCAAAACTTTTCAAATTTTGTTGATCCTGGAACACAATTCCTGTCTGAAAATGTAGTCCTAACCATAACCCTAAACCTAACCCTACCCATAATTTAGGGAAATGATAGTTGAATAACACTGACTAACCTTAGTTGTAAGCCTAAACTTGACGTAAATGAATGTTGTATATATGAAATATAATGTACACACACACACAACATACATCATATACACAGTATATAGGACCAGAATCTGATGAAATGTCGTCTGATCATTTTGATTTGTATGTACTGAGCCTGTGTACTTTTGTAGCCATTTGAGTTAATAAATGTGTCATGATCCTGGTTCTTCCTTCTTTTCCCCCCTCTGCTAGTCATTCTCTGACTCTCACTTTCCCTCTGGGTGCTTGCACGCACACATGTTGATCAGCTGTCGCTCGTTATCTGCTGACAGGCTGTTTCTCGCTACACCTGTTCCCTGTTCTCCTCTGATTGGGTTTTCTATTTCTAGTCCCTGCCTGTCCTTTGTTCTTTGCCAGATTATTATTTCTGTAGACGTATGTGTCGATCGTTATTCTTCCCGTCTGGTTCTGTCTTGTCTGGTTAACACTACCTTCGTATTGACCTGCGCTAATGCTTATGCTTAAGGCCTGTACACACCGGGACGAATATCGCGCGCGCTTATCGCCAGCGTTTTTCGTGCCGTTTTTCGGCGCGTCTTGAGTGTTCACACCCAAGCGATTTTCACTGGCGCTGCGCCGAGTGAACGTGCACATTCAGTCGATGCGCTCGCGGTACACAAGATGGTGCTGCGGCACTTTAAGCCTCTGACACTCGCTTGTCACACAGAAGGAGAAGAGAGACAGTATTTACGTGCTTGCCAAAACCATAGACATATTATGTATACGGACAAAACCATTCACACACTTTTTGCTAACTGGCAAGCAGCATTAGCAGTTCATCTTCTTCTTTGTCTACTTACTACTTCTTTGTCGTATCAATGCGTGCTCGGCAAGACCGTTTTGTGCTTGAGCGCCACCAAGTCGTGTTTTACTGTCACTTCAGCAGCTCCAGGCACGTGAACAAAAGCGCCGATCTCATTGGTCTATGGAACGCCAAAAGGTTCACAAAACGCCATTAACCAAACGCCTGGTGCCCAGAAAACGCCGTTATTTGCGGCGTTTTGGACGAAACAACGGCGCAAAAGACGGCGTTATGTTGTACAAGCGCCGTAAATGACGGCGTTTTCACCGCAGAACCGCCGTTAATATCGGCGTTTTTTGATATGACCCAAAACGCCGTTCATTTCGCCGTTTGGCCTTCCATATTACGCCGTCATTGACGGCGCTTAAGTCTGACAAAGACGGCGTAAAAAGCGGCGTTTTCTATAATATTCAAAACAACCCCTCCTTTTACTACACAGCCCAGCCCCATCAAAAGGCGGTAAGACCTGTGTAGTAGAATGTCGATCCACCTCAGAGTCCTATCTTTTAACGCTATTGTGACTGATATTTAGACTTTCTTCGTGTGAGGCTATTTGTATTTTTTCTTTGGGCATATGTATATGCGCCTTTCCCTTAATCATATATGCATAAGTAAAACTATTTAATAATATTTTGTGTGTATTGTTTGAAAACCGAGCTATCGCGAGTCAGTAGCCACTTCCTGACAGGAGTTCAAGTCCGAGGTTCGTTCTCTCTCTCTCTCTCTCTCTCTCTCTCGCTCTCTCTCGCTCTCTCTCGCTCTCTTTTAGAGATGATACTTATTAACAGGCGACCTGGCGTTATGCTTTAATAATATCTTATTGTTGTGTACAATAGCTTTGGGTCGGGTTTATTGTTGATTTAAAAAAAAAAAAAATCCTACACAAACAAGTGTATTTTTGCCCTCTTGATGCAAACCTTGAGCATAATATAGGCTACCTAGGCTATAGGTTTCTGACGAACAAAACGGTAATGATAGGCTACATTTACATTTCCTTGCTTTATTCGTAAACTGATGAATTAATTTCTCTCTTACATCGAGCAATGCTGCTGCATAAATAAATATTTACACATTGTTGCGGTTACAGCAAATACACAAGCATTGTATCTTTCAGTTCAATAATAAGAATAATCCATACTGTCAAAACTTCCAATAGACAATTCCTAGACCTACAGACAGTTAATAACTACTGGCACTAGGCCTATATCGTTTTTTTTTATTAATTTTTTTTTTTACCAGTAGCCTATATCTTCTTCTTTTTTTATTGGCCTATATGCACTGTAGATTCATAGATTAATTCAATTAAAATAGATTCATTCAATTAAAAACAATTACAACTTAAAAAAAAAAAAACCCTTTCTTTCGTTTTGGAAAAATTATATCTTAATATTGATCAATGTTTCATCAACTAATTGCCTGGATTTAATATGCAAATATAGAATCCGCTGTAAAATAAGATGCAAATAGCCTACGCTGGCGGGATGACTTCGTGTTAACTGTTAAAAATGTATAATGTAATATTTAGCCTAGCTATATACTATTATTATATATGCTATATAATAATAAGTCTGTATTTCCATAATGCCTATAACTACATATAGCATTTTGCAATATTTTTTTTTCTTTAAAATGTGTAGGCTATTTTAAAACTATTTTTTTGTTTTTGTTGCTACAATTATTTTGTGTAAAACAAAACTTTTTTTTTTTTTTTGATGGAAAAAAGTAAAAAAAAAAGTTTTGTTTTACACAAAATAATTGTAGCCTATTGTGTAAAACAATTTTTTTTTTACTTTTTTCCATCAAAAAAAAAAAAAAACTTTTAAACTTTTTTTAAAAATGGAAATATCTTGAAGCAGGACGTCCAAATCAGTGACCTCTCATGGTCAACACAGCCTACTAAAAACTTTTTAATTGGTAACGTTTAAAAGAATGAAGCAAAAATGGACAAAGACTAGGCCTATGTGTAAGCATTGCTGCCACATAGGCTACATATTCTTTTTTTTCCACTCTTTTTTTCTCACATCTTTTCTCTATGTCATAAAAATGACATAATTTTTTCGTAATAACGAGATCTTATGTTATATATTTTCTCCTAATAAGGACATGTGTTGTATAGTGACCTGAGCTACAACATATGCCTTTATCCACATTAGAGAATTGATATAGCCTATGTGCTAGGGCTGTGCAATTAATCGAATTTCGATTTCGATTTCGATTTTGCCTCCCAACGATCACCAAAATAGTACAATCGAGAAAAAACGATTATTTTGCCTTGCGTTCTGAATGAAACGCTCACGCGCACATCCGCCCCTCCCGAACCCACAAATCTCTCTCAGTTTGTGAGTCTCGTGACTCGTGTGCATATCATCCGCTGGAATTTAAAAACTCGGCGCGAGTAAAGATGGCAGAAGGAGGGCAGTTACAGCAGCGTTTGGTGAGCAAAAAAGGCAAAACCAACTCCGTTGTCTGGGAACAGTTTGGCTTCGAGGAATCAGACGACGAGCAGAAACATGCTAAGATTTTCTACATGGTGGTGGCTGCAACGCAAGGGAACACCACGAATTTGTTTAACCACTTGAAAATTAAACAGAGTGACCTATGACAATCTGATAAAGAAACAAAAACTGACGAGAGCAGGGGAGCCGTGTAAACGTCCTTTTTTCCTTCATATTTTTCAAATAATTCTCTCTTTGTAAACTTTGTTCAATGGATGCGAGATTGCGAGTGCTGCCATATTTTCGAATATGACCAGTCGTTTTCACCGTCATCACCCGGGTTTAGTGCTTTAGGGTTTAGGTTTAGAATGAGAAGCCGCGCGCGCTGTGAGAAAATGTATCTCTGTGCGCTCATCCGAGAGCGCGCACACGTCTCTCAGCGCGCAAATATTGAGTTCTCTTTCAAGTCTTGCTCTTAAACGGACAAACTCACACAAAACGTATGTCAACATGTCCATCTTGATGAGTATCTAAGCAGACATAGTCTGTATATGCCTTAAGTGAACTTTATACAGTCGATAAAGAAGACGCGAGGTCTTAAAGGGGCAGTAGCCTTTACTGCTGTCTGTTTAATGTCAAACAACAAAAGACAAGGACATCACTCACCGCTCTTGATTGAATAGCTTTTGTAAGTTTAATAGGATTAATCTTTAATTTATGCACTCAAATATGCAATGTTATTTTACATTTGATACATTTCTGTACCTGAAAACTAATGTTAGACGTACATGAAAAGCATAGCCGAACCATATTGTTGATCTTATTTATTTGTGATTATCATTTTTACGTGAATACTTTTATACTTTGATTCGAATATGTGTTATATTATTTATTTTAATAGTTCAAAAAGTACAACAAATGTTACAATTTCAATTGACTTGTTGAAAGGTGTATTTTTAATAAATACAACACATTCCCAAAGTCATGTGAAATAATCGTGTTACATAATCGTGATTTCAATATTGACTAAAATAATCGTGATTATGATTTTCTCCATAATCGAGCAGCCCTACTATGTGCCTTTGTAACACAGAGTTGCACCCGAGTATATGCACTGGGTAAGACTTAAGAAATAAACCCAGGTAAATCGCACTGGTGTGTCATTCCCATTTTATTAAATATACTGGTAAAAACGAAATGTCTACAAACATTATCAACAAGTAGCTATTTTATTATGTAGCTATTTTATTTTCTATTATGCCATTCATTAGCGTTCAAACTATTTTTAACCATCGAATCGATGCCTGTAAGAAAAATAACCATATTTAAAACTTTATAGAGTAAACCCTTGAAGTCTTCCATTGTATGGCGGTTATTTTTTTTTTTTTACTTTTACTTTTTTTACTTTATTTATTTATTTATTTATTTATTATTTTTTGACAGCATATAAGTAGAACCGGTCAAGATAACTCGTAGTACCTGGATGAGCAGTATGTTATTCATTTTAGGTGGTTGTTATCTGGGAATAACCTACTGCTGGAATGCGCGATTGACCAATCAGAATCAAGTATTCCACAGAGCCATGTAATAAAATGTTTTTAAAGAAGTCTCTTCTTCTCACGAAGGCTGCATTTATGCTGTTAAAATACAAAAAAGCTGTAATATTGTGAAATATTATTCAAATGTAAAATAACTGTTCTCTATGTGAATATATAGCTAGTAAAGTGTAGCTAATTTATTCCTGTGATCAACGCTGAATGTATCATCATTACTCCAGTCTTCAGTGTCACATGATCCTTCACTAATCATTCTCATATAAGGATTCACTGCTCAAGAAGCATTGATGATTATTATCAATGTACTTTTACGATTTGATGAATATAATTTTTGTTTTATTTATTTTTTTGAGAAAGAACTTAAATAAATGAATACATCATTTATTCAGCAAGGATCCATTACATTGAGACAATGCGTGATAATAAATAATAATTTGTATATGTGAATAGTATACAGTCTTAGTAGCTAGCCGATGATGTTCCAGCTCAGAGCATGTGAGCGGAGCGGTAATATCCTCCATATAGTGAGAGCGCCTCTCTGAAGATTCTCGCTCGGTCCGTTCGGTGAGATACTCAGAATAGCTATGTATATAGGCCTACTACAGCCTATATATATATATATATAGGCTGTAGTAGGCCTATATACATATACAACTAGGCTATATATTACATTAGAAATTTTCACTGGAGAATTGTCTGCTATATTTGCATCTTATATAGGCTATCAAATCCAGGAAATTATTTGATGAAACGTTGATCAATACTAAAATGTCCACTCCATGCCTCCCGACATATTTCCATCTTTCTTTCTTCTTACTCGTGTAGTTCACTTTACATAATTAACAGGTTTTTTATTTATTTTTTATTTAAAGCTTTAATTTTTTTTAATTTAATTTATTAAAGTGCATGAACCAATAAAAAAGAAGAAGATATTGGCTACTGGTAAAAAAAAAGATATAGTGCCAGTAGTTATTACAGGACTGTCTGTAGGTTTAGGAATTGTCTATTGGAAGTTTGACAGTAGGCCTATGGATTATTCTTATGATTGAACTGAAAAATACTCACCGCGCTGCTAGAAATAAAGAACAGAGCAGCTCTATGTCCGGAAATATATGCTTAAGGACGGAGACAATGCTTGTGTATTTGCTGTAACCGCAACAATGTGTAAATATTTATTTATGCAGCAGCATTGCTCGATGTAAGAGAGAAATTAATTCATCAGTTTACGAATAAAGCAAGGAAATGTAAATGTAGCCTATCATTACCGTTTTGTTCGTCAGAAACCTATAGCCTAGGTATATTATGCTCAAGGTTTGCATCAAGAGGGCAAAAATACACTTGTTTGTGTAGGATTTTTTTTTTTTTAAATCAACAATAAACCCGACCCAAAGCTATTGTACACAACAATAAGATATTATTAAAGCATAACGCCAGGTCGCCTGTTAATAAGTATCATCTCTAAAAGAGAGCGAGAGAGAGCGAGAGAGAGAGCGAGAGCGAGAGAGAGCGAGAGAGAGAGAGAGCGAGAGAGAGAGAGAGAGAGAGAGAGAGAGAGAGAACGAACCTCGGACTTGAACTCCTGTCAGGAAGTGGCTACTGACTCGCGATAGCTCGGTTTTCAAACAATACACACAAAATATTATTAAATAGTTTTACTTATGCATATATGATTAAGGAAAAGGCGCATATACATATGCCCAAAGAAAAAATACAAATAGCCTCACACGAAGAAAGTCTAAATATCAGTCACAATAGCGTTAAAAGATAGGACTCTGAGGTGGATCGACATTCTACTACACAGGTCTTACCGCCTTTTGATGGGGCTGGGCTGTGTAGTAAAAGGAGGGGTTGTTTTGAATATTATAGAAAACGCCGCTTTTTACGCCGTCTTTGTCAGACTTAAGCGCCGTCAATGACGGCGTAATATGGAAGGCCAAACGGCGAAATGAACGGCGTTTTGGGTCATATCAAAAAACGCCGATATTAACGGCGGTTCTGCGGTGAAAACGCCGTCATTTACGGCGCTTGTACAACATAACGCCGTCTTTTGCGCCGTTGTTTCGTCCAAAACGCCGCAAATAACGGCGTTTTCTGGGCACCAGGCGTTTGGTTAATGGCGTTTTGTGAACCTTTTGGCGTTCCATATTGGTCGGCCAGTTTTTTACGCGCCGCGTCAAAATAAAAAAACGAACCCGAGGCGTTTTTTTAAAAATGACGCTTTTACGCCTGGCGTTTTGCGCGTCGGTGTGAACACTCACATAGAGTGCCGAAGTAATGACGTCACTTTGTAGGCCAACCCGGAAGTTAGCGGCGCATGGGTTCCCTCGATCAAAAAGCCATTCATTTTCCCCATAGACTTTTGGAAAATCGCAAAAAATAAGATCTGTGTTCAACAAAGAGCAATGACCCTTACACGTTTTGTCTACCAAGATAATCTTTACAAGTTAATCCAAAATGTATACATTTTGAAGCCCAAATAAAGCCGTCAGATATAAAATGATAACGGTAGGCTATAAACGGACTACAGCACACCATGGTCGCGGATCAACGTCATCATCAAGCTTCCTCAAACTTTATTTAAAAGCACGCTCGCTCATTATGATCTGCGCTGTGTATGAACACTTATCCACTTTTTCATGAGAAATATTGCCCATTCGTTTTTTCCAAAAATGTTAGAAACTAATTTTGTTTATGCGTGCCTCTCTGAGATTTATCTTTTGTTAATGTTTTTTCAGACAATATGATTATCAATGTGATAACATTAAATGACATGAAACACAACCCAGTCTCTTTTTGTTAAATGCAAGTTTATGTATGATCAATAATACAAAACGTATAATAAGCTACACATGAAATAAAGCAAACAATTCAGTCAAACATTCAAAGTCAGTGCTAGTTGGCTAATTTACAACGGTAACGTACAGTTATCGCCTACAAATAAACAAGTAATGAAACTTATCTTTGCACTCAGCCTAAACGATTTGCCAGGGAACAAATTATAGATCCATGAGAGCAAATATGGGCCGTTAAATCTCCACAAGACTAATTATAGCTGGAGACGCCACAGAGACATCAGAGCCAGCGGCAGACGGCAGAAGGACTAGCCGAGGAAAGTCAACTCTCGCCGGCTAAACAAGCGCTGACCGCCGCTGACTCACTGGAGCTCACAACTCCGATAACACCAGATAAAATGTTTAAATAGGCACTCTTCTTATAAATAAACCACAGATTTGAGCTTTAAACAACTACATTATCGACTGAAAAAGTCTTAAAACTAAGTTGTCACACATTAACAGTAGATTTTAACACAAAAAGACGTGTAAACACAGCCCCTGTCAGCCATTTCTCAACGAGACAAACATGTGAAGAGAGTAAACTCCAAATGTTCAAGCATCCAACTTTGCGCGAATAGCGTGATTTATTCACGCCACATAAGTTCTTCATAAGCTGAAACGCGGGCTAGTGAGAGATTGCCTGTTTGTCACGATGACGTCTAAAGTCCCCGCCAAAGGATGTAGTCCCTTTTAGCAACTTGTTAGCAACCATCGTTTTTAAGACACAATAAAGTCTTAAAAAATCACAAGCAGGTTATAACTAGTGTGTTTTATGTCATAGATTAAAACGTGAAAATATATAGAGGCTTTGTTAACCACAGACCTTATTTCAGGCGATTTAGCAAAAACCCATTCAAAAAACCCTTAGACTTTAGGGCGAGGGAACCCATAGGGCTAAAATGCTAACTCACTTCCGCGTTTTGGCCTACAAAGTGACGTCATTACTTCGGCACTCTATTGGCGCCCATTGTTTAGTCCCGAGGCGTTAAACGTCGGCGATAAACGCGTGCGAAAATCGTCCCGGTGTGAACAGGCCTTTAGTCTGTGCTCTGCCCAGCTCGCCTGCCGCTGAATGCTGATATCAGGACACTGAGTGCTACTATCGACGGCCGCCTGCCTGTCACCACTGTTTTCATCTAAGGACTGGTCTACCAACCCAGATCTCCGGCAGCTTTGGTTATCCTTTAAAGACTTTGTTTGATTGTGCCAGCGGCTGTTTTGCCTATTTTTCCATTAAAAGACTGAGTTACTTGCCTTCTCTGGGGTTCTCTCTCACACCTGACAAAATGGTTGGCAGTGTTTGAGAAATGTAGCTTACCCTGTCACATTCAGTGTCAATTTAAAGGGTTTTACTGCTGTTGTTTTTTGTGGTTGTTGTTTAAATCCTCCTTCACAGTATGGGCCACAAGACTTGTTTTGCAGTAGTAAACATTTTGTCTAGAATAAAAATACATCTTTTAAAATGGATAACTCTGGTCTTTGATGCTGACTGGTCAATAACAGTGGTTTGTTTACACGGTTATGATCGCTTCACCGAACAGATCTGTGTAGGTTATATCACTGCACAACACTCTTAGCAACCACCCTTAGTATAATCGTGTTTTTTTTTTTTTTTTTTTTTTAATCGAATATTGTTATTATTGTTGCATAAGTAACTTATGTTTGCCAAAAACTGTAGTGTGAATTCAGGGTGTTTGGGACACTTTTTGCCATTGAGATGACTAGGACAAAGTGTCCCAATCACCCTGAATTCACCCGATAGATGTATTTCAGCAAAATTACCTGTTTCTTTCATTTATGAGTGTATGAGTGACCCCTGCTGGTTGTTATGTCTTTCAAAAAGGCTGAAGATACGTGTGTACGTGTGGGTGCGCGCGTAGTATTTAATTTAATTTTTATTTCAGGACAGGGTGGACCCATGATTACTGGCTGTGTTGGAGGATTTTTTGCTTCTGTTTTAGTTTTAGGTAAATTTAGCCTTGCTTTAATTGTATCATAGTGTGCATCTACTTTCAGCACAGTAGTTACAGAAAAATAAGCACAGAAGTCTCTCTGAGGCGAGTGTTATAGATCCTACCATAGTAAAGACGTGTGTATGTGGTCAGTGCTATACTGTAGATTTGAATTTTGTAGTGTACACTCAATAGCAAAAATGACATTAGTTTGGTTTTCCATTTTGCTCACACATATCTTTATCAATTTGATGAAAAACAAAATATGCTGAAAATTCTGTTGTACACAATCTTTCACATACCTTCTGCCCTCTGATTCATGTTTTTTAACAAGTAAAAGTCATTTTAGTATAATTATAAAAATCATTAAAGATTTCACAGCAAAAAGACGGGTGAACCACGAATTGAAGGGGACATTTTTACAAAGTAAGCAGGTTTTTATTCATATGTTACAGGGTTAACTAAGAACCCTGAGTATTTGTGTTCATTTTGGTAAAATTCACATTCACAATGAATCTTATGTGACAACGTCCTGTTCAAAACAGAATGGACACTCTATAAGTGAGATTTATGGCATTGTATGAAGTATAAAACACGCTTATTTTATTTTAATGTGACGTTACATTGTACTCAAATGAGTACTGAGTAATATTAACTACATGTACTTACTATAGAGTTACGGTTAGGGGTGAGTTACTTGTAATTATGCATAATTTACTGTTATTACTATAGTAAGTACATGTAGGCTAGTAACGTGTTACTACGTCAGTAGTTTATGAAACAGTTTATTGCAACTATTGTGATATAAGAAAACCGACTGACACACATAAAGTTTGTTTTAGAGTTGTATTTATTCCATCAGCTCAGGTAAAAACATACACACATTCAAAGACTCGCTGGTGCTCTTTGGTCCAGATCCTTCAACCCGAGCTCAACCTGAATCATGTCAATCATATTACACAGATAAAAGGCACATTCTTTGAAAATAAAAATTTGGTTTTCATTAGGTAACCAATGATGATATTGGTGCTTTCCTTCTGATATTTTTTGCTTAAAATAAGTAGATAAAAGTTAGTGTACTCGTACATTTTTTTAAGATGTTGTGGTTTAAATTGATCATGTGATCTTGTTTGAACCGAAGATAATCTAAAATGGCATTTTGGTAGATAGCTTGTAAACATTAAAATGAGTTTTTACCCTCTACTGTAAGATAAAATAAGGCACCTAGTTATTGATACCACTGATGGCATCTAGTGAACGTTTTGGTTTTGTGTTTCTCAGATGCAGTGTCCACTGCAGTGCAACAGTCAGTCACATTAAAACAGTTACCTCCACCTCAACCCATCCTATTCCTCACATCTACTCAACATCAATGTTATGTAGTGTCTGTTCATTCCCTCACTCTCTCTTCCAGCGCCCTCAGCTCTCCCTCCACTTGTGCGGGTAGATCAGCTCCAACCTGCTGGGTGAAGTAGGTCCGAAGCTCCTGTGTTTCCTTCTGCCAGAAGGGTTTGGGCAGGTCAAAGAGGGCACCCATATCGACATTCCCACCCAGGCCTTCTGTGTTTATGGCACCGTTTTGAGGAATCCATCCCACAATGCTCTTGGTGGCAGCCTCGTCTTCACTGGTACGGCCGCAACGCTTGAAGATCCACTCTAGGACACGGGCGTTCTCTCCGAACCCTGGCCACAGGAAAGAGCCGGTCTTCTGATCTTTCCGGAACCAGTTGACGTGGAAGATCTTAGGGAGCTGGGTCGGGCCTTTGCGCGTCTCCATACTCAACCAGTGGGTCAGATAGTCGCCGAAGTTGTAGCCGAAGAAAGGACGCATTGCGAAGGGGTCATGCATGATTGCTTTGCCTAAGGAAAATGAGCCATAAATATTGTCATTTATGAAAAACAGTGTCAGGTTTTTGTTCAGTTTGTCACTAAGTACTTGAATTGTAGTGTACGCATTATTTATAATATGGAGAAAGGAAAGTTTGTACCTTTATGTTCAGCAGCGGCCGTGGATTCAGATCTCATGGCTGCACCCACAAACACACCATGACGCCAGTTAAATGACTCATACACCAAAGGCACACCTGGGGAAAAAGACAGGTAAATTTTGAGATGATAATGTATAACATATGTATGTATATATATACACACTACTGTTGGAAAGTTTGGGGTCAGTAAGATTTTTAAAATGTTCTTGAAAGAAGTCTTGTAATAAAACCAGCAATATTGTGAAATATTAATACAATTTAAAATAACTGTATTAAAATGTAATTTATTTCTGTGATGGAAAGCTGAATTTTAGGAACACGCCACTATTTTTGAAAACAGAGTTAAACAGTTGAGTTTTACCGTTTTCGAATCCATTCAGCCGATCTCCGGGTCTGGCGGTAGCACTTATAGCATAGATCATTGAATCTGATTAGACCGTTAGCATCTCACTCAAAGAGTTTCGATATTTTTCCTATTTAAAACTTGACTCTTCTGTAGTTACATTGTGTACTAAGGCCGACGGAAAATGAAAAGTTGTGATTTTCTAGAGCGATATGGCTAGGAACTATACTCTCTTTCCTGCGTAATAATCAAGGATTGCTGCCGTACCATGAGTGCAGCGGCGCAATATTACACAGCGCCTGAAAATAGGCTAACTTCCGTCAACATAACCAACGTGACAACCTGCTTGCACAGGGAGTGTGCTGGGGACTATTTTCAGGCACTGTGTAATATCTCTTTGGTCATTTTTTTGAGTGAGATGCTAACGGTCTAATCAGATTCAATGATCTATGCTAAGCTATGCTAAAAGTGCTACTGCCAGACCCGGAGATCGGCTGAATGGGTTCGAAAACGGTAAAACTCAACTGTTTAACTCTAGGGGAGACGGAAAATGGGCCTATTTTCAAAAATAGTGGCATGTTCCTTTAAGCATTATTACTCCAGTCTTCAGTGTCACATGATCCTTCAGAAATCATTCTAATATGCTGATTTGGTGCTCAAGAAACATTTATTATATTTAATGTAGAAAACAGTTGTACTTCTTAAAATATTTGTGGAAACAACTTTTTTTGTAACATAAATGTCTTTACAGTCACTTTTGATAAATGTATTGCATCCCTGTTAAGTATCAAAGTATCATAAAAGTGTGTGTATTATATATATATATATATATATATATATATATAATAAGATTCAGCGACGGCAGCCATATTGTGCCAGAACGCCCACCACACACCAACTTATTGGTGGAGACAGAGTGAAGAAGCCAATCAGTATATATAGAGACAGAGCGTATTTAGGCCACGCCCACACCGGGGGAAAGGGAGCGACACGCGTCAATCTGAAGACCACGCCCACCAGGGGGGAAAACAATCCAACACTCTCCATTGACTTTGCATTGTGTGAGGCGGCATCCTTGTCATTTCGGACTTATAAAAAAAAAAAACAGAACAATGTCTAAAAGCTGATATGTGACAAAGTGTACAACAAACAAGCTAAATAAACACAGAAATAAGTTTTTATAAGCTGTCGACCCAAAAAAAACAGAGTTTAAGGAGTCTCCCATCCAGGTACTGACCAGGCTCAACCCTGCTTAGCTTCAGTGGCGACCAGGCGAGAGCTGCAGAATGATAGCTGCTGGCTATAGTATGTAGTGTAACAATATCTTGGTATAAAGAAATTTATTCAGTGACACCCACTGTAAGGGAAATTTTGAACATAAACTATATCAAACCATATTCACAAGGCATTTTTAATTATATTGTTTTTGTTAAATATAAGGGGAATTCTAGTTTTCCGAAGTAAACACATTTGTGTTTGATACATTTTGATACTGCGTTGTCTGTAGCCTTGAACAAGTTCTCGGAAGGTTTTGTGTTTTCACTGAAGGTGGGACAGCTGCAGATAACACCAACTAAGGAGTTTGTTATTGTGTTTTGTGTTATTGGCCCTCACCCATTGAAATGAGAGTATAAAAGAACGAGTGATAGGCTTTGGTTTTTGTCTTTTCTGACTGCACAACCTGTATGTCCGAATTGACCTTCTTGGCAAGAATAAAAGCTTTAAAAGACACTTAGCTTCTGTTTTTCAATTCCAGCTTCGTGATAATTATTAAAGTTTCTTTTTTCCACGACACCCACCTTCTGGTCTTCTGCCACCAAATACAATGGCATCAATAGGGACGCCCTCATCACTCTCCCAGCGTGGGTCTATGATAGGGCACTGGCCAGCAGGGGCACAAAACCTGGAGTTCGGGTGAGCACACAGTGTAGAATCACCTGAGAAACAGAAGAGGAGTTCAATAAATTATAAGTTACATTTATATAATAATCTTATCAATTCTTATATTTATAAATTATATTTATATATTAATGAATGTTTCTCTTAACTGTCAATGGGACGATTGCCGTTTTTTTTTTATTGAATCACATATTTTATTAATCATCATAAAGCTAATTGGAAAGCTTACACCCATTTTGAAATCAGACATTGCTTTACCATGGAACAGTATTTCAATTCCTTTTAGCAGGCTATTATACTATTTTATAATCAAAACATTTTCTAATCTTGACAAAACTCATATCGCTGGAAAGGTCTGAGACTCAAGATTTATTTGGTGATTGTTTTGTGATAGAAGTGATATTGTGACAGAAATGTATTCAGTTGTGACAGGACAACGCATAAAATGAAATGGAATGTGGTTGACACCCGGTGGTTATTTTTGGTACAGCGCCTAAACAAAATCTGGGAACTTCAATTATTATATCAACTTCAAATTTGGAAAACAACTTGGTTAGACATATGGCATTTTTAGATTAACAATTGTTTTGTAAAATTTGTATTTTGTAAAAAATTAAAATGTTTGGTAGAGTACATTTGTTTAACAGTAAATTTAAACTTCTATAACCTTTTTACTATGTATCAGTACCAGTATCGGTATCGGCCCCAATACCAAGCTCATGTACTCATACTCGTAAAATCCCAGATAGCAAAGACCGATACCTCACGTGACATAACTTTCAGAATTTTAATAATAACAGACAGAATTTTCCATGCACAGAGACACTGGCTGCAGCAGGTGCAAAACCCAGTACATATAATACAAGTAACCTGATAAAACATCTGAAATTAAAACACAAAAATGAGCACAGAGAATTTGCCGCTAGCAGTAGCAGCATTCGGCAACAAACGCTGCAGCAAACCCTTGCAAGACGAGAGAAAATGTCAAGAGATAATCCAAGAGCTTTCAAAATAACAGAGGTGCTTACCCAATTCATTATTCTCGATGATCAACCACTGTCAATAATACTTTTTTCATTCGAGTAATAATAAAGAAGCTGTCCTACATTCATTAGTCTCACTGTGTTGTTCTTGGAAAACTGCCACATCACCAAAAAAAAGGGAAATTAATAAATGTATAGGTATCGGCGAGTACCAGAAAAAAAATATTGGTACTCAGTCCTTAAAAAATGGTATCGGTGCATCCCTAGATTCCCTACTTTTTACTCTTTCATTTTTTGAAGTGCTGATGAGTGTCTTCATTAAAAGGTGCCCTGCCACATGTATTTCATTACTTTTGTGGTAATGTCTGAAGTTTTACCATAGACTCTGTAACATGTTTTGTGGAAAAAATGCCTTGGTTACCTGGTTTCAAGCCATTCAAGCGTGGTATAGAAAGCCTGCAGGAAAACTCAGCTCGATTTTCGGCCGTTCTCATTAATATTCAACTAGCTAAGCTGCTTGACTCTGATTGGCTAACAGCTAGCCAATGAGAGCCTGGCTATCAGCATCCTTTACCCAGCAACAAGTAGAGGAACTTTGTTTACTACTGTCTGAAATCGCTGCAGAAATGGCTTCTTCGTGTATATTACCTGACCCTGAATCTGAAGAGGAGACAAGCACCACAACAACTGCAAACAGCTCGTTTAGCCATGGATGTTTCTGAATGGTAATTTATGTGCAAGTAAACCATCAAACAGTTTGAAAAGTTATAAAATGTAATCGTGGCAATCGTCTTCTGACATTTTCACTTTTAAAACATTACACTATTGGTTAGTGGCCAAATGTGTTTATATGACAAAAAGGGCTTATGCCTGCATTTGGAGGCATGGCGACTGCCTTAAGGCCTGTTCACACCGGGACGATTTTCGCACGCGTTTATCGCCGACGTTTAACGCCTCGGGACTAAACAATGGGCGCCAATGTGAGTGTTCACACCGACGCGCAAAACGCCAGGCGTAAAAGCGTCATTTTTAAAAAAACGCCTCGGGTTCGTTTTTTTATTTTGACGCGGCGCGTAAAAAACTGTCCGACCAATGAGATTGGCGCTTTTGTTCACGTGCCTGGAGCTGCTGAAGTGACAGTAAAACACGACTTGGTGGCGCTCAAGCACAAAACGGTCTTCCCGAGCACACATTGATACGACGAAGAAGTAGTAAGTAGACAAAGAAGAAGATGAACTGCTAATGCTGCTTGCCAGTTAGCAAAAAGTGTGTGAATGGTTTTGTCCATATACATAATATGTCTATGGTTTTGGCAAGCACGTAAATACTGTCTCTCTTCTCCTTCTGTGTGACAAGCGAGTGTCAGACGCTTAAAGTGCCGCAGCACCATCTTGTGTACCGGGAGCGCATCGACTGAATGTGCACGTTCACTCGGCGCAGCGCCAGTGAAAATCGTTTGGGTGTGAACACTCAAGACGCGCCGAAAAACGGCACGAAAAACGCTGGCGATAAGCGCGCGCGATATTCGTCCCGGTGTGTACAGGCCTTTAGATAGACATTCAAAGACAAATAGCCTACTTGTAATTTTGGCATTACAGAAGCAAAGATGGTTTGAGCCTGGTAGTTTTGCCATTTGAAATGATAATTACAGCATGTTCTTATAGCTTATTACACAGCTCTTCAGAGTGCTGCAGAAAGTTCCATTCACATGAATGGGCCTTCCCAATGTTCGGAGGTCTGTTAAATCTATATAATTACCGCTGCAAAGTATATAATGACCGCTGTCAGTGGCAATGGGTTTTGTGCTTTTGATTCACGTCTTTAATATAATTCGCTTATTGCAATGGAATTTCATTGAAAGTGAAAGTCAGCTAGTTAGACGTTGCTACGCAACACCCGAAACTGTCAAGTTCTATCTGTGTGGCGAACTATTTATTTTGCCAGCGGAAGCCACGAAACGGTAGCAAAATCATTTTTAAAGACCCATTGTGTTAAGTTTCTTTTCTCGTTTTGGCAAGTAGCCGTATAATAAGCGGGATAATTATTGTCCGCCGGTAATTATCGGAAAATAAGCCCCGAAAACTGGCACTGAGCTAGGCGAATTCTGTGGGTGCGGTCTCAACTGGACGAGCTCATGAATAGTAATGAGCTCAGGCAACACCACATCAGACTGACCAGCTTTTGAAATTGACCTGATTTCTCCGCTTATTTCTTTTCAGTGGCTAGAGCTGACAGAGGAGGTAGCAGTTCATTTTCACATTCACGACATAACACAAACACATATGGACCTAACATATGTAAGTATAAACGGTTTATGTTTGGATAGCGCATTTTCATGTCTATGCTCAAAAAGGGGGGTGACAGTTCAGTAAAAATGATTTAACTTATCAATGATCTTACCATATTTCCAAGATTTTCCATGCCAGTCTGTGAGTTTGATTCCAGGTGCAGGTGGATCCAGACCCTCCCACCACACACCCCCATCGCTGGTCTCTCCTACGTTAGTGAACACTGTGTTTCTGGAGATGGTTGCCATGGCATGAGGGTTGGTCTTTAGGGACGTCCCGGGGGCAACTCCAAAGAAACCATTCTCTGGATTGATAGCTCTAAGTTTGCCTGGTGAAGAGAGTCAAAATGCACCACCGTTTGTATTGAAAACATCTATTTATAATC
Source organism: Gobio gobio (assembly GCF_949357685.1). NCBI lineage: Eukaryota > Metazoa > Chordata > Actinopteri > Cypriniformes > Gobionidae > Gobio > Gobio gobio. Next base: position 20,216,390 of record NC_137119.1, read on the forward strand.
ATAAACAACAGTATTCCCCTCAACAGATTCCTCACATCATGCATTAATACACTCTACTGCAAACATGAGCAACTATTTTTACAGTGTTTTGTTTGCGGAGCCACGCAATTATTTTTATATTAATTAGTTCTCTCTTTGCTGCCCAATAAACATGCCAAAATAAGAGATATGGTGTAATTTTCTGGCTGCCCATAAACCCACACTTGTGTCAATAGTTGCTGTCTAGGACAAGTCATATTTCTCACCCTGACTGTCAAATTTCATCCAGGCGATGTCATCGCCCACACACTCAACCTTCCAGCCTGGCTGTGATGGTTTCATCATTGCCAGGTTAGTTTTCCCACAAGCGCTCGGGAACGCTGCTGCAATGTACCGTTTTACACCCTGAGGATTTGTGATTCCCAGAATCTGGAGGGAAGAGAAACAGGGACGAGTATCAACATCATGTTTAGAAATGAATACTCCAGCTAAGAGAGTAGTATGTCAGTTAGATGCATTGGTGTAAACTCGCAAGCAAGATCCAGGATTTTGTCTGATGTCCCATACCAGCATATGTTCAGCCAACCAGCCTTCGTCTTTGGCGATGCGTGAGGCGATGCGAAGAGCAAAGCACTTCTTTCCAAGGAGCGAGTTTCCACCGTAACCGCTGCCGAAGGATAAGATCTGCCTGGTGTCTGGGAGATGTGAGATCAACACCTTCTCTGGGTTACAAGGCCAGCTGTTTACTAAAGGAGCTGTGCGGGAAGAGCAGAGAAAGAGATATAGATAAGAAAAATAAATATATATACACTATCGCTCAAAGGTTTGGGGGGGCAGTAAGCTTTTTTTTTTAAGAAATTGACTCGACAAGGACATTAAATTGATCAAAAGTGACATTAAAAGACATTTATTATGTTACAAAATATATATTTTTTTATTAACTTAAAATATTAAGCAGCACAACATTTTTCAGCATTGATAATAAAAAGAAATGTTATTTTAAATTGTTAAAAATTATTTAGAATATTAATAATAATGTGAATAATTAATTATTTTAATAATACAGCAAAATACAGAATATTGCTGTTTTTACTGTATCAAATAAATACAACCTTGGTGAGCATAAGAGACTAAAAACTAAAAACATTAAACAATCTTAACCCCAGACTTTTGAAAGGTTGTGTACATAGCCAGATGATATTATAAATAATTTTGTTATTTAAAAAGAAAAATTTGGACCATTTGAAGGAATTGGTGAAATTTAGAATTTCATTTGATGGATGGAATCACATTTACATTTAATCTGACATCAAAATAAAGCAGTTAAGGTACCTTTAAGTGGTAAAGGTCGGCCCAGCGAGTGCTGGCAGCGTACAAACTCCGCCCCCTCTGCAAGTTTCTCCAGCACAGGTGTCCCCATACGTGTCATGACGCCCATGCTAGCCACCACATATGGAGAATCTGTCACCTGAACTCCAAACTTAGCAAGAGAAGAGTTCACAGGGCCCATACTGAAGGGGATCACATACATAGTGCGTCCTACAGAGGGGCAGAAAGTAAGAAATATTCAGACTTTTTAGGCATTACAAAAGTTTCTTCCCAGCTTCTACATGATCATGAGGACTGATGAACAACATTTGGGTTTTAAATTTATATTTCAGGAAGCTCTACTGATGGGAATCTGTGTATGTGTTTTACAAAATGAAAAGTTATTATTTTCAGTTCAAACATGCCTCCTATGCTAGTCAGGATTATATTTTACGCAATTAACTCTGCACTATTGCTCCACAAAAGGCAGGCACTGCAGCAAAATTAATTTGATTTAAGAGAGGTCTGGTTTGTGTACATTTGCTATTGATCATGGCAGCAGTAATTCATCATATGATAATCAAATAATGGAGAAAAGCATTATAACCAGGTATATATCCAGGCAAACAATATAGAAAAGTGTACTTTCAGTATTTTAAAGAGCTGATTCAGATGCCTGGATCACAGTGGGGTCAATATTATTGCATGTTTGCATTGATTCTTGTCCTTGTCATATACAATAACTTTACATTTTTCATAATAATATTCATCATTTTATATTCAAAATCAATAAAACAAATATTTTTTTAAGACATATTTCAACTTTTTTTTCTGATGGTTGGATTTACTATTTGACAGGTTTCAGTAATTGATCAGTGATTTGAGAAACACACACCTGCCATGCTCCCAGGAAAGCGGTCCTCTCTGGCCTTCTTGAAGTCTCCCTCACTCATCCAGCTACCCAGCTGGGACTTGGCACCTCCGGTGGGGATGGGGACAGTGTCTCTTTGGTTTTTCGTGACGATCACTGTCTTGCTCTCCACGCGAGCCACATCTTTAGGGTCAGTACGTGCCAGCCAGCTGCACACAGAAATCAGAATTAAGTTATGTCAGACCATTCATTTTATCATCAGTATTTCTTAAAGTGCCTCTATTATATTATAATTTTCTCATAATATACATTGCATCATTATCTATTTTCTCACAGTGTCTTAAACAGCTTAATAAAGGATTCAGTCTCTAAACCCCTCCTTTCCGAAAGCCTACTCTGCTCTGTTTGGTCAGATGGTCAGTCTGTTGTGATTGATCTACTGTTTACAGCGCGTGTCGGAAACAAAACGCCCCTTACCATTACCATATACCATATCATCATTACCATATCAATTCGAGCCAGAGGGGCTGTTTACACCTGGTCACTCCATTCACTTTCTCCGCTCAGATAGCCATCCGATCGTGAAAAGACTAAGTGCCCTCTAAAACACTTTGAGATTGAGATCTAAAACACTTTGAGATTTAAATCCGATCACTGAAACTACTTCAGGAGGTGGTCTGAGACGCATTCCAGCTAAACTTGACAATTGTAAAAGCATCTGGTTACATCTGAAAAAGCATAATAGGTGCACTTTAAAATACTTACAATATAAGCCAAAAACAACTTACCAGTTTTCATATTTGCTGAGTTTCTTTACCATGCCCTCTTTCTCCAGGTTGGCCAGGATGTCTGCGGTCTCCTCTGGTGTGCCTGTGACAACGTGCACTTTAGCAGGTTTACACTCAGCCACTGCGCCAGACACAAACTCAGCCACTGATGTGGGCAGAGAGGGGATGGAGGCGAGGGACCGCGCTCCCACTGAAGCTGTATTGATGGCATTTCGCCTACATGGGCACACGCAAACAGTAAAACAAATGAAGGATTAATGGCATAAGAATGGGTGAACCAACAAAACACTTCATTCTTGGTTAGTTTTACACATTTTACGAGCACACACACCATACAGAACTGAAAAGTATTATTGTATTATGAACATTAGGAGTGTTGATATACAATCCAACAACAATGACTGTGTTTGCACGTAGAAGGACTGTCAGTTTGTGCATTAGTGGTGGGAATCAATCAATATGCCAGTGGGTGGCGACAAGTGACTGTCTTTTGTGAGTCATTTAAATCATTCACTCAACTGTTTTGTTCAAAACACTGATGAAAGCCTGTACTTGAAATCATCTATTCACTATTCCCTACATTACTGCATTAATATTGCAATATAGTTCACTGAATGAGTGAATGAAAATGAGTGCAGCACTAAGAGCTTAAAGGCATAGTTCACCCAAAAATGAAAATTACCCCATGATTTACTCACCCTGAAGCCATCCTAGGTGTATATGACATTCTTCTTTTAGACAAATACAATCAGAGTTATATAAAACATTTCCTGGCTAATCCAAGCATTAAAATGGCAGCCCAAAATTTAAAGCCTAAGAAAGTGCATCCATCCATAAAAAGTACTCCACACAGCTCCAGGGAGGTTAATAAAGGCCTTCTGAAGCGAACAGATGGGTTTTTGTAAGAAAAATATCCATATTTAACATGTTATAAAGTAAAATATCTAGCTTCCGGAGGAACGCCTTCGGTATTCAACTTACGGGAAAAAAGCGTATCTGGTGTGACGTATGACGTCGGATGTAGCGTAAGCGTTTTGAACTGCACGAGGCGTTACACATTCTTCGTAGGATGAATACTACAAGCAATAGCACAAATAAATACAATAGAACAAAGATACAATTGAAATAAACAGTGTTTTTCAGGTAGGTCCAACAGGAGTCAACAAGAGGTACAGAAATTGAATTAAGTAATCAAATGTAAAATAACACGGCATAGTCTTCACGGTATACATGAAATATAGATTCATCCTTATTAAAGTTATTCAGTCAAGAGCAGTGAGTGATTTATTATTTGTACATAACATAACATAACACAAAAAACACAGACAGCAGCAAGAATATTAGGCTGCTGTCACTTTAAGAGTAATGCACGGTCTTTCTTGATTGTTTACATACATTCACATAACCGACTATGTTTAGGATACTCGCCAAGATGGGCATTTTTACATAATTTTGCATGATTCTATGCATGAGCATAATGGACTTTTGAACAGCTAAAATAACTGGAGGCTGATGACACCGGAAGACTTGCACATTCAAGTCAAAAAAAGTGAGTGCTCTTATATACTAAAAATAAGGTGGCTAATCTAAAAGGCCTATAAAGATTTTCAGGTGGAACATTTCTAAACCCAATTCAATTTAAAGTCTAAGCCAAAGACTGTAGATAATGTATACAATAGATGGATATGTGAGATCCATGACGTGTTACATTAATGAATGAACATTCATTTAAGCTGACAGTATGAATATTGTCAGCATGAATATTGCATCATAACTGCTGGATGTACTTTAACACCGATCTTTGACCGAAACTGAAAGATAAGTGATTTAGAAGCTGCAATATTATACAGTGTCCCTTGGAATTAAATATGCTACATGTGCACAACCAGTCAAACTTTTGCAGGGCTTAAGAATTTTTTTGTCATTGACCCAGTCGAGTTCAGATTTTAATTTGTCCTTTTTGGGAAACATTTATTTTATCTAATTGTCTAAAAAATGTTGGTAACACTTTAGTTTGGGGTCCAATTCTCACTATTAACAAGTTGCTTATTAGTAGTGTTGCTTGTAGTACTTGAGACCGGTCTTAATAACATTTTTAGATGTGGTCTCCGTCTCGACCACATTTGTACTCGGCCTTGTCTCTGTCTTTTTAGTTTCAAGACCAGTCAAGACCTCAACTGCTTGGATGTTCCTAAATTGCCAGTGCATTGTCTGATTTATTTATTAACATCATTAATGTATTTGGGTAATTTTATTGGATTGGTAACAGCTCTATATGCGTCTTATTCTAATTATATCTATTGATTAAAAATAAGTCATTTCTCAGACGGTAATGTGGATCTTTATGAATTTAAGGAGTGCTGGTCTCGACTCGGTCTCGCCCAGCCTTGGTCTTGTCTTGGTCTCAACACACATTGGTCTTGGTCTCGACTTGGTCTCAGATTAGGTGGTCTTGACTAAAACACTTCTTATTAGCATGCATATTACTAGGATATTGGATGTTTATTAGTACTTATAAAGCACATATTAATGCCTTATTCTGTATGACCTTATTCTACATCCCTTAATCCTACCTTACCTAAAACTACTTTACTATCTATTAATAAGAAGTAAATTAGGAGTTTATAATTGAGTCAATAGGCATTGATAGTGAGAATTGGGCCCTAATCTAAAGGTTTTTTATTTTTTTCCATTTACAGCAAATGATTTATTATGCTTTAAAGTGACAATATCAAGTTCATGGCGTTGGTTCCCAAGGAACACATTAACTGATAAAAAGCATACCTTGAATGTCAATGCAACTAACAAACTCATAAATGTAAATTGGATAAAATTAAAAAAGAAACAAAGAAGAGGCAGAAAAGGGGGAGGAGAGGATATTCTCTTTCAATCTCGATCTCAAGACTTTATGACTCGCAATTCTGACTTTTTTGACTCACTTTATATTAAGTGTCTTTAACTACTATGCACTAACATTTAAATGAATAATTTAATACAATGCGCTTATTGTGCACACACATTTTTACATTGTAGTTATATTTAACAAATATCGGCATACTTACATCTGTAATTAATTTCGGTAATTACATCTATTATTACAGTTCGTTTACAATAATAATGACATTCCCTTACCCCGGCCTTAACTCACCCTTAAACCTACTCATACCACAAAACCTGTCTTAACCTTACCCATATCCCACCTAAACAGTGAACACCACCAAATGTCTTTTGCAGTACAACATGAACACAATAAGTTTGTTGTACCTAACCATTTTTATTGACGCCAGTAGTAATAGTTAAAGACACCTAATATAAAGACTAAATTGTGAGGTAAAAAGTTGAACTTACTTTTCATTTTTTTTATTGCATGGTGGAAACAAGCCTCCATAATAATGAGAATTAATGAAAGAGAAAATACACAAGTTCGGTAAAAAGAAAGGATTAATGCAAGAGGGGGTCTGCATTTTGTCTTATCCATTCAATCATCTGCTTCCTGAACTTACATAGGGGTCAAAAACCAGCCTGTCATTCTTTAACAGTGTTAGCAAACTGACCATTCAACTAAAAAAGACAGCACATGACTGCAATGCCTGGTTTCTTAAGGATATCTGAAGGATACAGAGGGTGGGTTCCTTTTCTTTTACCATTTCATTCTGTTCAGCCCAACCCCCACCCCAATTGCAACACTCTCTACCCCATTAGTATCTTCTATTGTTTTCCAAAGCCATAAAGTATACAAACTTCACTAGAACAAAGTCTCTAAGTCAATCACTGTTTTGACCCCCACGATTCCTCACGTTCATTAAAAAACACTGATCTTTACACCATCACTCATAAGCAGCTACACACACCCTCATGTGAACTGACCAATCAGATGGCCTCCCTGGCATTCACTCCCCTCCCCTCCCCTCAGAGTCTGGTTAAACAGGGTATGGCCACTATACAAGCAGACTATGCACATGCATGCCATGAACACATACCACACGTACCAATATCAGATGTGTAAAATAGTCAAATTTGGGTGCTTTTCTTTTTGAACCATACGCATGCATTAAGGCTATACCTAAAGGGAGTTTCAGTGCAAAAGTAACCTGTTAAACAAGTTAGGAGAATTTTTCATTCAAAACACACGCACACATACACACATATACGTCATTAACAATCAGTTCCCAGTATCATGCAGCTGTAGGGTAAAGTTTAGCAAACTAGACTTTCACACTGCATATTTACTTGAAATCCTGTGCTGATGTAATCACTCATTCTGTTGAGAGATTGACAGAGTAGATACAGATTTTGTTCAATTTCATCATTTTGGCTTCGAAAGAGATATGATTGATCTCCAAATATTCCATATTAAAGTGGTACATATGGCTCACAAATGCTTGCTGTGACTTTGCTCTGTGTGGTCAAAGGTGATGGTTATATTTACTCATTCATAACCTGTTTTTCTGACTTATGCACATTGTCTCTAAACTCAAAAGAAGAATGCCAGTTATACGTGATTTATGTTTCTGCATTCCTGTACGTGACACACTCAATAACACTAGTTTCAGTCTAATAGTGAGATGTAATATGTGGCAAATGTCATTATTTTGCAATAGCAGACTACAGGACTTTGGAGTATTATAATTTACGCTGTATTTCTATATAACTCTATCAAAGATCATTCTGCATTATAATAACAGGCTTTTGTAGTTTAGTACCCAACTAAAACTGTAATTGTACAGGGTGTTAACAAATGTTTTATAGACCAGTTAGGTTTGTTTAAGTATCAAAAGAAACTACACAACAAGGATGTTTAACCAGGAACAAGAGGGGTGTGATACTGTATAGTGAATATTTTGAGACAGCAGAAAAATCAATAAAAGTATACCTAGACCTTTAATTCTGTTTTGCAGCTCAGCAATATTGCCCCCAATATACAGTATATGGGGATATACCTTGTTTAAATAGATTATTAATGATGCCTAAAAGACACTCACCTCCTTAGTACTCCAAGCAACAGGCAGGACATCTTTGGTGCAAGTCAAATTTGTGGAGTAAACAATAAAATAAAAATAAAGCAATATGAGAGGGGTTGGCTTGTTCCTCTTCAGTCCTGTGAACCTCTCATATCAGACTGGAGATAGTGATAATCTAGCTCTTGGTGTAGAGGAGAGTAAAGTAAGACCCTTGCACTGTAACACGTGTAACTTATCATCAGCTGATCCCACCCCCCTCAACTTAGATCCTGCACTAATGACGCTCCTCTCTCTGCAAACCAGCCTGAGATGTTTCAATAATAAATAAAGCTTTGTGCTGACAAACTTCCAAGTCGATAAACATATTCTATAAGTTTAATATTACTATATAAGCGTGCGTTTCCAATAAAACTCGACAAAGTGGGAAAACTAGCTGTTGCATTTCAGTCAAAAGTTCTAGACTGAAGCATCTGAAGTGGTTTAAGTCAATCAAATAGAGTGAATCCCGAGGCGGACGCAAGCGCGCGGTGGTTCCTGTATCCGACTCCGCAGAGCACTCGCTGTGCACCGTCCCGCGTTTCTGCTCAAGTCCGGCTGCAAAACACGGCTGAATAAAGTTGTGTAGAAGTGAATCTTGCTTTTAAAGCTTCTATATCGAGTTCTGAAGTCACGTGAGCGTCGTCGGGATTTGCTTCGTTCCAAGACTGCAGATGTTGAGAAAACTTGAGTGTTGTTCAATGAACATTGTAAGGCGGAAGCTTATGGGCTCCTTGTGACGTCGCTTCATTCATCATCACAGCTGTGTTTGTGTAGCGCATTTAAATGGCTTAAAACTGTCTAGTTTTTATGATATTTTCCTGATTTTGTAAACTAATTGAATTCTCGACTGTATTTAATCCCTGGTGTTGGTTTTTATGTGCTTAGCAATAAAAAATAAATATGGGGGAAATAGAACTTTTTTTTTGGTTAATAATAGCCTATAAAAATAATATTAGGCCTACGTTTAAAAAAACAAGAAAGCTATAGACATTTGAATGATTTTATTACATTTTTTATTTCTAAAATCTTTGTAAATCTTTAAAAGCAATAACTAATCTGTCTTAATAAAAAAAAGAGATGCATTTCAATGGTCATAGCTGAGTAATATGGTGTCTTCCTTTCTTAAAGGGTTAGTTCACACAAATAAAATTGTCATTTACTCACCCTCATGTCTTTCCAAACCCAAAGACTTGCCCATGTTCGGAACATAAATTAAGATATTTTATAATTTTTCGTTGATCCATTTATAGATAATCAACATTTTCAAGCTTCAAAAATACAAAGTGATTGTAGAAGTAATCCATACCAATATTTATTTATGAATGATATCCTAAATGTCATATAAAATGATCTGTTCAGACTTGCAATAGATGGACAAAAATTGAGAATTTTAAAAAATATCTTAATTTGTGGAATGACATGAGGGTGAGTAAATTATGACAATTTTCTTTTTTTGGTGAACTAGTGCAGCCTTTAAAGAGCACACTCTAAAAAAAAGGTTCTATATGGCACCAAAAATAGTTCTTGGCTCGTAATCATAGGGGAACCTTTTTAAGTGATGTATGTTTTCCAAAAGATATTTTTATTTTTATTTAAAGAATTTTCTGGCCTATTTTGGCAATTTGAAATGTAGTGCTTTGAATGTAGGGAAAACATGACAGGCTAGCCTACAACACTGGACAAATTGCCTTATCAGATCATTGAAAACTCCTAGGCCTAGGCTACTGTATTTGTTTCCAAGTGTGAAAATATGTTCTGTTTAACTTAAATGCAAATTTTTTGGCATTGTGCTTGTATTTTCTGTTTTAGATGCTCTTACACAGCAGATGTGGACAGCCGCCGTCACCCAATTTACTTTTGCCCAGGCTGTGCCAAAGTGGCTGTGCTATGCGGGCAGGAGGGACTGGACGACAAATCATTCAGACGTCAGAGGACCATGAACTGTAAATAGGCTAAAAAGGACAAATAATAAAATAATAAATGAATTTGTTTTTACCTTAAATAGTGTGGTGTGGTCAGTGTTTTGGCATACAAGCTTTCAAATGTGCCATCCCTTTTTAACAGCCTGGCTGATATTCATTATAGGCTATTTCGTTTATGACATTACATTTTCGTATGCATAGCAATCATTTTCTATGGCTTGATAACGATTGAAATTCCATTGAAATCACGGTGAACTATGGACAGGATTTCAACATTGTTTAAATATTAAAACGGTGCAAAATGATGTAGAATCAACATCAGAGTTCGATGTTGATTCAATGACTTAATGTTGACCACGAAATGTTGATTTAGGATAGTTTCAATCACTGTTTGCTATCTATGTGTGTCAGATTATTTTGCATTCTGTTTACTAGCTCTTGGTTTTTATTCAAGTTAGAAGATTTAACCTTTTTTATGTGGTTATGGCCACGTTGAAAGGCACAATAGGTACGATTTTGGATTTAAATATTCAAAAACCACTAGAACACTGTTATATATATTGTGTACTTACATCATCCCAAATGTTTCCAAGAATGTTTAAATACAGAGAAATAAGCAATTTTAAAGGTATAGTTCACCCAAAAGTGAAAATTACCCCATGATTTACTCACCCTCAAGTCATCCTAGGTGTATATGACATTCTTCTTTCAGACGAATACAATCGGAGTTATGTTAAAAAATGTCCTGGCTCTTCCAAGCTTTATAATATGGCTGTTTCTGTTTTGAAGTCCATACATTTTTATTTCCATCATAAAAGTGATCCACACAGCTCCAGGGGTTAATAAAGGCCTTCTGCAGAAAAATATCCATATTTAAAATTGTATTAACTGTAATCTGGAACTTCCGCTAACTGTCGTACGCGTGTTCATGAGAGACCCTGGCGTAGTAACTGGTTGACGACTAAGTTCTGGTGACGAACGCGGAAGCGCAGAGGATAGAGCAAAACAAAACATGGTTCTCGTGAGAACTAGCATATTCTCACCGGAGCGTCCTACGTCATACGCTGGAACGCCAGTCTCTCGTAAGAGAGATTACAGTTTGTAAAGTTTTAAATATGGATATTTTTTTTACACAAACGCTTCGCTTCAGAAGGCCTTTATTAACCCCCCAGAGCCGTGTGGAGCACTTTTATGATGGATAGATGCACTTTTATGGACTTCAAAACAGAAACAGCCATTCACTGCCATTATAAAGCTTGGAAGAGCTAGTACATTTTTTAATAAAACTCTGATTTTATTCGTCTGAAAGAAGAATGTCATATACACCTAGGATGACTTGAAGGTGAGTAAATCATGGGCTTATTTTCATTTTTGGGTGAACTATCCCTTTAACAAGGACATGGACCGTGTCCGTGCGTCGCCTATCAATGACATAATACCCGCATTTCTCTCGATTTCCGAGACTATTTTGTAGAAACCATGGAAACACCAAAGACACTTTAATATATTATGTGTTTTAATAGACAGGTAAGCAACTGTTTGTATATTCATCGACAGAAGCTAATCATTGTTATATTAATCAGTTGATCTCCACCGGACGTGAGCGGCGCGATGCGATGCAACAAAAGACAACAGAACCAGTTATAATCAGTGAGTCTGTCTACACTGGATGCGGCAAATCTCTGACAGTAAACTCATTCATTTATGACGTAATGACACAAATGACAAATGTTTGCAACAGGAGCTTTGTCGCGTTCAGTATAGACAGCTTTTAGCTGTTGCGTCACGAGCGATAACGGTCGCATCTGTTGTAGACACGGTGTTATTGTTTAAATCTCGTTTTCTTGATTTATTGTGAGTACCATGTTTTACCATGCCTAATATCAACAACTCCCATGATTCCGCGAAATCATGGCGTGATCAAGCTATGGCTTTTTTTTAAATAAGCGACCTCTTGCGGCGAAAAATTACATTGTGTGCCTTTAAAACTTGCTCATAAAACATTTCAAAGTTCAATATAATTTTATTTCAGTATTTCAATATAGAATATAAAATATTTGATTGTTCAATACTATTGTTGAAATTATAAAAATTAATAACAATATAATAAAGCAATAATACAATATTTTGAATCATTTTAATTGTGTGTATTTAGAATATATAAAATGCTAGCTACGATAATTATAATTTGTGAGACTGCTGACAGACAAAATACTTTTTCTGAGATGTGGTGAAAATGTTCATGACTTCTTGACCTTTTTAGTGCACAAATCAGATGAACACTAATGAGAATGTAAAAAAGGTCCAAAAGTTGACACAAAAATGACCTTGAGGCAACAATAGCAAACATAATTCAGAGGAGTAAAGTTAGTTCAGAGAAAAGTACAATCATTTGTTTACAGACTGCCTTTTGGTTTTATATTTCGTTTTGTATACAACAATAATATTTACATTTGAATATGTTCCAAATATGTTTTAAAGCCATGAAGGTTTAACCCTTGCCAGTGCACACACACAAACCACAGGTACTGTATATGCTGCATGGTAAATTGCATGACGTCTCCAGCGCAATGACGGTGACATTGAGTGAGAACGTGAGAGGGGACAGGAACACTATGAACAGGCTAAAGATCACAGTGTGTGTGTGTGTGTGTGTGTGTGTGTGTGTGTGTGTGTGTGTGTGTGTGTGTGTGTGTGTGTGTGTGTGTGTGTGTGTGTGTGTGTGTGTGTGTGTGTGTGTGTGTGTGTGTGTGTGTGTGTGTGTGTGTGTGTGTGTGTGTGTGTGTGTGTGTGTGTGTGTGTGTGTGTGTGTGTGTGTGTGTGTGTGTGTGTGAGAGAGATAGAGGTAGATTAGAGAATAGTGGATAAAGATAAGATGAAAAGCCATTGTTAGACTTTAATCTGTGTGAAGTAACAGATCCACTGAAGCCCAATACACCACTATATTCATGATACCATTATAAACACATCCTGAGTAAAGATGAATAAATAAAAATTAATTTTGAAGTTTATTGGGGTTCAAATCGTACAAAGGTGGCAACACACTTTTTTAGACTATATGCAAACAATATTACATTTAAAAACAAACAATATATAATGAATTTGTTGAATGGAGCAAGGACCATTCACTCATTCACAAACCCACACTACATTTTATGAGAAAAGAGAACTTTGCCCTTTGGACTGTGCAAAAACAAAAACATGCATTGGGTCATTTCAAGCAATAATTAAACTTGAAAAGAGTTTTAACCCAAACAAAAATAACATTGAATAAATGTTACTCAATTCAGTTTGACTAGATTAAGGAGACTTGTTCTGTCCTCTTTAATATGCAAACAACCCATGTAAACAGGTTTTCTGTTTAATCAGTGGATATCTGTGATGGAAGAGAGCAGTTCAGTGGATGAAGGGAAGGTCAAGGAATAAAGTCCAGTGACCTGCACATAATTGCAGTCTACTTTTTGTATTATGAGAAACAGCACGCAGTATCTCTTTACTCACAGTTTTGTCTGGTCCTTTGTTGATATCATTAAAAGCAACTTTTAGGAATAAATTATTATATCTCTTGTATACAAGGTTCTTTATTGGCATCAATTGTTCCATGAAGAACCTTTAACATCTATAGAACCTTTCCAGTGCACAAAACTTCCTTTAGTGGAAAAAGATTATTAGATTATTAAAATATTCTTCACACAAAGAAAACGTCTCGGTTACGTATGTAACCCTCGTTCCCTGAGGAGGGAACGGAGACGTACGTCAGTGACTGACGAATGGGGGTTTACCTTCGAGGTGTTTAACAGCGCCCAATGGCGTGCCATTGCCATGGGCATGCGGAATTTGCATGCGTAACTCCGCCCCACCTCGTGGGTATATAAGGAAGTACGCTAGCAACATCGCATTATGTATCTGCTGCGGAGCCAAGATCTGAACTCCGCGTTCCAGCAGCACAGCTGATGTGGCTAAGGAACGTACGTCTCTGTTCCCTCCTCAGGGAACGAGGGTTACATACGTAACCGAGACGTTCCCTTTCGTTCAGTCACTCCGACGTACGTCAGTGACTGACGAATGGGGGTTCCAGTATAACCGCGCCACTCAGCTGTCATCCAGTGCCCTGCGTAAGTGTGAGATCCCGCCACTTAAGGCCGTAGGACTCCCACTTATCACAGGATTACCAAGGTACACTGGGAAGCATATCCCAGTGAGGGAATGCCAAAGATGCCTACCCGTGGGGAGGACTTAGAGAGTACACATATGACCCGCTGTGGGCTGCATATGGGAAACTCCAGGGTACCAGCCGAAGGTGGATTTTTGCCAAGGGAAAGACACCTGCTCACTGAGGAGGCTTACGGTGGAAATACTCGTGTGGGGGTCGCCGGAGGGGAACCATGCACACGGGGCACCTGGCCGGACATGAGGGTCTGGGCTCGAAAGGGCAGACTGAACTGATGTCGGCGTCGACAGTGCTGGAGGAGCTCAGGGCTCTCGGGGAGCTCACCTGAGGAGAATATCGCACGTATCCAGTCCGTGGAGTGGAGTGGCGAGCAAGCGAAGACACCAGAGCCTGGTCCATTACCGGCCCCTCGGGGGGGCGAGTACATAGTCGGACACTGGCTCCACTCGGAGATTGTAGAATCTGGCGAATGTGTTGGGTGTCGCCCAGCCTGCAGCTCTGCAGATGTCTGTTAGCGAGGCGCCATGCGCTAGAGCCCAAGAGGAGGCCACACTCCGGGTGGAGTGTGCCCTCACACCAATGGGAACTTGGTCGACCTTGCTGCTGGTAAGCCAAAACAATGGTGTCCACTGTCCAGTGAGACAACCTCTGCTTTGAGAGAGCTCTTCCCTTCCGCTCTCCACCATAACACACAAAGAGCTGGTCTGAGGTCCTGAAACACTGCATCATGTCTACGTAAGCGCGGAGAGCGCGTACTGGACAGAGCAATGCCAAGGCTGGGTCTGCCTCCTCCAAAGGCAGCGCTTGCAGGTTCACTACCTGATCTCTGAAGGGAGTGGTAGGAACCTTGGGCACATATCCAGGCCGGGGTCTCAGAATCACGTGAGAGTTGGCCGGCCCGAATTCTAGGCACGCTTCGTCAACCGAAAATGCCTGCAGGTCCCCAACCCTCTTAAGAGATGCCAATGCGGTCAGCAGAGCCGTCTTCATCGACAGAAACTTAATATCAACCGACCGCAAAGGCTCAAAGGGAGGCCTCTGCAGAGCACTTAAGACTACTGAGAGGTCCCAAGAGGGAACGAGAGGAGAGCGAGGAGGATTCAGTCTCCTCGCCCCCCTCAGGAACCTGATGATCAGGTCGTGCTGACTTACCTTTTTGTCTCCCAAGAGGTCGTGATGGGCAGATATTGCAGCCACATACACTTTCAGGGTGGAGGGAGACAGCCTTCGCTCCAGCCCCTCTTGGAGAAACTCAAGCACGGACCCGATCGGGCATTTCCAGGGGTCTTCTTGGCGGGAAGAGCACCAGGTGACGAAGAGGTTCCACTTCAACGCATAGAGGTGTCGTGTAGACTCTGCCCTAGCGGAAGTGATGGTGGCGGCCACCGTAGGTGGCAGGCCACTCAAACCTGCCGCGTCCCGTCCAAAAGCCACACGTGGAGCTTCCAGAGCGCTGGACACGGGTGCCATAGGGTGCCCCGTCTCTGAGAGAGGAGGTCCGGTCTCAGAGGGATAGGCCAGGGAGGGGCTGTCGCAAGCAGTAGCAGTTCTGAGAACCAGGTCTGGCCGTGCCAATACGGGGCGACCAACATGACCTGCTCCTTGTCCTCCCTGATCTTGCACAGTACTCGTGCGAGAAGGCTCACTGGGGGAAACGCATATAAGCGTAGGCCCTGGGGCCAGCTGTGCGCCAGTGCATCTGTGCCGAGCGTGCCCTCGGTCAGGGAATAGTACAGACTGCAGTGGGAAGAGTCGTGGGAGGCAAACAGATCTACCTGTGCGTCGCCGAACTGTTCCCAAATCAGCTGGACCGTCTGGGGATGGAGTCTCCATTCTCCAGGAAGTGGCTGAATCCGTGAGAGCTCGTCGGCTGCACGGTTCAGTTCTCCCGGGATGTGGATAGCACGAAGGGACCTCAGGTGCTTCTGACTCCATAAAACGAGATGGCGGGCGAGTTGAGACATACGGCGGGAGCGTAGACCGCCCTGGTGGTTGATGTACGCTACAGTGGCCATGTTGTCTGTCCGGACAAGTACGTGTTGACCCCTCAGCAACGCTCGGAAGCGGTGCAGGGCGAACCGTACTGCCAGCAACTCGAGGCAATTGACATGCAGAAGGCGCTGGGGTCCTGTCCAGGAGCCCGCAGCTGCTTGTCCATTGCACATGGCACCCCAGCCCGTGGAGGAGGCATCCGTTGATACAACAACATGCCTGGAAACTCGTTCTAAGGACACGCCGGTCCGTAGAAAACTGAGGTTCGACCACGGAGTGAGTGTCTGTAAGCAGGCCTGGGTTACTTGGACCCGGAGCGTGCCAGACCGCCATGCCCATCTCGGGACTCAATCGCGAAGCCAGTGCTGAAGCGGTCTCATATGTAGCAATCCGAGCGGCGTCACCGCGGCTGCAGATGCCATATGCCCCAGGAGCCTCTGAAAGTGTTTCAGTGGAACCGCACTCTTGCTCTCGATTTGACGGAGGCAAGTCAGCAGAGACTGCGCGCGCTCGCTTGTAAGCTGCGCGCACATGGCGACCGAGTCGATCTCCATTCTGAGAAAAGAGATCCTCTGCACAGGGCAGAGTTTGCTCTTCTCCCAGTCGACCCGAAGGCCCAAACAGGCTAAGTGGTGGAGAACCAGATCTCTGTGTTCGCAAACCTGCTCTCGAGAGTGACTCATTATGAGCCAGTCGTCGAGGTAGTTCAGGGTGCGAACCCCGTGCTGCCGTAGGGGCACAAGGGCTGCCTCGGCAATCTTCGTAAAGACGCGAGGGGACAGAGATAGCCCGAATGGGAGGACCGCGTACTGGTATGCCCGCCCCTCGAAAGCAAACCGTAGGAACGGTCTGTGTCGAGGTAGGATGGAGACATGAAAGTAGGCGTCCTTCAGGTCGATCGCTGCAAACCAATAGCCGGGACGAACGCATTCGAAAAGGCGTTTCGCTGTCAACATCTTGAACGGAAGCCTGTGTAGGTAACGGTTCAAGATGCGCAGGTCCAGGATTGGTCTTAACCCACCGGTCTTTTTGGGTACAATGAAGTAGGGGCTGTAAAACCCGGACTTCATCTCGGCTGGAGGGACAGGCTCGATCGCACCCTTTGCCAATAGGGTGGCAACCTCCACTCGCATGACAGGGGCATTGGCCCCGACCATAGTAAAGCGGACTCCCCGGAAGCAGGGAGGAGCCTGCGCGAACTGAATCGCGTAGCCGCGCCTGATTGTCTTTGCGACCCAGCGGGACAGCCCTGGAATCTGAAGCCAGGCTCCCAGGAACTGCACCAGCAGGGTCATTCGGACTACAGACGTACCCGGTGTGGGGCAGCGATGCAGCGTTACCGACCCGGACAAGGGAGGCTGTTGGGCATCCCGGTGTGGGGGTGCGGTTAACGGCTCCGTCCTGACAGAGGAGACCAGGGAAGGATGCACGTTCCACTGGGGTCTGCTCTGCCAGGAGGCTGGCGACAGAGAGGGATGCGAGTGGTGGGACCCGTGGTTGGCGCGCACTGGCATCACCGATCTCTGGGGGCTCAGGGATGGGAGTGTTAATTCTTTCATTGACCAAATTAGGGTGCTGCTGACCCGGGGGCCAGCAGCTGAACAAAGGATTTTCCCCCGGCCCTCCACCGGGGAAAGGAGTTGTCCTGCTACCATCTCCTGGAAAGAATTTCCCATCCCTGAGCCGCCCGTCTCAGGAGCGCCGCTTGGCCTGGCGTTTAGCGGGGCACGGGGCGGCCTGAGGGGACTGGGACGCCTTCCTACGGCTTCCTCCACGACCCGGCCCGGGTGAAGGCTGCTGCTTGGACCGGGTGGGAGGGGCGGGAGCCTTAGGAGGGCGTCCTCGGCGGTGAGCAGGCTGAGGCGACTGTGCCGGCGGCTGGGTGGAAGCAGCAGCTGGCCGCCGGGGCAGTATATGCTTGATAGCCTCAGTCTGCTTCTGGGCGGTTGAAAACTGTTGGGCGAAGCTTTCAACCGCTCCGCCGAAGAGGCCAGCCTGGGATATGGGGGCATCGAGGAAACGTGTCCGCTCGGTGTCCCGCATATCGGCCAGGTTTAGCCACAGGTGTCGCTCCTGGACCACATTTGTGGACATCACTTGACCCAGGGAGCGTGCGGTCACCTTCATCGCCCGGAGAGCGTGGTCGGTGGCGGCACGCAGCTCATCTAAGAGCCCCGGATCAACTCCACCCTCGTGCATGTCCTTGAGGATCCTGGCCTGGTAGACCTGGAGGATCGCCATGGCATGCAAAGAGGCGGCAGCGTGCCCCGCAGCTCTGTGCGATTTCGCCACCAAGGTTGATGTGAATCGACAGGCTTTGGAGGGGTGCTTAGGATCGCCTCGCCAGGTCGAAGCGCTCTGAGGACACAGTTGCATTGCAACAGAACGTTCAACCTGGGGGACCCCAGTGTACCCTTTGGCCGTGGCCCCATCAAGGGTGGAGAAGGCGGAGGAGACTGCAGACCGATCACGGGAAGACAACGGGGCCTTCCAGGACCGGGCAATCTCCTCATGCAGCTCGGGAAAGAAAGGTATTGGGGGCGGGGACTGACGTGAGTCAGCGCGGGCCCCCAAAAACCAATCATCGAGCCGCGAGCGTTCGGGACAGGGTGGAGGGTTCCACTCTAACCCTAGACTCGCGGCTGCCCGAGACAACATGGCTGTCAGCTCTGGGTCCAACTCGGGCAATGCTGGCGCGCCCGAAGGCGGCAGCACAGCCGAGTTATCATCCTCAGAGGACTCGAGCCCACCTTGTGATGCGGTGACCAACATCGCATCATCCTCCGGAGCGCCAAACGAAATGCGCGAGGGAGCCGGAGCTGGCCCCGCGATTTCAGCCTGGACACTCGCGAGTTGCGGAGCCTTTGTTCCACACCGTAACCCTCAGGTCACCCTGACCACCAGCCGAAGTACCGGCCACGGGGGGCACGGTAGATCGGGGTGTGGTTGAGGGGACTCTCACTTCATTACGAAGATCCTTGAGTCTTGACCGCAGCACCGCGATGGTCATGTTCTCGCAGTGGGAACATGACTCATCCACAAACGCTGCTTGAGCATGCTGAACGCCCAAGCATACCAAGCAGAGATTGTGCCCATCAGAGGAAGTCAGCGACCGGCCACACCCAGAAGTACACGGGCGAGACATCCTGAAAAGGACGTGCCACGTGTAAGCTCTTTTAGAGAGGAAGCTTCGCAGAGACGCCGAAGCGCCCAGGGACCACACACCAGCTGTCAGACGGACCACTGCGCAGATCAGCAGGCAGGCAGTATGCGATCACTGGAACGCGCCGTAGATCCAACGCCTCTGGAAAGCTGTTCGTCTCGAAGGCTGACAAAGACTCAGTTAGCAGGCTTGAAGGAGTGAAGAGGTTCTCTTGGCTCCAAAGCAGAAACATAATGCGATGTTGCTAGCATACTTCCTTATATACCCACGAGGTGGGGCGGAGTTACGCATGCAAATTCCACATGCCCATGGCATTGGCACGCCATTGGGCGCTGTTAAACACCTCGAAGGTAATTGGCTTCTAGGCGAAACCCCCATTCGTCAGTCACTGACGTACGTCGGAGTGACTGAACGAAAGGGAACAATGTTCTTTGGGTTCTGTATGTTTTTTTTGTTGTTGTTGTTTTTACACATATTGTAAATATAAAACATATTTCCATGTAGGCTATAAATACTTTAATTTTTAAATTTTAACATTAAAAAAAAACATTTTTTAAATATATTACAAAATGTAATTCAAAATATTCCAATAAAAAATATAGGAAAACCATATTAGCTCAAATAAATAACTGAAATATATGTTTTATATTTATGTTTGTAAAATACATAACACATTTTACAATATATTACATACATACATTATACATATATTTTACTTTATATTTTTATAATTTATTTAAAATATATATTAGCAATATTTTGAATATTTTTCTATACTTTGAATACATAAAAGGGGTATACAATGTATTTGTATGTATATTTCAATTTATTTTCAATAATATTTATATATATTTATTTTAAAATTTATACAAAAAATATATATATATATATATCAGGATAAATGCATAACTGAAATATTTGCCAAATACATTTATTTTTGTATTTTAGATTTATTTGTTAGTTTGTTTGTTTGTTCGTTTATTGACACATATTTACGTTTTTCTCATTTATTTTAAATATCTTAGCAATATTTTGAATATTTTTCTATAATTTTAAATAAACAAGTTGGATGCAATGTATTTTTATATTGATTCATTAATTACTCCATTCATTTATTTATTTATTTCATTTTTTTATTCAATTTAATTTAAAATTAGCAATATATTAGCAATATTCTGGACGTTTTCTGTTTTGTTTTTTTTAAATACATAACATACATGAAAAAATGCCATACATTCAAGTCAAGTCAAGTCATCACCTTTATTTCTAAAGCACTTTTTGCGGATTGCTTCAAAGCTGCTATACAGTGATGATAGGAAAATTATTTTGTTTTAGATTAATAGCTAAAGTAAGTTTTCGATTGATTAATTTCTGTTGTTAAAACTGATTTCAAAATGTAAAAACGCATGTAAAAAATTATACTGCACAAAATGAAAACAATAATGTAAATATTAGCTATTATTATAAGTGTGAATCAAAAAACTAAAAGCACATTTTAAAAAAAATCTCTTAAATGTCTTAGTGTGTTATTTGGTCATAATTTAGACTTTTTTATATATAATTTCAGTTTTGTATCTCATAATAGGACTTTTAATCATAATTTAGATTTGAAAGTCATAATTTTGCCTTTAAATCCAAATTTTTGAAATTTTATCTCAGATTTTTTTAAAGTCCTAATTTCAACTGTTCATTTCACAATGATTTAGCATGTCATAATTTTTACTTTTTATCTAGGCTAATAATGAGGACTTTTAAAATTATATTTTCAACATTTTATCTTATAATTATGACTTAGCATGTCATATTTTTGTATTTTCACTATTATGACTTTTCAATTCATATTTTTTACTTTTCATCTAATAATGAGGACATTTAATATGTTCAACATTTTATCTCTTAATTATGACTTTATGATAATTGAAATGAGCTGATCAGTAATAGTTGAATATTTAGTGTCCCCAATTGAGCAAGGAAAAAGCCAAAGGCGAGTCAGAGACGACAGTGGCAAGGAATCGTGACATGATGGAGAAAAAAAAAAAAACTAAAGCTGCATTTGCTGTCTCCTATAAGACTTTTATTCTATTTGGCAAAGCAAGCCTATTTCCGTAACTCGCTAAACGTTTTTTTGCATGTTGTCGCCCCCTTCGGTGACATCAGGAATTATTTATTTAATACATAATTCACTTTCATTTTCATTCTTTGTGCTGACTAACTGCGACTTATCGTCGTTTCGTCGATAACAACTGGATTTCATCGTCTCTTTTCAAACTAAACCCCACGTTACCCAGTGGGATAAGACAATAAACGCGTTTTTCTGCAAACAGGTTCAATAAAGTTTTGCAAAAGGACAAATCGAAACGACTATTCTGCAAAAATGACTTCCTTAGACATGAGCCCCGCGTCTAAGAAACAGGTAAGCCGCATATTATAGGCCCGAAACATAACTTAAACGAATTCATGACTGTTTATTGAGCGAAAAAAATGAGGGAATTTGAGTTTAACCTGTATATAAACATCAGCATATATAATGAAGGCGTATTTGTGTTGAAAATGTAAGTTTGACAGACACTTCCTATGTACTTTGCAGGTGGATGGATTCTCCCAAAAAATCACCAAAGAGGTAATTATACTCAAATTGCCACTCTCTGTCATCACTTATTTTACAAATATACCTCAGTAATTTAGTTTATGCTAAAATTCTAGTTATTATAGTTAAGACTGTGTATTATACTCTATTGTAATTGTGAAAAGAAATGAAACAACGTGACCGAAAGATTCATGAAGCAGTTTGATGGAGAACCAATATATGATTTTGCACTCGTAACAATAACTGTAAAGTGTGTTACATGTCATTCTCTCATCAGGCTGAACAGTTGATCTCAAATGTCTTCCCTGAGAAAATTGCAGCGATGGATAAAATATTACAGGTATGAAGTCATCCAGCAGGTGCATCATAAACATTCACACCCAGTGAGTACAGGTTGTGCTGTGGTTAAGCAATGTCGCTTGTGTTTGTATTTATGTTATTTTAATTTTAATTTTTTTAGGGTTCCTGTAGTCTGAAGGATCTGTCTGTCGTCAGGGCTCCTCTGGACATCCCGATCCCAGACCCTGCCAAAGAGGAGCTTAAGAAGAAGAAGAAAGAGGCGGTACACATTCTTTTTTATCAACAAGCCTAATTATTTACATTATTTCAATATAGAACAAATATACCAGGACAAATAAATGACTGAAATGCATCCAATGCATTTCAAATATATATTAGCAACATTTTAGACATTTTCTATATTTTAACATGATATATATGAAAAATGTCATACATTTAGGTGAAGGCATCGTATAAATGAATGACATTCTCTTTCTATAATTAATTCCTCATTCACACTATTGCTCAGTTAAGTTTTACCAAAAAATGACACTAATTATCCACATTAAAGACTTTTTAGGTCAATTTTTGCACCTCCAAGTTTGTGGTTTAGTTTAAGTAACCTATTCAACTTTTTATTCACACAGAAAGAGGCCAAAGAGGGAAAAGAGGGAAAGAAGGGTGGAGAGAAAGGAGAAGAAGAGGATGAAGGTAAATGTATAGATGCAATTTGGAAAATGAAACTGAAAATGTTAATTGTTCGGTTCCCTTTTGCCTGGATCTGAATTCCCCCAAATGCAAAATGTCAATGTGTAATTCACAGCATGAACACAGGTTGGCACTGTTGGACTGTTAATGTCATGGACATTGTTCAGAACCTAAAGATTTTTGAATAAGCAATTACTTTGTGACTGCTAAAAAAAACTATATTCTATTGTATGAGTGTAATGCCATGTTGTCATTATCACAAATCCTTTCCTGTGTGTCCTCATTGGATAGTAAAGTGTCCATCGTATGCACTATGCACACTTCAGAATCTCGCCAGAAGTAATTTTTTGCCTACTCTTTTATGAGGACTGTGAATTCGGACATACTTATTTTGTCACATACTGTTTTTTCGCCTGCTATATAGTAGGGAATTATGCAATGTTGGACGCAGCCAAAGTATTCCATCCATCTCTGTCCGTACAAACTGAAGTGGTGATTTGGAGAGCACAAATTTAACTAATAATATTATTTTTGATTTGAAAGGTCCTCCCTGTGGTCCCATCGCCTGCAATGAGACAGTAGAGAAACTCTTCAAGCTCATCAAGCCTGAGATTCAGACTCTAAAGGAGTGTCTCAACACGGTGAGGAAGTGATATCATGCTAACTATGCAGATCTGAACAGTTACATTAAAAAAAATGTAAAAAAAAAACTTAAACCTGTCAAAAAAAAAGTAAATATGATATTCCATTGTTACCTTCTTGATGATTTTTTTGACATTTGTAATTGCTCAACTGGTTCTATAATACTGTAATTTATAGTTAATTTGTACTGCATGTAGACTCTTTAATAAAGCATTTTGGTACATTTTTGAAAATTTTGTAACATTGTGACACCTTTGTGCAGGTGTCAATGTGGATCCAGCTACAGGTCCCCAGAATTGAAGATGGGAACAACTTCGGAGTTTCTGTACAGGTCAGTTAGCCCTATATAGTGACTTAATGAAATAACTTTTTCCACATCTGTAAGTATAGATTTGAATTTCTGAATTTTTGTATTAGAAAAAGAAAGAAAAAAACTCATTAAATAACTATATGATGATGCTTTAAATGTGTAAAATCGATTTAAATTATATTTAAATAAAAAAAACCCCCGAAAACTTCTGAAAGTCAACAGCAGTGTTTTACTGTAGCATTACATAAAAATTTAATTTTAACGTTGATGTAGATAAACAAACAAAAAACTATTCAAAAACCACCATCTCTTTGGTAATATATAGCAATAGCAACCTGAAAACTTCAAGATCATACAAAAATATTTTTGTTAGTGTACTTTACTTTTATGTTATAATTTTTTTTGTGTGCAAATTACAAACAATAGGATAAATGCTATAAAAAAAGATACAAATGAAATAAACAGTGCTTTAACATTTTACACTTTTTCAGGTAGGACTACAAGGTTTATTTAAAGGGATAGTTCACCCAAAAATGAAAATGAGCCCATCATTTACTCACCCTCAAATCATCCTAGGTGTATATGACATTCTTCTTTCAGACGAATAAAATCGGAGTTATATTTCAAAAGTCCAGGCTAATCCAAGCATTAGAATTGGATTTATAGTTGCTCTGTTTTTGAAATCCATAAAAAGTGCATCTGTCCGTCAAATAACGTGCTCCACACGGCTCCGGGGTGTTAATAAAGGCCTTCTGAAGCGACGCATTTGTGTAAGAAAAATATCCATATTTAAAACTTTATCAAGTAAACTTTCGGCCGACCACCTTCTGTGGAAAAGTGTTGAATGTTGAAAGTGAAACTCAAAATGCGTACGTGACGTCATGACGAGCCTACCTGGTCGCGTTAGTCTTTCGATCGGCAGGGGAACTTTCAATTTTTCCATAAATTGAACAGCGAAGGCGGTCGGCCGAAACTTTACTTTATAAAGTTTTAAATATGGATATTTTTCTTACACAAACGCGTCGATTCCCTTCAGAAGGCCTTTATTAACACCCCAGAGCCACGTGGAGAACGTTATTTGATGGGCAGATTCACTTTTTATGGACTTCAAAAACAGAGCAACTATGAATCAAATTCTAATACTTGGATTAGCCTGGACTTTTGAAATATAACTCAGATTTTATTCGTCTGAAAGAAGAATGTCATATACACCTAGGATGACTTGAGGGTGAGTAAATTATGGGCTAATTTTCATTTTTGGGTGAACTATCCCTTTAACAGTAACATTCAAGTAAGAAATAAAACAAATTGAATAATCAAATGTAAAAAACGCTGCATGAACTAAATAGTGATTCTTGAGCAGTGAGTGATTTTCTCTTTGTCGTTTGTTGCTTGAGTAACATTAATGACAGACAGCAGCAGGTTTTTTAGGTTACTGTCACTTTAAGAACCGCACAAATCCATTATACTATATTCTTTCTCAACTGTTTACATTCACTTAAAGGAACACGCCAACTTTTTGGGACTTTAGCTTATTCACTGTATCCCTCAGAGTTAGATAAGACCATACATACCATTCTCTGTGTGTGCCATAACTCTGTCTGACACACCCACCGCTAGCCTAGCTTAGCACAAAGACTGGAGGTAAACGGCTCCAGCTAGCCTACTGCTCAATAAGGGACAAAATAACAGCATTTTCCTATTTACATGTTGTGATGTGTATAGTTACTTTGTGTACTAAGACCGACGGAAAATTAAAAGTTGTGATTCTCTAGACCGATATGGCTAGGAACTAATCTCTCATTCCTGCGTAATAATCAAGGAACTTTGCTGCCGTCCCATGGGTGCAGCGGCGCAATGAGATTTTCTGAAGAGACTTGATCGCATTATATGATGAACAGATTGAATTTAGGCTTTTATTCACATTTAAACATTGATCAGCGAACACAAACAGAAGCTCAGCCGAACCTGCTTGGCACGTGAGAACAAACCTCTTGTGTAAACTCAAACGTGCAACGTAACACCCAAGAATGAACCTCATTGGTTCTCTCATGTCAAGCGAACATGCTTGAGCTTCCGTTTACCACAACTGATGTTTGTGCTGATGAATGTTTATATGTGAATAAAAGCCTCAATTGAATCTGTTCATAGTGTCTTTTCAGTGATCGTGTCTTTTCAGAAAATGTATGTATGTATGTCCAGTTTATTCTTTGCTATCTGCGTCGACCTAAGACTTTTTGTAACTTTTTGAAGTTTTAAAATAATTCAGAAATCGCAAGCCAATACGATATGCATGTACGTTTGAAATATTTTAAAATATTGTGCAGCCTCAATATATATGTATAAAATGTGTCATTTAAGAGGGGTAGGGGAGAGCGGGGCACAACCTAACACTTTTTGACTGTCTCAGTTTGTGTAAATTCACTTGGGGCTCAGAGTATTTATTTTTTCCCACATTAATTCCCCACATGTCTAGTACAAATATGTGGTTTTGTTTCATTAATACGGTGTATACTTCTTTCTTGATTTACCCCGAAAGAATGGAAGTGAAATGTGACAACATGCCCCATAGGTGCATGGATGGGTACATTGTAACATGTGAGGGGCACTTTGTAACATGACCAAATGACCGCTTAAAATGTTACCTGTTATAATTAAAAAAAATATACAAGACAAACTAAAATATTTAGTCAATAAAATACAATTATTAACTTTTTAAAATAAAATAATGGCATTTTTTAATCATTAAAAATATACTGATTTTTGAGTTTGACAACAAACACATCGCTAAATACAGCTAAACAGCAGAGTTAAAAACATAATAATAGTTAATAATTTCTGAACATTGACTCTCAGTCATTATTCACCCTTTTCTCATGGTTTCTCAAAAGAATTCATAAAAGTATAGAATATAATAGCGTAGTTCTAATAGGGGCTCATTGTAACGCAGTGTTACAACACACTCCAACTGCGCAACTGGGATTTAAACCACGGCTCGTGTCTTCTGCTGGTTAGATCAGCATTAAAGAACGATCTCAACTGATAAATAACAGATATAAGATTAAAATAATATCAGATTTGTCTTGTTTTAAATAAACACAAAAAAACAGAAATTAGAACTTAAGTAAGAAATGTACTTTTGCTATGGTTAAATAAATGCTCAGTGATATCTTCCAAAGATTTTTTAATTTTGGTGCTATTTTTTCTCTCAATAATGTTGATATGGCAACTAGTTAATACACTAAGTTTCGTCATCCTGGCATGTGTGGAAAGTGTTTCAACTAAGGTTGTGCCCCGCGCTCCCCTAATCAAAATTATATCAATTAACAAATGTATAATATATATTTAATGTAATTTATTTTATATACCAAAATGATGTGTAATGTATGGAAAGTTTAATAAATGTGTGTGGATGACACTTGCAGAATATATGTGCAACTTTATGACTTGTGCACTTTATGATTTTTTAATTTATGCACGGTTAATATTTCATTTTAAATATTAATTAGAGTTTTAAATTACTTTACCAATCAAACGTTTGGGGTTTGTTGTTTTTTGAAAGCAAGGATGCACTGTATTGATCAAATAAGGCAGTACAAAGTACACTACAAAAGGATCATGTGACACTGAAGACCGGAGTAATGATACTGAAAGTTCACAGGACATATTGATGAGGCTGTGGTACATAGGATAGAAACGTTGTACTTATTTAATATGTGAATAAGTGCAAAAATGTTCCCACAGGAAAAAGTTTTTGAACTGCTTACCGCCACCCGCACCAAGATCGAGGGATTTCAGACACAGATTTCCAAGTAAGAGACCAGACTGCATCACAACCACAGTCAAACACTAACCTCCTGATGTCTCTATTACAAATGCAGTTATAGTTATTTATATTATAGTTTTTTTTAATGTGTTTGCCTTTACTCAGGTACTACAGCGAGAGGGGAGACGCTGTAGCCAAGGCTTCCAAACAGCCACATGTGGTCAGTTTAATTTGTGTTAGATTTAGACATTGCTAACCAGCTGAATTATATATGTTTTCCAAAATCTTTGAGCTTCTGATAATTTGATTGTTTTGTTGCTTGGAAACAGGGAGATTTCAGGCAGCTTGTCCATGAACTGGATCAGCACCAGTACTGTGAGTTACGCATCGTAGCACTGGAGATTCGCAACATTTACGTAAGTCCAGTCTCAGCTTACCCTGATCAAAACATCTCAATGCTGCAATCAGTGGCTTAGGCAGAATTTATGGTCGGGCCTGGGCAAAAGTGAGTGGGCACTTTCATGCGGGGGTGGGGTGTGGTTGGAGATTGTGCAGTGTCCCACCTACAAATTACACCTGTGCTTTCAGGTAAAATAACGGATGGACTAAATATTCAGGTCATTTCAATCTTATTCTCTTTGATCCTATTGAAAAAATAAGTCACAAACGTGCCCAGTCAGTGTCACTAGCCGCGTTTCCATGACTAAAACTTTTGCGATAATTTCTAAATGTTGATAAAAACTATTGCGAAATGTCATTTACTAATGTTATGCGACTAAAACTTTTTTTTCCTCGCGATAAGTCATTACAAAAATTATGCTAACGTATGCGTTACGCAGTTCGTAGTTATAGGAAGAAGGAGGCGGGAACCTGCGAACGTTCAACAAACTTTAATCAATAAATGAACAAACTGTTATTAAAAACGACGCACACACACATAGTAAAACATAAAACATCGGAAGCATAAAAGGAGTCCCTTTTCCATACATACACAAAAAAACATTTTAATCCAGTTAATTATATATTTTGCTGTATCGTGTCAGTAAGAAATATCAGTTAACATTTCAAAACATTCATTTTGCCATTAATTGTAATAATCCAGTGAGATTTTTGCATGCACAAGGACTCTGACAACAGCCGGACATGAACAAAACACAACATAAAGTCCAGGCCTGGCCCTCTCTCATCCTTCACTGTCGTCGCTCCTCCTTTTATGCTTCCGAGCTCCTCCGTGAGAGGATTCAAGGCCGGTGTGACGTACAGCTGGCGCTCATCTTCAATCATGCACCGGCCTCGCGCCACTCTCTCACAGCTCTCGCTCTCCCTGCTTGTCACAGTATGTTGGTAGGTTTCCTAATATCCCAGCCACCGCACTAGCCATTATTTTTAATCGAAGGAGATGTTGGCGTGTTATCCAAGCATTAATGGCAAGGAAAGCCCTTTATACTTGGGAGCGGCCACATATGGGGTGTTTGTGGATGTTTCACCCTCATATCTGCTTCAAGGTCTTAATGATAATTTGTGGTTTTTCTGTTGTTTAGAGTCCAGTATTCCTGTAATTCTATTGTCTTTTATGAGTCTCGTCTTCTGTCCAAACATACTGCGTTATCTGTAAAGAATGATAGACTTTTACACATGCCAGGTGACCTGTAAATGCGAAAAAACTGTTTCCATTGCAGTTTTGTGAAAATTTCCTTTTTCGAATTAGCTGAAAATCTACCTCATGTGAGCGTAAAAACTTTTTTGTGATATATGGGATTTTTTTGCAAAATTGACGCGTTTCCATTGGGCGTATTTTCAATTTCAATTTGCGTGATTTGAAGGGTAATGGAAACGCGGCTACTGTCAACAGAACCAAAAACTGTAGCTACAACCTGTCCACATACAAAACATGAGCAGCGGTTACAACACACGTTAGACACTTTATTTCCACTTTTCTAATATTTTCTTCATTTTTATTGAAAACAAACGCCTTTCCTGATCTGACAAGTGATGGGAAAAGGAAGTAGAACAAGTTTGGCAAAAGGCGGATTCGAACCTCAGGTCGAATTGTGTCAAAACTTCACCCCAAAACCCCACACTATCACTACTGACAGTTCCTTACGGTGTGTTCCTGGCTTTACAGAATGAACCTGCTTAGTTACTTGCGGGCTGATGGATGAGCTCTCTCCCACGTCAATAAGTCCTTTATATAGAATTTTGCATCGCTGCTGTTTATCTATCACACAACTGCAAATTACAGGCTAAGTGAATAGGCAAACACACTTCATGAACTCGCATGCATGAGACAGCCTGACACCTAATTGTCAATCAAACTCATCAAGCATTATGCAAAAACCATAGAATGTAAAAAAAAACACATTTAGAATTTGAGATGTTATAATAATTTTGTAATTACGTTTAAACAACTGTTAATTAACAAATATTATTATATTTGAATAATAACTGGGGGGGGGGGGGGGGGTAATGTAAGTTGGGTCTTGCGTGTGTCGTAAGATGGCTTTGACTGATTTCATCCCTTCTGTTCAACTCTAGGCCATGCTGTATGATGTCATCATCAAGAATTTTGACAAGATTAAGAAGCCCAGAGGAGACTTATCTTCAAAAGCGCTTATCTACTGAGAACCGCAGCCGACACACAAACACACACATTTGCTGAAAAGTAAAACATGTCATATTGAGTTTCACATGCACAGTCACAGTGCATTGACTTGAGCTTCAGTTACATCAACAGAATCAACTGTAGTAGTTTTTCCTCAATAAAGAGTTTAGCTAAATGTGGCGTCACTCATGTTTTCATTCCTAGTGTCACATGACATTTAGATGTAATATCTTTATAAATGCATTATGGTTTGACAAAACAGGAAGATAACTATATATATTGAATTGTTTTATAGTTAAAGAAAATAATACTTTTTTATTTAGCAAGGTGGCAATAAATTGATCCAAAGTGACAGTAAAGAGATTTATAAAGTTTTAAAGGATTTATATTGCAAATAAATGCTGTTCTTTTTATATTTTTATTCATCAAAGAATCCTGAATGAATTGTTGCATGATGGTTTACACAAAAATATAAGCAGAACACATTAATAATAATAACAATAAATGTTTTTTGAACTCCAAATAAGCAAATTAGAAGGATTTCTGAAGGATCATGTGACTAGAGACTGGTAATGATGCTGAAAATTCAGCTTTGCCAACACAAGAATAAATTACATTTGAAAATATATTCAAATGGAAAGCAGTTATTTTAATAATATTTCACAGTATTACTGTTTTTACTGTATTTGTTTATAAAATAAATGCGGACTTGATGAGTATAAAAAAAATACAATAAGGTATTATTACTTAACACTAGACAATGCATTAACCAACATATAGCAATGAGCAATACATTTGTTGGTTAATGTTGGTTTATTTGTTAGACTTTGTTAACATTAGTTAATCAAAATACAACTGTTTATTGTTTGCTCAGGTCCATTAAATAACAAAATTACAGATACAACTTTGATTTTAAAATGTATTAGTAAATGTTAAAATGAACATACTTCATATATATATATATATATATAGATAGATAGTACTATGCAAAAGCCTTAGGCATGTTAGTATTTTCACACAAAAATGTTTTTCGAGCCAGTTATTTATATATTTTGCTGTAGTGTGTCAGTAAGAAATATCAGTTTACATTTCAAAACATTCATTTTGCCATTAATTGTGATAATCCAGTGAGATTTTTGCATGCACAAGGACTCTGACAACAGCTGGTGCTCCACATGGAGATCTGATCTCACCGTCATCGAGTCTGTTTTATGAAGAAACAGAAAAAAATGAGACTGACTAAATCCAGAAGAACTGCGGCAACGTCTCCAAGACGCATCTAATTGGATTGGCACAGTACTGTATATTTCTTATTTCCTTAACATGCATGACACATTTACTGCAGTTTTATGAGTGATGTCCGATTGCGAAGCTCTTGGTCTTCCAAGACAGCACCAGCCAGGCTTTAAAACATACCAGCCCTTATAAAGTCCCTTCCATCCCAGATACCCAAGAGCTCCTCCAACCAGCTGAGAAGGGAACTGGGGGAAGTGCCGTAGCAAGCAGAAAATCAGGAAAATCCAGAGACTCATCAACAATACGCACAGCATGAAGAGAATCCTCAGTGGCGCCCCCAGAGGCTTTCCTAGAGCCATGCAGGGCCCAAAAACGGCTATTTCCTCAGCAAGAATCAAACAACATAAACTTAGAATCAGGATGTCATCAGACACCTCACATCCCTGCCATTGTAGCCCGGCCTTAAGGCAGGCTGCTTTGCCCTTTTGCTCTCTCAGTAGTAATAAGGGGCCTGTATCAGAGTCCAGGAGCTCCCCGGGGTTCCTGCAAACTTCTGTGGTGCTTTGTAGAGGCTCAAAACAGCTTCCTGAGGCGTCCACTAGGAAGGAGAGAACGTGACGGAACAGTATCCACAGCGTCCCGGTCACAGCGAGCCGAGAGAGGTGACGGATTGAGTGAACGAGGGAGTTACTGATGCAGTATGACAGAAGAAAGACGAAAGAGCCACATAATATACAGGTCCAGCCCCAGCATGAATGCAGAAATACCCTATGAGATCACAACAACCAGAATCAAAGAGATATCTCAGAACACAAACATTACAAAGGAAATAAATACAAAACGGTTAATAAACTATAAATAATTCAAATACATCAATAATAATAAATAAATAGTAAACTTGTGACAAATAGTAAGATCTGCTCTATAAAAAAGTGTATGGGAATGTATGGAAAGAGACTGGTGTAATCAGTTATATACTATAACTATATATATTTATATATATATATTATTTTATCACACATTTTCTGAAAATAAATGCTCTAAATTACAATATTTTTATTTTAAGTGTGTGTGTGTGTGTGTGTGTGTGTGTGTGTGTGTGTGTGTGTGTGTGTGTGTGTGTGTGTGTGTGTGTGTGTGTGTGTGTGTGTGTGTGTGTGTGTGTGTGTGTGTGTGTGTGTGTGTGTGTGTGTGTGTGTGTGTGTGTGTGTGTGTGTGTGTGTGTGTGTGTGTGTGTGTGTGTGTGTGTGTGTGTGTGTGTGTGTGTGTGTGTGTGTGTGTGTGTGTGTGTGTGTGTGTGAGAGAGAGAGAGAGAGAGAGAGAGAGAGAGAGAGAGAGAGAGATTAAGAGAGTATTAAGATTTATTACAATTTACACAAAAACCGAATACAATTCAGAGGTTTATGCTTAAAACAAGGAAAGTCTGGAAAAATACAGATTAAGATTAAGTTTGTTAAATATTTTAACATGTATAGCTTAAATATTTTTACAATTTACAGCTTAAAAATTTAACAATTTACAATAATTAATAGCTTCACAATAATAAGTATTAAACATATTATTTAATTAAAGAAATATGCTAACAATTATAGGTTCAATTTGTTTACATTGGGCTATATGCATTAACTAACATTGATTTATTTTTAAACATTTCAACAAGTTGAATGAATTAATATTATTTGATGCATTATGAATGATGATGAATAAACAATGAACAATATAAAATTAACATTAACCAAAATAAATGCTAAAAAAAATCAGTATTTGTTGATTATGCATAAATTAATAAAGAGAGCAATTCCAATCGGGTCCTTGCACAATCAGTAATTGAACCGTATTGTAAAGTGTTACTAATAATATTTACAATAATAATGTGTATTTTAAAAAATCCTATATTTTAAAGGTAAAAGAGTCGAGTAATTCCTCTGGTACAGTTAACTAAGTAAGATCTTGCCTGTACAGGTAGTGGTTCTTGTTGCCAAATATGCTGTACTTGGACACCCAGAGACTCAGAACAGGTCCAAACAGCACCAGCACAGAGAGGAGGAAGTGAAAGTGCCGTCTGAAGAACAAATGACCAAGTATTCCAGCTGTGAGATCAGTAAACAGCACCAGAGCCGAGTGCAGAAGCTTGTTGGCAGAGTTATGGATCTTATAAAGTATCTCCTTTTGTCCACAATGATCCATCTTGGTTTGCTCAGGGCAGTACTTCCAGCGCATGTCTAACAAATCCTATAACAGCACAAATTGAGAGAAAGACAGAGATGAGACTGTTCTACCATCTGTGTTAATAGCTTCCCTTTTGTTTTCACAGCTGAGCTCAACCTGCTGGTTTATGTCACACGTCTCATCATTTACCCTCTCACTCACTGAGTCCCTGACAACATGTTGGTCCCTAACAGCTCCGAACATTCCCATCTTATCAGCTTGTTGTAGCCCTCATGTGTGTGTGATATAAAGCAGGGCAGCAGCATTCCCTTAGTGTTTTCAACTGTATTTAGCATTTACGTGTCTGTGATTCAACTAACAGTTTTTCCTTACAATCATTACACGTTGATTTAAAAATATATATAAATGTTACACATAAACAAAACAATGGTAAAAATAATAGTTCATTTTTTTGTATATTACACTCCTAACAGAAAATTAACAACTATTAACAACTATAAGCCTATATAAAGGAACCACCAGAATCCTTCCACCCTACTTCATTAAAATGTTTTCTTACCTGTAATTTGGTCAAGGCACTCTTGTTGACTTCAACCATGAGGAAAGAGCTGATTCCATTAAATTTGATGTTCATTCCTTTGCTCAAATTGGTTCAATTTGAAGCAAAATAAATGCGGCAGCTGATCACAAGATATTTACCTACAGAGCACTGACTTATCTAATATTGGTTACTATAACAAAAAATATAATAAAACTGCAGCTCTTGTTGGGTGTTCCCGGTCTGCAGTGTTCAGTATCTGGGTCAAAGACGAAGCAGGGGTTTCAAGCATCCAAAAAATTAATGTGTAATGCAATTTCCCTGTACATTAGAATATGTCCGGTTTAATTTCATATTTTCTGAGCAAAAAATAATGACTATCACACATTTTACCATGATTTACAGAAGACACCCACTAAAATGACATTCAGTGTGACACTATTTATGCATCAGAAAATCTTATTAGGCATATTTAAAACAGGAATCATTTGAAGACTATTTAAAGGGATAGTTCACCCAAAAATGAAAATTAGCTCATAATTTACACCCTCAAGTCATAGGTGTATATGACATTCTTCTTTCAGACGAATAAAATCGGAGTTACACTATATTACAAAAGTCCAGGCTAATCCAAGCATTAGAATTTGATTCATAGTTGCTCTGTTTTTGAAGTCCATAAAAAGTGCATCTGTTCGTCAAATAACGTTCTCCACGCGGCTCCGGGGTGTTAATAAAGGCCTTCTGAAGCGAATCGACACATTTGTGTAAGAAAAATATTCATATTTAAAACTTTATCAAGTAAACTTTCGGCCCACCGCCTTCCGTGGAAAAGTTTTGAATGTTGAAAGTTAAAGGGTTAGTTCACCCAAAAATGAAAATTCTGTCATTAATTACTTACCCTCATATCGTTCGACACCCGTAAGACCTCCGTTCATCTTTGGAACAGAAATGAAGATATTTTAGTTGAAATCTGATGGCTCAGAAAGGCCTCCATTGGCACAATGGCACTTTACACTCTCAAGACCCTTAAAAGGTACTAAAGACGTCGTTACAAAGTCCATCTCACTACAGTGGTTCTAAAATAACTTTATGAATCGGTGAGAATTTTTGTGCGCAAAAAAACCCTAAATAACGACTTACATATTGATGACGATTTCAAAACAAGGCATCATGAAGCTTCGAAGCGTTATGAATCAGTGAGTCGAATCAGCAGTTTGAATCGCCAAATTTCAGCAGTTTGGCGGTTTGACACGTGATCCGAATCATGATTCAGCTCACTGATTCATAACGCTTCGAAGCTTCATGAGGCCGTGTTTTGAAATCGTCATCACTATGTAAGTCGTTATTCAGGGTTTTTTTGCGCACAAAAACTATTCTCGCCAATTCATAAAGTTATTTTAGAACCACTGTAGTGAGATGGACTTTGTAACGACGTCTTTAGTACCTTTTAAGGGTCTTGAGAGTGTAGAGTGCCATTGTGCCAATGGAGGCCTTTCAGAGCCATCAGATTTCAACTAAAATATCTTAATTTCTGTTCTGAAGATGAGCCCACAATACTAATTAATTGTCCTTTTGTCCTTTTTAAATCTTTGTATTTTGCCACACATTTTCAAACCACTAAGTTTACCCATTTGTCAGCAAGAAGTTTTTGTAAGGAAGTGAAAATCAGTTAAAATATAATATTTTTTTTATATATATATTTTAATGATTACAGGTTAGAATAAATATATTGTTTAATTTTTACATAAATAAATATGTTACGCTGAATGACCACGGTTTGTTACTCTGAATGACATTTTGCCAAAAAGGGAGATAGTATTGCCATTGTTCCCATAATTGCAATGTTTTTAGTATTAGTCTGTATCATTAAATTAGTTTTAATAATATTCCTTAGTAAATGACGACAGAAGCAGATGTTGACAATAATAAGCAATAATAAGAGCTCTAGCATTTAAAGCATCAGACGACAAAACTGCAGTAGCCTAGATGCTTAGAATGAACAGTGTGGACGCTGATATGGTAACCATTATAATTACCATAATAGTTATTGTTCTTGGTGTGAATGGGCTTTAAGAGTGTCTGCATTTACTTTTTGGGTTTTTGGCATTTTGCAGTGCCTTTTAACTCTCTCTGTTCGTGGGCATCTAAAATGAATCAATAACACAAATTAAACAATACAAAAATGCATTAAAATATTGATATTTATTAAGTTTAACAAATATTTGTTCTTGCTAAACATTCCTCATTTATCTGTAATATAAATAAGATGCTAGAATTTGCATTACACTGAATGAAAAAAAGAATGACGAAACTTCTACTTCAGCTTATATTGCAGGCCATCAACTGGCCACTTATATCAAACAGTGAGCTTGACCAGTAAAGTTAATCACAATTATTCACAACATCTACCTATTTTTCAAAAAAATCTAACAATTTAAGTGTTTTTTGGCATTTCACTGAATGACATGCGGTTTTGTAACTT
This sequence comes from Gobio gobio, assembly GCF_949357685.1. Classification (NCBI taxonomy): domain Eukaryota; kingdom Metazoa; phylum Chordata; class Actinopteri; order Cypriniformes; family Gobionidae; genus Gobio; species Gobio gobio. Next base: position 20,252,903 of record NC_137119.1, read on the forward strand.
AAGGATGAATTCACTTTTCGGCAGCACCACATGGTGGTGATGTCACATACTGTTTTTATATTGATCCTGTTACAAACTGCATTTTCGTGACAAAAGTCCCCTGGTTATTTAAATACTTAAAAAAGTCGTTGTAATATAACGCAGCCAACACTTATTTGAAAATGCCAAGGAAACATTTTTTTTTTATGTTTTTTTTTTTACTTGGTATTTTATACGTTTATTTAAAGATGTAATGACAAAATCAAAGTCCGGACCATACGTTGAATGACAAATTTACACTTTGGAACATTATTTCCCCTATATGGTGATGTTTTATTTTGACAAAAGTAATTTGAAATAGAAAGTAGACACTTTACTTGCATTTAACATGTTTTTAATGTGTATAAAATGACTTTTGTAAACTTTATTTAATACTGACGCCAAAATTGTGACGTCTCGTCTTTGACCCATAAAAGTGGTCCAAGGAAGGAACAGTGGTGAACCGGCGACAGGGTCATTATGAGCGGCCAAGGCTCATGCACGTGGGGAGCGAAGGCTGGCCCGTGTGGTCTGATCAAACAGACGAGCTCAAGAAGTCAATGCTGGTTCTGATAGAAAGGAATGCAGTGCCGCAGACAAGTCAGGATGCCCATGCGGACCCGTCCACCGCCGAAAGCGCCAACAGTGGGCACTTGAGCATCAGAACTGAACCACGGAGCAATGGAAGAAGGTGGCCTGGTCTGATGAATCTTGTTTTCTTTTCCATTACGTGGATGGCTGGGTGAGTGTGCGTCGCTTACCTGGGGAACACATGGCACCAGGATGCACTATGGGAAGAAGGCTAGCCGGCAGAGGTAGTGTGATGCTGGGAAACCTTGAGTTCTGCCGCCATCCATGTGGATGTTACTTTGACACTCACCACCGGCACCTACCTAAGCATTGTTGCAGACCATGTACACCCTTTCATGGAAACAGTATGCGCTGGTGGCTGTGGCCTCTTTCAGCAGGATAATGCGCCCTGCCACAAAGCAAAAATAGTTCAGGAATGGTTTGAGGGAGCACAACAACGAGTTTGAGGTGTTGACCTGGCCTCCAAATTCCCAGATCTCCATCCAATCGAGCATCTGTGGATGAACAAACAAGTATGATCCATGGAGGCCCTGCCTCACAACTTAAAAGACTTAAAGGGTCTGCTGCCAACATATTGGTGCCAGCAGATACCACAGCACACCTTCAGGGGTCTAGGAGTCCATGCCTCGATGGGTCAGGGCTGTTTTGGCAGCAAAAATGGGACCAACACAATATTATGTCGAAATGTTATGCCTGATCAGTGTATATGTTGAGTGAGTACATTGATTTTTGTATCTTTACAGATCAAGAGTAGAAAAGAGCATGTTCTCTTTAGCTTTACCTACCGGTACTATCATTACAATATAGCAAACTCTTGTACAGACTATGTGAGACACTGTCAATGTGAGTACATAAAATATGACCTCATAAATTGTTTGAAAAATAATTTTGAATGCATGTAGAATGTGAGAAATTGGCTTGAACTGTAGTTCTTTCAGCTGGCTGAAAATATTTGAGATATGATTTATAGTCCAAACAAACAAAGTTTTGCGCATAAGTTTAATTAATCTTGTAAAACAATTCTGAGTGTTTCAATGAATTCTAAATGCACTTAAATCATACACAAATCAAACCTTTGTGTCAACAGAAACATATTTGCACACACGCTCCCACGCATAAAGAAACTCACTCCCGCCCCCATAAACCCTACATCTCCACACACACTTTTAACACACATTCAGTTTTGACAAAGAAAATATTTTTTTTCTTTACATTGAACTACAAAATCAAATCCTGGACATTAATAGCAATAAAATATCTTACAATATTTAGAATTATTCCCGGAAATCTTTGCATTTTTAGAAACATGTCTAAATTATTTTGCTATATTACCATACAGTAATTTTTCAAGCAAAGCAATTGTTTTGTGCCTGAAATCATGCGTTCTTTATATCGGTGAAATTCACTCAAAGTCTTTCACTAAAGCTTAAACCTGCAGTTAAAAGGTCACCTCCGAGCTGAAAAAGAGGAGAAAGTAGGCGTGAAAGAGAAATCACAAAACGCCCTGTCCATTAATTAAATGTCATTGATCCTTTATATCTTTTTGTGCCAGTAGGCGGAGCAATGTGGAATCAAACAAACAACACTTGAAGACTCTGCCTGACACTATATCAATGTGATTTCACAAAATTCTCTGCACAAAATCAGTTGTCTTTTGAGAGTTATTTCCCGTTTCTCTTTATTCCTCCATCATCTCGTTCCTGCTGGGATGGCACCATCTACCTCTGATGTCATCAATGGCCTTTTGTTTTCGTCTCCACCACATCCACGTTCATCCTCTCCCTGTCTTTGTCCAGAAGGTGGTTCTGCGTGTGTTCCCACAAACGTATGGCGCCATCCCACTGAGCGAACATGAAAGATAAAAGAGCGGCAATGAGTTGTTGATGCACATCTTTTGATTTTGTTTTATTTGTATGATGTTTAGAGCTGCAACTAACGTTTATTTTATAATCGATAAATCTATTGATTATTTTCTGATTGTCAATTAATCCTTCAAAGTATAAGTTATCAAAGATGGTGATGCCCATTACACTAGGAAGTTTTATTTCAAATGACAGCATGCTATAATCCTGAGGTGACACTTCATCTGTCAGATATTTTAAACAACAAACGTTAACCCAGATGTGCGCTATTATTAGACACGTATCCAAGTGTTTGTGCGGAGTGTGGAAGCTAAATTAGTAATGTGCATTTCTCTCTAAAGGCGTATTCACTATTCTGTGGAGATGACGAGTCGTCGTCGCCAACTTCATCTCTGCAGCCGACACCAACTCAGAAATCACTAGTTTATTAATCAATTCTTAAAGGGGTGATGAATTGAGAAATCAACTTTCCTTTGAGCCTTTGGTATTTAAAAAGTTCATCGTGATATAAGAATAAGTTTCAGAGCTGAAAACGTCCTTGTAAGCTAAAGAAAAGCTTTTATAGACACCAGGCCCAGAAAACGAGAGATCTCAGAATATGTCGACCACTGACGTAATAGAATGCATAAGCACCGCCTCAAGCCCGCCCACCGACTCGTGGAGCTAAACGATGCCGGTTTCTGCTCACCTGTGTAAGACATTGCGTTTGTTCGCTTCATTTCACCGTGGAATCGATTGTAAACAAGATAGAGGTCTCGACTAGGGATGCACGATATATCGGCAACATATCGTTATCGGCCGATAAATTATTATTTTTGATGTTATCGTTATCGGTCCAATAAGAAAATTTGACCGATATAGTCAAGCCGATAGATAATGTATTATTTCCTTCAGCTGAGACGGACGCGCTGTCCACCATGATGGGTTTGAATTGCTCTAAATATGTTTGGAATCACTTCGAAAAGGAAAATATAGTTATGTGCAACATGTGCAGCACAAGTCTTCTATAATCTACATAAAATGATAATGAGAATAGAATAGGCTGTAAAAGAGCGTTGTGTTTCAGCTTGTTTGTTGAGGGAAGAGCGCGCCCACGGAGTTACACCTTCATGACGAGCACAGTCAAGTTCGCTTGTGCATTCACAGCCTTTTGTGCCATTGTAAGTTGTAATATTATATTTATTATTATTCTGTGTATGTAATATCATATAGGATGCGTTTGGTTGAGTTAATAAACGATGCAGTAAAGCACTTCATTGTACCGGTCTTTAGCTTCAGCGCGCGCCCACGGAGTTACACCTTCATGACGAGCACAGTCAAGTTTGCTTGTGCATTCACAGCCTTTTGTGCCATTGTAAGTTGTAATATTATATTTATTATTTTGTGTATATAATCCCATATAGGATGCGTTTGGTTGAGTTAATTAACGATGCAGTAAGGCACTTCATTGTACCGGCGCGCGCATTTCAAACAGAAATGCACAGCATTAATAACTGGGACTGTCCTATACATAACACTGCAATGAGAATATTTCTGTTATAAAACGTAGTGAATTATCTGGGTTTAGTTGTTTTTCAGCGCGCTGTTGTGGGAAGCGTCAACAACGCATTCTGACCAGCACAGTCAAGTTCGCTTGTGCATTCGCGTCATTTTAAGCATATTTAAGTCGTAATATTACGTTTTTGTAGTATAAACATTTGATTAAAGTCATATAGGATGTGTTTCGTTAAGTCAATAACCCGCAGTGCTTCACTGTACCGGTGATCATCTTAAGTTTCAGCACGCTCTCAAACAGGGGAAGAGCACCCACAGGAGTTATAACCCTTCACCTATGCGTGATTTTGTGCTAATATAAGTTGTAATATTATATTTATTTTGTATAAATATCTGATTGTTCTCATATATGATGCGTTTAGTTGTTACTTAAACTTCTAAGCGCTTCAGTTTATGGTTGTTCGTTCATTCTCTCCAGCTTCAGCGCGCTCTCTCAAACAGCAACATTATTCCTAATAGACTAAACTAATATTACAGATGTTTACTATTACTGTAATATTAAACATATATTTTTTTCAAAAACACAGAAGCATTATTTTTTATAATTAGCACTTTTATTGTTCTCGTATCATTTCCATCAACAATATGGTTTGATTAAAACCATTTCTTTATCGTCTGTGCGGAGGTTATTTCATGCACTTGCATTCTGATTCTTTATTATGCAGCCTAAGTAATGCTGTTCAATTACTTGTTTGCATTATTTAGGTATATTATTTTTATTTTTTAGACAATATAATTTTTGGTAACATTTTACAAATAAGGTCTCATTTTATTAATGCATTAACTATCATGAACAAACAGAGAGCAATAACCTTTGTTTATTTTAGTAATAAAATGTTTGTGTTTTGTAACAGTCCATTCACAGTTCATACCTAATGTTAAAAGACACAACTTTGGGTCTGAATCTGTTGAGATTAACATGAACTAAAATTAATAAATCCTGTTGATGTATTGTTCATTCATTGTTGGTTAACTAATACTAACAAAAAAAAAATTTGGCCATAGGAGTGTAAAATTAATTTGAAAAGGTAAGGAATCTCACACTGGTTCAAATAGGCTACTGTAGTGTATAGGTTTGATTTATGTTGAAGTGTTTGGGACATGGCTTTTAATGGTGAGCCTTTTGTTTTTGTAATCAGGCTCTCAGAGTTTATTAAAATTTGTATTTAGATTTATCGGCCAATATATCGGTTATCGGCTTTCAAATATTAAGAATTATCGGTTATCGGTATCGGCCAAAATGTTCATATCGGTGCATCCCTAGTCTCGACTGGATTTGCAGACATATTGAGATTAAAACACAATGCTGTGCCTTCTATATTGGATCCGACAGGAACGGTGCAACACACTTATGTGAGTGAAACGTGTTTTTATATGTTAGTATTGCATTGTTACAGATCATTTGATATCTATCAAATCGCGCGCGTGTGTGTGTACGATTCGCAGTAATATTCACTGATGATCGGGCCGACCAAGTAATACAGAAATAACATTCCAGTCAATCGCGGGTGGATGAGAGATGAATAATTGTGTTTGTTTGATAAAGATATTTTTCGATCCCTGTGACCGTTTCTCCAGACGCTTTCAAAACAATTTCCACATGTACTGAGGGGAGCTGAAGCTCATTAAATATGCAAATTTTATCAAATCCTAGCCGTGAGCGTTTACTTCCAAGTCTTCAGTGCGGCACGCCCATCAAACGGCACAACCGTTTTTCAGAGAGCCTCAAAACCAGGGTAGAAAATAGCCTATTACTTTTTCATTATGATGTTTTCGAATGTAAAAACCACGGGAACGTCATAAGTTGACCTCAGACCACAGTATAAAAAAATAAAAAAACATTCACATCCATAATCACTTTTGCTGGTGCGCTGAGGCAAGTTTTATGCTTGCACTTGAGCGCTTAATTCATATTTTAAATACTCATTATTATGGTTTAGTATTTCTCTGTAATGTAGAACAATACATGCATGATTTTTTCCCCAAACCAGTTCGGCGGAAATCCCCGCCCAGCAACCAATTTCATTGGCTGAGGTTACAGTGACGGGTAGGTTTAGGGATCAGGGTTGGATGTCGTTATTGTGATTGACATGGCCAATGAATTGTTTAGAATCAGCTCCAGGGCGGGATTTCCGCTGAACTGATTTGGGGGGAAAAGAATCACGCACGTTACATATAGGGGTAGATTTGCACATAAGGGGCAGGTTGCACATTAGCACCATATTTTGGATTTACTAATGACACACAGTGAAAAATGTACGCTGAAAAGACACGTACAGGGTAAATTTTGCGGCTGACCTTATTGCATTTGTAGGAGTTTCCATTTCAGACGCAAAATTTATGCGCGGAGAGTATTAAAATGAATCATGCAAGGTAGTTTGCGCTTGTCAATTTACTGGTAAACCAGACGCAAATTTGCGCTGCTCTTGGTAGATTGCGTTGGTCATTATGGAATTGATCCGACTGTGTTTGTTCTTTAATTTGCACGTCGTCAGTAGATCACGTGTCGTGCAGAACGTTCCACTCCCATCGCCACTTTTTTGGAATTGTGTTCTTACACTAATTTGCTTTGTTTGGTAAATCTGGCCCATAATGTTCTTTCTCAGCCCTGAAACTGATAACCCCCCCCGTTTGAATGCAAACGTATTGAGCAGGGTTGTCATCCTATTCATTGGCATCTGCTCTAGGGACATGACAGGGGGATGAACATAAACATTGAGATACAATGATTAATGTATTCCATGCAAATCGATATATTCTCACAATTGACTACATCATTAATAGTATTAAACAGTGGTTTTACTTACAGAGCTGCTGACCATGTTGTTGTGATACGGGTGCCAGCTGACGTCCCTCACACATGCGTCATGATTGGACAATTTGCACACAACGGATCCCGTCAACACATCATAGACTACAAAAAAGATGGGAAAAGGTGAAATTATGCAGATTTGAATAATACGACTATTTCACACTTTGTTACGCATTTTTTATCAACTTACTGACGATTTTGCCTGTTGAACAGCCTGTGTAAATAAACTTCTGTCCAGTGCTGAATTCAGGGGAAAAGCGGCACCGAATGAGCGTGTGCAAAACCCCGTGACCCCTGTAGGTCATCACAGAGGTGTCACCGGTCAGCTTATGCCTCTTTAGTGCTGCAGGGCAACAAAATGACAAGTGTAAACAGGTGCTTTGTGTTTATGTGTACAATTAAGGTTGAAAATAAACCAGTTTTGGTCTATAAAAGTTACTCAAGCATGTTAACACACCTCTCTGAGGAACCTGCTGCCAGCGGTAGTCCCAGTTCTGTTGTGTGACAGCGAGTCGTGAGGCCGCGAGTCCCTCTTTGGGTGAAAACTTCCTCACGTCCCACAGCTTAATGGTCTGATCTTTGGAGTTGCTGATCAAGTATCGAGCGTCACCCTTCAAGAAAACATACAAATGCTGCTTAAAAAGCGTATATTCACATATGAATATATTGATGTAATAACTGTAGTGCAAATCACAGCGTCTTGACAATGACAGTATGGATTGCTATTATACCTTGCTGTGTATGAAGGTGATTCCATCTCTGTGTCCAGCCAGTTGACCCACAGGCTGTGGTCTGTCTTCTCTGAGTGTACGTCTGTCCCATACCTTACACAGAGCATCATCACTGCCTGAGAACAGCAGCTGCGATGAACTGTCTGCAAACGCAACAGCATTCACATCATCCTCATGAGCGTCAATCTGGAAGACGGAGAGATGAAAAAAGAAATACACATGAGTCATTCTACAAAGGGCAATGTCTGGATAATGTTCTTACTAAATCTATCATGCTTATCAATGACCACATTCAATTCAGAGCGATAGACCTTTGCTTTGATGCACTGAGACCGGGAAGCTGTAAAGATTATGCAAGGAATAAGGTCACAGGACGGCTGAGATTTATAACAGATTGACAGTAGAGCTAACTTAATTTGATAAAGAAATAATAATCCATTAGAAGGTAAAAATCTTGCACATTAATCCAAGGAAAAAAAGGCCACAAAAATATTTATTTGGATACCAATGGAACAGAAAAAAGTGACACGTGCAGTAGGTGAAATGTGACAAAACCATTTTGACTTTTCATTTACTAAGGATGGGGTTCTTGTCACTTTTCAATAGTTTAAATCAATATTTTTATAAGAATTGTCTCTCTAGAGAAGGTTTTTATTCTTGTTATTGTTATTCTTGTTTATTCTTAACATGTGAAACATACCTTCAGAGTTCTCTTGTTTTGTTCACGATCAAACACATACAGGCAGCCATCGTTTGCACTGTTTGATAAAGATAAAGGTACCTCAGAAAGAGTATACGAAATTTACGAAATACGAAAACATACACTTTACTTTTTTCATGCAAGTTAGAAATTATGCCTGTTAATAGATAGATAGACAGATAGATAGATAGACAGACAGACAGACAGACAGACAGACAGACAGACAGACAGACAGACTATATTACCAATAGTTTTGGGACGCCTGCCTTTACATGCACATGAACTTTAATGACATCCCATTCTTAATCCGTAGGGTTTAATATGGAGTTGGCCCACCCTTTGCAGCTATAACAGCTTCAACTCTTCTGGGAAGGCTTTCCACAAGGTTTAGGAGTGTGTTTATGGGAATTTTTGACCATTCTTCTAGAAGCGCATTTGTGAGGTCAGGCACTGATGTTGGATGAGAAGGCCTGTCTCTGCTCTAATTTATCCCAAAGGTGTTCTATCATGTTGAGGTCAGGACTCAGTGCAGGCCAGTCAAGTTTCTCCACACCAAACTTGCTCATCCATGTCTTTATGGACTTTGCTTTGTGCACTGGTGCGCAGTCATGTTGGAACAGGAAGTGGCCATCCCCAAACTGTTCGCATAAAGCTGGGAGCATGAAATTGTCCAAAATGTCTTGGTATGCTGAAGCATTAAGAGTTCCTTTCACTGGAACTAAGGGGCCAAGCCCAACCCCAGAAAAACAACCCCACTCCATAATCCCCCCTCCACCAAACTTTAAACTTGGCACAATGCAGTCAGGCAAGTACCGTTCTCCTGGCAACCGCCAAACCCTGGCAACCGCCAAACTCGTCCATTGGATTGCCAGACAGAGAAGGCGATTCGTCACTCCAGAGAACATTTCTCCACTTCTCTAGAGTCCAGTGGCGGTGTGCTTTACATCACTGCATCCGACGCTTTGCATTGCAATTGTTGATGTAAGGCTTGGATGCAGCTGCTCGGCAATGGAAACCCATTCCATGAAGCTCCCAATGCCCTGTTCTTGAGCTAATCTGAAGGCCACTCAAAGTTTGGAGGTATGTATGTAGCTATGTAATCAACTCTGCATATTGTGCACCTCAGCATGCGCTGACCCCGCTCTGTGATTTTACGTGGCCTACCACTTCGTGGCTGAATTGCAGTTGTTCCCAATTGCTTCCACTTTGTTATAATACCACTAATAGCTGACCATGGAATATTTTGTACTGAGGAAATTTCACGAATGGACTTATTGCACGGGTGGCAACCTATCACGGTACCATGCTTGAATTCACTGAGCTCCTGAGAGCGACCCATTCTTTCACAAATGTTTGTAGAAGCAGTCTGCATGCCTAGATACTTGATTTTATGGAGGGGTGTGTGTCCCAATTTTGGCAATATAGTGTAGATAGATAGATATGCAGACAGACAGATATATATAGATATGCAGACAGACAGATATATATATATATATAGATATGCAGACAGACAGACAGACAGACAGACAGACAGACAGACAGACAGACAGACAGACAGACAGACAGACAGACAGACAGACAGACAGACAGACAGACAGACAGACAGATAGATAGATAGATAGATAGATAGATAGATAGATAGATAGATAGATAGATAGATAGATAGATAGATAGATAGATAGATAGATAGATAGATAGATAGATAGATAGATAGATAGATAGATAGATAGATAGATAGATAGATAGATAGATAGATAGATAGATAGATAAACATTAATGTTGAATTAATAAAGGACATTTTAAGTATGAAGGCCATAGTATAAGATACTGACCCGCCTAAAATCTCTTTCCCATCTGTGGACGCTGTCAGTGAGAAAACACAGAACCTCCTTTCATCAGGACTGAAAAGAAAAAAAAAACATCTGTCAGCATCAGCAACCCTGAATATGAACAACTACAGTCATTTCCATGGCAGTTAAATATACCTGACAGGCTATATTGAAACATAAACAAATATAAATCTTTGAACATAAGAACGTATTTCCATTCACACAGCTCTACCTTACTTGGGGATGAACAGAGCAAGACCAAACCTCTAAAAGCATAATATTACAGTTATGTCAGCAGTATCACAGCATAGTGACTAAATGTCATGCAATGCAGAGAAGACGTCAAAATGGTGATGTGAATTTAATGGGAGAGGCAAAAAGACACGCTGGAAAAGTCATCTATTGGAATTATTAGCATTTCTGAGTGGCGTTATGACACTTTAACTAGAATTTAAATATAGGAGGGTTGCTGTTCTTGCATATTCAGAAACAACAAATACCTGTTATTAGTGCTATATATTTTATTATCCTGAAGTGTGTTATTTCTGCAACACTTCCTTCAGATTTCACTTTGCCAGCGTGTTTAGATGTGTTTAGCTCATGTGATGGTTGTATCGATGAATGGTTATGGAAATCTCTTCTATTGTCTATCATCTACATGAAGAGGAAGCGTACATGTGATTACCTGAATTTTAATGCTATAATGTACTATGAGGAAACACTAACTTGAGGTCCAGAGCGGTGTGTGTTTCATTGTCTCCATCTACACTGCACACATGGACTAAAGAGAGAGAGAGAGAGAGAGAGCACAGACGCATGTGCATTAGAGCAGTCAATGACAGTAGTGCCAACAAAACAGCTTAAGTGACCTGTCCCTGTCTTACTGTAGTCAGACCAACTGGAGTAGAGCACACAACTTGCATCAGGTGTAAAACACACATCCAGAATGCTCCAGCCCACGTCTCTGGCCTTCACGGTCTTCTTTAGTGCAAAACGGCCCCTACTAGTATCATATAACCTGATATTCTGGTCTATAAAAACAGAGACAGAAAAAAAGAGTATAAGACATGGACTACCGTTCAACTTTGGAGTCAGTAAGATTTTTAAACATGTTTTTGAAAGAGGTCTCTTTCCTAAAGGGTTCGCGTACAGTGCACGTGAAGCAAATTTCGTCACCAGAATAGTAAGAGCACCGCATGGTTTTTGTAATCATCATGTGCAGGTTACACATGCGCATTGAATTTGTTGTGCACTAATCATTTGTTCCAAAAAACTGGCCTGGGCCGTTGTTTCACAGTATAAAATGAAACTAAAAAGCATGGGACAACAACAACAAAAATACCTGAGTCTGCAACAACAACAGACAACAGAAGTGCTTGTGTAAGGGGGTTATGAGATAGCCCGCAACTATTTCATAACTATCTCATAGGGGTGTAACAGTACGGTGAAGTCACATTGTGTCTGTCCTTTTTACAAGCTGTTTTAATATTGACGTCTTTCCGCGGTTGAAACACTGATCGAGCGATTACACGACATAATATGATACGTTTCAGTATACTGTAATGTATCCTCGATTCCTCGACATACCTTAATATATTAATTCATGTTTATTCTTTAGGAAGAAGTGATCTTGTACACAGATGATAGTGTTCACACGCGCCCGCTTGAACTGACACGCCTATACCGTGATCAGTCACGCCGTATTAAAGAGCGTCAAAACGCCATTTATCGTTTGAATCTCGTGATAAAATGGACTGAATACTTAGTACTTAGCGCTTAAAATAAGCTGACTGTTCCGCTCGGTACACGTGTGCAGCGAAGCAAAAGCCCAGTACCGAAACACCCCTAAAGCAAAGTTTAAAAGAAAACATTTTATCGGTCATAACTTCTGGAGAAAAATAGTGCACTAAGATAAAACTTTGTAGAGTGCATGTGTCGATCGCGCATGCTATCAAATGGAGTATACTTTGAAAGGCTACGCGTGCGACTGTATGCATACGTTAGCGTTCGTTAAAAAAGTATACTTTGGGATTATACTCACCAAAGCTGCATTTATTTGATTAAAAATACAGTAAAAACAGTAATATTGTGAAATATTATTACTATTTAAAATAATAAGTGGATTGTTCAGGATTATTAGATGAGTTTAAAGTTGGGAAATAGAAATCTTTTGCAACATTATAAATGTCTTTACTGTGACTTTTGGTCATTTGATGCATTCTTTTTTAATTAAAATATAATTTATTTATTTTTTAAAACGTACTGACCCCGAACTTTTGAATGGTAGTATAAATAAACTAAAATTAAAGCCAAAAAAAGACAGAAACATTTACACTACAGGACTTCAGTACAGCTTTGTTATGCATTTGAACATGTCTGAGATGTGCATTTGGAAAATACTAAGCATAGAAAATAAACACTAAAAACAAAGTCCTGAATTCCAGTTTCACCTTGGCATGCAGACAGGAACATGTTTCCCTCATCACTGTAGACTCCACAAAAGACTTTCTGCTGATAAGTGTCTTTGTATACCACATGATTGGGCAAGAAACTATGAAGAAATAAATATGGATTACTACATGTATGCAAAGACTAATCAGTTTTAGAAGCAGAAAGAAAAAAAATCTCCCTATTTGAAATGTAAAAACATCTCTGCTGGTGCATCTCTGAGTAGCATATAAATGGTTAAAATATGCACTATTATCGTTGTAGCATCGCATTTATATTACACTTACTGTGAACGGATACGGCTGCACTCTCCATGAGAAAAACTTGACCCACGACAACGTCCCTGTTCCCGCTTCAAAAAGAAATACACAGTTAGATTATAGGAAATTGCACACTTCTGTACACAACCATGAATATTTTTTGGATAATGTGGCTAAAGTAGTGAAAACAGGAAATAGCAAAATAGTAAAAAGATATCCTGTAAATGAAAAATACAAAAGTATAAACACATCTTACCTCTGCCAGCATATGTGTGAAACTGTTTTTGCCCTTTAAGCCTGAGGAAGCAGTGGCAAGCAGGATCTGAGTGTGGATCTCACTGCGGTCCACTTCCTGTGTGTCTGGTTGGGCATCCACTGAGTGAGAATAAATAAGGCATATTAATAAATAATAAATAACGTAGATCATTATAATATTAATAAATAAATAACATAGAACCCAGAGTGAACTAGTCCTTTAAATACCTTCAACGTAAAGGTGGATCCTGCAGTAGGTTAATTTTTTGCTTAAAGGTCCCATGACATACATTTTTTTTAAACATTAATACAAGTTCCCCTAGCCTGTTTATGGTCCCCCAGTGGCTAGAAATTGATATACACTGTGTGCAGAATTATTAGGCACGTTGATTTTCTGATCATATTTTTTTTCCAGGCACATTTGACCAATTCCAAACCACAGTAATCCTAATAACTACTATTAATTTAGTATTTAATAATGTATAAGTGATATATAATTGTTCATGAAGGCTGGAAATGAAAAACACTTTATATTCAGGTGTGCAGAATTATTAGGCATGTTTTCTTTTACAGATAAATTGAGCCAAAAAAGAGATTTAACTCAGACTGAAAAGTCAAAAATGATTAAATGCCCATGAGGATACAATACTAATGCAATACTAGACATTGCAGTTAAGGCATGACCATTGGACAGTGAAATGCTCATTGGGTCAGCAAGATCATACAAAAACATGTGGCGGAGAAAAGACACCTGTTAACTGCAAAATAATACAAAATTAAGCTGAAGAATTAAGTGTGAAACCATCAGGAACCCTTTAGTGTCCAGCGCCACCATTTTCCAAAGCTGCAACCTACCTGAAGTCTGCAAAAGTGCAAGGTGTCAGGATCTCAGAGACTTAAATTAGGTAAAGAATCCAAAAAAATGACCCCCACTAAATAAGAATCACAAGCTGAAGTGTTGTAAAATACATGAAGAAGTTTTTTTATAGGCTTTATAGACAGATAGGTTGAGAGTTACTCTTGAAGGACCAGCACCACATCCTCTTGCACCACTGTTCATCTTTTCATCTTCCAGAATCTGGCAGTAAGTTTTGGGAGTTCATTTTTAGTCCATCTCTGCAAAACGGACTTCAGGATAGGAGATGGACTAAAAATGAACCTGGAAAAAAAATATGATCAGAAAATCAACGTGCCTAATAATTCTGCACACAGTGTAGGTGTAAACCAAGCCCTGGGTATCCTGCTCTGCCTTTGAGAAAATTAAAGCTCAGATGGGCCAATCTGGAATCTTCCCTATATGTCGTCATACAGGGAAAGGTTACCTCCTCTCTGGAGAAAATGGATTCAGTTTGTTTTTTTTACATTTAATTTAGTCGCAATGTCAGCACAGGCTTTACAACCAGACTTTTACGATATGGATTCGACAGCACCGCCACAAACAGTGAGTAACGGCCTGTTCACACTGGGACGATTTTCACGCGCGTTTATCGCCGACGTTTAACGCCTCGTGACTAAACAATGGGCGCCAATGTGAGTGTGCACACCGACGCGTAAAACGCCAGGCGTAAAAGCGTAATTTAAAAAAAAACGCCTCGGGTTCGTTTTTTTATTTTGACGCGGCGCGTTAAAAACTGGCCGACCAATGAGATCAGCGCTTTTGTTCACGTGCCTGGAGCTGCTGAAGTGACAGTAAAACAAGATTTGGTGGCGCTCAAGCACAAAACGGTCTTGCCGAGCACACATTGATACGAAGAAGAAGTAGTAAGTAGACAAAGAAGAAGATGGGCTGCTAATGCTGCTTGCCAGTTAGCAAAAAGTGTGTGAATGGTTTTGCCATAGACATAATATGTCTGTGGTTTTGGCAAGCACATAAATACTGTCTCTCCTTTTCTTCTGTGTGACAAGCGAGTGTCAGAAGCGTAAGTGCCGCAGCACCATCTTGTGTACCGGGAGCGCATCTACTGAATGTGCACGTTCACTCGGCGCATCGCCAGTGGAAATCGCTTGGGTGTGAACACTCAAGACGTGCAGAAAAACGTCACGAAAAACGCTGGCGATAAGCGCGTGCGATATTCGTACCGGTGTGTACAGGCCTTAACAGTGTTCATTAATGCCTGATCTGTGATCAGTGATTTCTGATGTGTAGCTAATCTTTCAAGTTCACGCAGACTTTCTTTCTTTTCATTCTAAATCGTTTAATACTGTTTGTGCCAGTGCTACCAAGCCAGTGACTAAACAATCAACTTCACATTGTTTCTCTAAGTAGCATGAAACAAATCTCTTATTAAAATTGTGATTAAACTACAGAGAGCGATCAAGGAACACTCTCTTTATAATGTTCGAAGCTGTCAATCATACGTTGTGAGTATATCTGCACACTAGGGCTGTCACTTTTTATTCGATATTCGAATATGTATTCGAACATGACGTGAAATATCCGTAATCGAACTATAAATAAACTATCCGGTTTTTAAAGTGCCATGCACGGGTGCTGGCATCCGCGAATATTGCTGAAACGGGTGAAAAACATCCTAACTGTGTCGGATACGGGTGCGGGTCGGCTCAGACAAGGGAGAACACGGGTCTAAACACGGGTTTTAAACAGTCACATGCAAACAAATATATATATATAAAATTATATGTATGTATATTGTAAATGTACAAAATCATCTACAATACATATGCCTTGCCTGTATTTCAAGATGATAAAATAATTGAAAATTCATATTAGTTTGTGTCCGTGCAGCAAGCGCGCGCCCTCCCAGGAGAATCACAACCGCGCGCGCGATCTACCTGCACTCGTCGAGATGGATCCTGAGGAGTTGAAGAAAAGATAGCCGCAAATGTGGAAGTTCATCGCTGAGGAAGCACGCAGATAACTGTGGTAACAAACCAAGCACACGCAGTTCTATCGAACAGTATTTTTGTTATGTTTCCTGAGTTTGGTCTCTTAATAACACTGTCTTAGTAAGCCACGTTAAACGTTTTCTTATAGCCTAATGGCTTTCTATGGGAGAAAAACGCTTAACGTGGAATTAAAAACGTTGCGTTCATATTCTTGTGGATATTCGAATATATTAGAATACATTGCTTGATATTTGATATCCGTTCGAATTAGATTTTTCTCAAAAATGACAGCCCTACTGCACACTACCCAAACTCCCGTT
This sequence comes from Gobio gobio, assembly GCF_949357685.1. Classification (NCBI taxonomy): domain Eukaryota; kingdom Metazoa; phylum Chordata; class Actinopteri; order Cypriniformes; family Gobionidae; genus Gobio; species Gobio gobio. Next base: position 20,269,130 of record NC_137119.1, read on the forward strand.
ATAATGAATGCCGCTGTTATGCTGCACATCGAAGCTCTTCCTTTATTCATATCGATGTTGTGTTAGCTGTTTGTTGTGGCGAAAGCATTTTGTGAGAGAAATAGTGTTGCAATGATGAGATCACTGCATTCACGCGATCAACAGACTGCCTGTCTACTCAATGCTCATCACTGCAGCCGTTCATGTGATGGGAAAAGATCTCAAAATAATGCTATAATCAACACTTTCACGATTCGTTCATCTCGACGGCTGTACTAGTAAAAAAAACGTAGTAAAAGCATTCAAGAGGGGTTCCAATCCACATGTAATATGCATTTCAAACGCAAAGATATCAGCCAATTACAGCAGTGCACGTTTACACTGAAGTCTCACAGCACACACGCCCCTTCAAACAAAGCATTCAAGCCAGAGGGCTAAAATCAGGATAGAAAAATGCCTTTTATTTCTAAATTATGACATTTTAGGATGTAAAAATCGTACTAACAATATAAGTACACCTCAGGACATTTTTTTTTAAAGGGGCTATATGCGTTTTTCTGAAATTTAAACTCGCGACTGACACCTGTGGCCAAAAAACAGAACTGCTCTTATTTTCTGCTAGCTCTCGCAGCGGTGGTGACGTCACATCAGCAGACAGCGCGGGAAAAAAAAGACCCGCCAGAAAATAGGAAAAATAGGATACAGGCTTATAGGTGCACCCACTGTGAGCGGACAATGTGTCAGTATGCTCATCAGGAGATGTTTGAGTCATAAATGGTAAAATAAAAAGGCTATTGTTACGTTTATTTTTGGGAAAAAGTTGCATATAGCCCCTTTAAATCCACATCATTGGACCTTTAATTTTCTCACAAATTCCATACACTGGAAGCTGCAGTAGCCACTAATGGCTAAATGTGTCCATTATACTCACCTGGAGGGTCATATCGATGTCCTAACCGCCCATCCCAGGCACCATCGCTGTCCTCATCAGAGTCTGAATATGACTGCACAAGCTGCAGGCCTGTCGCTCCACTTCCATGGACCAGGCGCACCTGGCCCCTATAGTAGAGGGGAAAAAAAGGGAACACTTTGAATTATCCATATGAAGAAAAAAAAAGTTGCGAAACATTTGCAGCCCAGGCAAAAGTATCTCCAAATAAATGTCATGTGGGTTATGTATATTTACCTCCGCAGTAGGTACGCCAGAACTTGAGCTAAGTCAACGTCCTCTTCAGATTCTGACTGTCTCTCTGCCTGTGTTTGACCCGTCTGATTGGAATTCTGGTTGGGTTCTGGTTCTGACTGGTCTGGGTTGCTACTAGAGCCCCGACCGGACATCCCAGAACTGGACTGAGAGCCCATAGACTGATTGTCTGGAAAAATCATTAATACAGCCATAAGCAATAGAGGCAGTCACTTTCATGACATTAAAAAAAGGCAAGAAATAAAGCTAGAATTTCCTTAAAGACATTGAACACCTGTAATACAGTGATTAATATGACATACACTTAAACAATAAAAAAATGTCAGTGTCACATGATCCTTCAGAAATCATTTTAATATGCTGAATTGCTGCTCAAGAAACATTTCTTATTATCAATATTGAAAATGGCTGTGTTGTTTAATATTTTTGTGGAAACAGTAATACTTTGACAAATAGAAAGTTCAATAGAACAGCATTTGTTTTGAAACAGAAATCTTTTGTAACATTATAAATGTCTTTACTGTCACTTTTGATCAATTTCTGCATCTTTGCAGAATTAAAGTATTAATTTCTTACTAAAGGGATTCTTACTGACTCCAAACTTTTGGACGATAGTGTATATGTACTTAAATTAGTGCCAAAAAAGATTTAATAATAAAAAAAACATTTATGCAACAAGACTTTAGGCTTTGTTACGCATTTTAACATGTCTAGACGTGGAGTTAAAAAAAAAAAACAAGATAAAAAAGAAAGATTTATTATAAATAATGCTAGGACTCCCTTAAAGACATTGAACACCATTTCTCTAGTAATACTGTAACGTTAAATAATATGACACCCATGATATACCTGTCCAAAAAGTTGTGATGAACATAACGCATAAATATTACGACAAAATGAACACTGGCGTAGTGCATTTATTGTGGGATGTGTCAGTATTTTTGTTTTGAGGAATTATAACATTAAACATGCGATTAAAATTTGGTAAATAAATGTTGATATGCAGCTGATAAAAGACTGTGATGTAACTGACAGCAGACAATGCTAAAATGACAGCATAGAATTAAAAACAGCAAATGACATGGGGCGAACACTTCATATAATGGTTATATATTTACAAACTAAGAGTTTAAAAAAGCTAAATATATAAAAGCTTCCTAGTTACACTAAACATACCTCCAAAACAGCCCTTTGTTTATAAGTTAGCGTTCACGCTAGCACACTGTAAGCGACCTACAAAAGCGAGACACCTACCAGTGAAATGATAACAGCGCTTTGACAGCTCTTTTACTCCGTTGGTTTATTGCTGCAGACCTCGAAAAATAACCACAAAATATTGTTGTCAAAAACGAAGCTTGTAAACGTGGGAGTTCCGTATGCTGAGCGCTTCTATTTCCCTGAGTTGTTTTCAAGATTCTCCTGGATCGTAACGCGCCATGTTGTTTACGGTCTCGAGACTCGCCTTCCTATGGTCACGTGACACACAGACGCTCTCCCAAACAGAGCAAACACAAAAATAATAGAAACAGTACATTGACATAAGTGAATGTAGGTCATTGACAGTGAAATTGTGTATTGAAAATATTTATTTTCCAACAACAAACCTTTAAAACTATACTACAAATAGGCAGGAATAGGTTTTTTTTTTTTTTTTTTTTTTGCTATGTCATAAGGAGCTTGCTCAATCCCAAAACATCCAAATGTGCTATTCAGGGTTGTGGCCCCAACAGTAAAACTTTGAACTTGACACTGTAGACTAGCAACAATCGACTAATCTTTTCACAATTTTTCATATTATTGAAGTAATTGCTGTTTGTGAATTGTAGGCCACACTGTTCACTGGGAAAAAAATGTTGTATATCAACGGGCCTTCTCTTAGAAAGGTCAGTGCTCATTATCTGACAGGTGTTTCAGACAGATCATCACTCATTTAAACTCATTTCTCACTAGAAATTTAAGGCTAATAAGTAATATATGATTTGTATAGGCTTCTTGGGATTTGTTGGGGGGGAGGGGGGGGTGCAATTCCCCGGGGCCCTAAGTGTAAGGTAGCCTACACAAAAATGTAAACTGCTAAACTATGTTTAGAAAAACTAGCTACACTACACTAAAAACAAAGAAAAATTCTACATTTAAACTACCATATGTGTAACTTTAATAAATAGACCTACAAAACATTAAATATAGTCCACTCAAATCAATCTAATATACTTAAATAAATAAAACAGAAAAATTGTCAATTATTCTGAAAAAAAACAACATAGAACAGCAAGAATTTTTAGCTGTCATCAAACACCCTAATTACCAAATAAGATTGATATGCATCCTATCGGAAAATTGTTTTTTTTATTTTTTATTAATGCCATAAACCAGAACAATAATGAGACATATTCATTCAAAGTAAAATTACAAAGTAAAATAAAACAGTGCCAGAGGACAAGAACAAAATTATAAGAGAGAGAGTGCTACTTTATACAACATCATACCTGCTTACAATGTTATGAGCTCTAATTGCGTTTTTACTTACAAAATGGAACAATAAAGCTTGAAATCATTTTTAAAACAAGAAAAGTTAAATGTTTTTTTTCTTAATTAAACGCTCCATATCCATAAAAAATTATAATAATGTATGTAAGCAATGGGAAAATACATGAAAAATTGTTTCCTTTTCACCTTTACAGAAATTACAAGATTAATCAATATCTATTTTTATTTTTATTTATTTATTAATCACAACTGCTATAAGCAGCCCAGAAACATGCATTGGCATCTGCCTTTTTGCCCTATAGCATGGATAATGATGCCAGAAAAATAAATACCCATTCAGTCTAGTACTTCTAACAATGAAAAACATCTTACCCTGACCTATTCACGGTGCAAAAATCCCCCAAAAACAATGTTTTTAAGAGCTCTTGGGTAAACCAGTAGGCCTATCATGTTGCCAACACATAATTATTAAGGACCTATTAGCAAAAGTCAAAAATGCAAAGATCAAAAGATCAAAAAATCTCCAAAATGCAATTTCCTGTCTTCCTGTCTTCCTGTCATTACCAATTGAATGACAACAAAACCGCTTCTCATCAAGATTCAAGTCATTATTCATCATTATATCAATAACCTGGTATTCTGCAATAACTGAAGCCATCAGTCTTTTGGCCTGTAGAGCATTGATGACACAATCAGAGAAATAGACATCCCCATTTCTGTTGATGCTGGATAAACTCTTAAGTTTAAGGCAAACGTTTTTTTGGGGTTTTTTTTTAAAGTGGCCAATAAAGTTACTTTTTAAAAAGTATCCAAAAAACCCTATCAATTCAGCAATAAATAAATACAAATTATTTCTGTGTGCAACATTTACACCTATTCACATATTGTCCAAAATATTCACTGAAATTCATACAAAAAATACAATATGGCCTACATACAAACAATACTACAACGTAAACACGGTCAGTTATTTCAGAATCTGCTGAAAACGTGGTATTTCATTATAACCAATAATAGTTAAGTATGGTTATACTATTAAATAATAGTTAAGAAATCATATCTAAAATTATTATTTATAAAGATTTTATATTAGGCCTATTTATAGATTTGTATGTTAGTTGCTATTTCTGTTTCTAGTACAGGTAGCCTACAATCTACACCATCTGCTGGCCATTTTTGCTGGCCAACTAACTAACTAACTAACTAACTAACTAACTAACTAACTAACTAACTAACTAACTAACTAACTAACTAACTAACTAACTAACTAACTAACAATAATAATATATTAATGCCTGTTTGTTATTTGAAATGATTTTATAAAGTAAAAAAAAAAACCATTCCCAGGGGGAAAAAACTAACTAACTAACTAATAACTAATGTAACTAATGTTTCTGAAGATTATTCTCCTTTATTTGTAATCATTATTTTAAATATTTTTTTTCATTTTGCATTACACACACACCATGGTTCAATTCCACATAAGGGGACTTTTATTTATGAGCCACATTTTTGAACCGGAAGTATTCAGTTGTGTCCACTGTCCAGCGTCTGTGTTTCTCAACTTGTTTTACTGTTTTATATTCGTGGTAAGTGTGACACTTGGACATTTATTATCCACAATATAGATTTGTATATAATATGAATCGATCCACTCAGAGACGAAATTGCGATTTATCGTTTACTGTTTTGACCGTGACTGTTCTTTTTTGAGACAGTTTTAGCAAGAATGAGAACAAATGTGAAATTACCAAGTGAAGCAAAAGAGAACAATTAACGTTACATAAACTAGCCAGTATTTTGGGAATAGGGAGTTTGTTTACTGTTCACGCGTCAATAAGTAAACAAGAAAAAAACGAATAAAGATTCAGCCTCGTTATCATATATAGTTCACAATTTTGTGTTTATTTCTAATCTTTCTTTCGATTTCTCTCTCCTTCTCATATGTTGATTCATAATAATTGATCTCTTTTCCTATGCAATACATCATAAGACTAATGTTTTGTTCTGTTGTTTGCAGGAATAACACAGTGCCTGTGAAGCAATGGGTTTGTATTAGACTTGTATTTATTTGCAAATAGGAAATTGTAATATCTCAATCAGCTCGTTTGCAGTTTGCAGTTCATTCTTGTCAAAATGTTCTGTTATGGTAAATTTGCTCATATGCGCATGAGTCTGTTTGGCTTCCATTAGCCTGTGACTTTCCCCCCTAAAGAATTCCAATAACATTTTCCAGCAGATATTGAAGAGAAGACGTATGGTGATTGTGAGGGCCCAGATGCCATGTATGTAAAGCTGATCTCTTCAGATGGGCAAGAGTTTATTGTGAAAAGAGAGCATGCTTTAACCTCTGGCACAATCAAGGCTATGCTGAGTGGACCTGGTGAGTATGAAACGTATTCAAAGTCTTGCTGTTCCGAAACAGCATTTCACAAATTTTTGATGTTGTGATATTTGAATAGGATGAAGAAGCTCTAACATTTTTCATGTTTACTCCAAGGTCAGTTTGCTGAAAATGAAACCAATGAGGTGAACTTCCGAGAGATCCCGTCTCATGTTCTCTCCAAAGTGTGCATGTATTTTACCTATAAAGTGCGCTACACCAACAGCTCAACAGAAATCCCAGAATTCCCCATTGCTCCTGAGATTGCCTTGGAACTGCTCATGGCTGCAAACTTCCTAGACTGTTAGATAGGAATGGAGTATACGTTATACTGTGACTGACTTACATGCTATTTGTTTGCCATATGTTCCTATGATTTTTGAGTGTGTATTTATAAATGTTTAGCTTTTTTTCCAACTTTGAAATGACTAGAAAATTTGTTTTGTATGTAGATTTTTAAATGTCCTGCATTCATTTTGTATTTGCAAGTCTTTTGCAGTTGTCCTAGTCTCACACTATGAATAAATGTGGATGAACCAAATGTATCACTGTCACACCTCTATGTCTTTGTGTTTTGGCTGGTTTAATATTTATATTTACAAATTGGCTTGCATTTCTTGTAAGACATAAATTAACACAGGGCAAAGGATGCATGCTACTTGCTGTAAACTATGGCATGAGTGTACCATTAAAGGGATTGTGATAAATAAAAAATACATCACTCAAAAATAAAGAATTTTTTTTTAAAAGTCATTCCAAACCCAGGTGACTGACTTTCTTCAGTGACGGAATAATTAATTAATAGATTGTACATGTATTAATAGATTAAACAATGATTTATTTAAAACTATAAATAGTAATACTATTTAAGGAATAATTAAAAAGATACCTTAAAAAGAAAAATAACAAGATCTCTATCTTAAAAGTCATTCCAAACCCATGGCTTCTGTGAATTAATGAATTAATAAGCACTATTCATTAAAAATAATATATATTTAATAATAATAAATTAAATAAAAATATGTATTTTAATAGGTGTTCCAAAATGTGGACGCCTTTATTCTGTGACGGAATAATTAAATAATAGACATTTATATTTATTAAAAATAATAGACATTATTTAATGATAACTGTTCATAATAAATACATATTAATCATTAAAAAGAATACTTCACCCCAAAAAAAAACTGTATTTTGAAAGGTGCTATAAATGTGGCCTTCTTTTTTCTGACAGAATAAAGAAATGATTGACATTTATTAAAACGTTGCTTGGAAAACTGGACTCATTGTGCACTCTTTAGCCATGAAGGAACACTTGCTCAACTACCGTACAGCCCTCAATGCTGCAAGATCCTCAAATTTCTCATCTACTATTAAGAATTCCATGTGTAGGCAAAAATCCCTGTTTGCTATGGTCAACAATCTTATTCATCCTCCACATGTTATTTCTGGCTCTGAGGTGCTTGTGAATCATTTTTCACATTACTTTTCAGACAAATTGAAGTCAATCACTGCATCCATTTCCAAAGACACCCCTCATACAACTGACTCAAATGTTCACTTGATGTCAGCTGACTCGGCTTGCTCCACAAACTCTCTCTCTCTGCTTTTACTCTCACTACTTCTGCTGCCATATGTGATCTAATTGTGAAGTCTAACTCTACATCCTGCCAGCTTGACCCTACTCCGACTGTTTTGCTTAAGATGTGTGTTCGTGAGGTTGAACCTTTCATAACACATATTATAAATTTTACTGCTATTGTTCCAGCAGAATTAAAACTGGCTGCCGTGACCCCCATTCTTAAGAAACCGGGTCTTGACCATCTAAACATGAATAATTATAGGCCAATCTCAAATGTACCATTCCTAAGTAAAACTTTTGAAAAAGTTGTGGCTTCACAATTGAGATCATACTTAAATGCTAATGGCCTATTTTAACCTTTTCAGACAGGATTTCGCTCGTCACATAGCACTGAAACTGCTCTTCGTGTGGTTAATGATATTCTTCTGTCTATGGATCCAGGGTTAATAAACTTGATTCTTCTGGATGTAAGCTCTGCATTTGACACAGTCTGGCATGAAATACAAATTTCTCGCCTTTCTGATATCGGTATCACTGGTTCAGCTCTTTCCTGGCTCATCTCCTACATCAGTGACAGAAAATATTATATTACCATACAAGGGTATAAATCTGCCGCTGCTCCACTTTCACAGGGTGTTCCTCAGGGCTCAGTTCTTGGTCCACTTCTGTTTATCATTTATATCCACTTGGTAACATCATATGCAGGCATGGACTTCAATTTCATTGCTATGCTGATGACATTCAAATTTACCTCACCACCAGCTCTGATAGGCCATCCTTGCCTGACTTACTTACTGCATGTATCAGGGATATCAAGCATTGGATGTCCTTGAATTTCCTTAAACTAAATAATAACAAAACTGAAATACTGATTATTGGCTCTGCAACCTCAGTTAAAAAGGATAGACCTGTCCTTTGAAATTGATGGGGTTTATGTAAAGCCTTCTTCATCTGTCCGTAATCTTGGTGTCTTATTTGACGCATATCTGTCTTTTGCCTCTCACATTTCTTCTGTTGTTAAAAACTCTTTTTTAAATCTATGTAATTTTGCACGTCTTCGATCTTCTCTCACTCAGGCTGATGCTGAAATCTTAATTCATGCATTAATCACATCCCGTCTGGATTATTGCAATTCTCTATTTCTTGGTCTTCCTAAAAAAACGTATATTGCAAGGTTACAGTATGTTCAAAACTCAGCAGCCAGAGTTCTCACCTCCACCAGGCGCTCTGCTCACATAACTCCTCTACTGCATGATCTTCACTGGCATCACATATTCACTTTAAGACATTACTTCTAACATTTAAAGCATTAAATGGTCTTGCACCTCCATTTCTGTCTGACTTACTCCACCACTACTCTCCTGCACGGTCCCTCAGATCATCTGAGCTTGGTCTCTTGTCCACTCCTCGTTTCCCGTTGTCCACTGTAGGTGGTAGGTCATTTAGTGTCAATACTCCTAAATTATGGAATTCACTTCCCCTACCATTGCGTACACTCTCAGAAAAAAAGGTACAGTGGAGGTACAATTTTGTTCCTTGGGGAACAAAACGTATAACTGTACCTTTAAAGGTACACAATTGGTCCTTAGGGTACAATTAAACCCTTGGCAGGCAGGTTCGGTCCTAGAGAGTTGCTGTCCTGCAGAGTTTGGCTCCAACCATGAAAGACGTCTATAGAAACTCTTATTGAGAATTAACAGAGGTTTAGATGTTGGTTTTATTGAAAATATTTGGTCACCATTATGGTAATCAGTGTGTCCTTTAGTTGGACAGTTTGACTCTTGGTTTTTTGTGTGAGTTTGTGGTTTTTGTAACAGTGTTAACAAAACACATAATCTGTTCAAATCAAAAGAAGCCATAAACAAAAACTGGCATGAAGAAAAATGTTAGACTGAACTCATCACTGACTAAAACTATTCATAAATAATATTCACCAACAATACTCTCTTGCCACAGATCAGGCATTCTGAATTTTGATTATTAAATACATTCTAGGGGGTAAAAGTGTATACGGCGCACACAGATATCAAGAATCAACATATGAATCTCAACAATGGTGACATAATTAATGCTGCAATGCATGCTGGGAGCCATGAGTTTTATACTATGGTGGCTTATAGGGTTGGAGCTAAACTCTACAGGACATCAGCTCTCTAGGACCGAACTTGCTGACTTAGAGGTACAAAAATGTACCCTTAAGGGTACAGCCCCAGTGACAAGCCATTGTACCCCTAAAGGTACAATTATGTAGGCTACTTTATTTTCTGAGAGTGTAATATCTCATCTCTGTTTACCTTCAGGACCCAGCTAAAGACATATCTATTTAATTTGTATTTTGAATAATGTGGCTATATAAGACCCGTGCTTGCATTGTGTATGTGAGTGTGTAAATGTACTATTGTGTATGTGGATGGACAAATGTACCGTCTAACACTAAAGCGGCCTTGAGCTATGGAAAGGCACTATATAAATAAATAACTTCTTCTTATTTAAAATAATAGATATACATTCATTATAACTATTCATAATACATAAATAAATACATTATTTAATTAAAAAGAATACTTCAACCAAAAATAAAAAAATCTGTAGCCGTTGAAACCTATGTGACTTTCTTTCTTCTGTGACAGAATAAAGAAATAATAATATATATGTATTCATTATCACAATGATTATTTAACTGTTAACTAGTATTAATTAATTGGAATAAAGAGAGAATATAGTGTACTGGGGAAGATTTTGGACTATCAGAGCGTGTTATCAGAACACAGAAGCGCTCGTGTGTCACGTGACGGTGACGTTAGTCGCCCTGCGTTACTGTGCGCCACTGATGCAGGGGGATCCATCATGGCGTCGATGCAGGTAAGATCACAGCTGACATCTAGCCCTGTTTAATCTATCAATCACTTCTTGATCAGGTGTCGAGCGTGTCGTCTCTGATAGTGTAAATGCTGTTTTTTGGATGCGCCTAATAAGGGGATCGAATATTCCTGTGTTATTTCTGAAATCATAACTTGTCCTCCTCCTCGCTGTTCCTGAGCTGTCAGGGTGAGAATTATCGGTGCTTTAAAAGCAACAGCTGGCGAGCAGGACTCGCATAAACTACTGATTTACCGCAAACACAGGGAATGTAATGAGTAGAATCAACGCGTTCTTACTAGAACTATCACGAGTTTGCTATCGAATTGCTTGAAATCGTGATATCAACATGTCTAGTTATTTTTATCCAGCCTTGCAAGGTTATCTGTGACTGTGCAGGACATGTGAAGTTATATTTTCATTAAACTTGGCTTAATGTTATTCAGACTCACTGTTGTATGTTGAATAAGAATATTGGCAATGATAAAATGTAGGCAATGTTTGTTGCCACACACGTCTTAGTGTTTATAGATTCAAAACAATTCAGAGGGTGAATTCAGATTAAAAAAATCGTTTTTTGTAATATTTTACTGTGATGTACCAATGCTTGAATAATGTAATAATGTCTCGTATGAATTAAGTTGATTTTAATGTTTAATTTAAAGAGCTATTTCTGACTGGTATATCCTGGCAAATACTTTTAGATTAAGGGTTTTGTATAAATATATGTGTATGTTATGAAAAACCTTCTTTTCCTATCTTTGTTCAATACTTTCTCTCTATTTCTCAACAGAAAAGGTTACAGAAAGAACTGCTAGCCTTGCAGAATGATCCACCCCCTGGAATGACCCTAAATGAGAAGAGCGTACAAAACACCATCACACAGTAAGGCCGACACTTCCCGACTCTGTTTAATCTTATACCCATGTGTATGATCACGGTGTACTTATTAACTGGCTAGCTTTCTCATGCCGTCCTGTATCAGGGATTGTCACATTTAAAAGTGCAGTATGACTCATTGCATTACATGTTAACCATACTGCTGTTGTTATCGTCACGTAAGGCCTAGAAAACTCTCCTCTCCCATTGTGGGCATATTTGCAAAATTTTAAACAAAACATTTTCCATGTGATGTCATTTGTAAGGCTGCTCTGCCCGATGTATAGTATGTCTGCTCGGACTAATCAAAAATTAAAGCTAGAGAGGGTAGTATTGCCGTAACAAATCTTATTGACCTCTTTTTAGCCTGTATCTATGTCTACGAATATATAGAAGTCTTTTAAGGAAAAAAAGGTGCATCACATTGTTCCAGAAAAGATTTCTTATCTGAATCTCAATATAACAGGTCTTGTGCTCAGCAGTAGTTACTTCAGAAATTGGGATCTTCACATATGTTTATATCTTTCTGTGCAGCAGTAATACGAATAAATGATTGACATAATTACTCGGTTTCAGAAAGCTAAACTTTGACAGCCAAGAGTTATAAATGTAATGTTTTCTTTTATGTAACTTGGTTTTGTGGGAAGATAATGTAATGTGGGTTTGCATTTTTATCCAGCCTTGTCTCGGTACGTGTTTTGTCAAAGAAATGTCAAGTATGAGCTTTAAGTTTAGCAGCTTGCCAAACGTGTTTGTCCTGACTAATTGGTCTAATTGCGTTCATTGTTGTCCTTCAAGTTTTTTGGAGGAAGTTTTCTGTTATGTTGTGGTTGAAACAAGCCCAACCAAATCCTACCTCGTTTTAAGATGCATTTGAACGGTATACTACCTGTAGCGATTTGATAACTCGTCTCATCATGGTTATTCAATATAATTGCAATATAATTGATAACTGCACTAACTGTGGCATTTAATTTTAAATCATATTTTGTAGGAACGCTCCGATCGATCGGCTGCAGATCGGTATCGGCCGATACTCACATTGATCTGGGAGTCAGCCATTATAAGGCTTGTCTCTCAATCGCATTCTCCCTTACCAGAAATTGTCACATTTCTGAAGTGCGAAATACATGGGTGTCACTAGGCCCTTTTTAGGGGGGCTTCAGCCCCTAAAATTCCCCTAAAATTCTGTCCAGCCCCCCTAAAAAATGTGATTAACCTTTCAAACATATGAAACTGGCGGGAGGCTTCGTCACGTTTTTTAATCTGCGTTAATCGGCGTTAGGGATGCCACAATTCTCAATATAATATTGAACCGTTCGGTGCGGCATTCACGGTTCAATACGCGCTTGTGAATTGCGTTTTTTTCGGTTTCGCATTTAATTAATTATATTTCTACAAATTCTATCATTTGCCTCCATCCCAATACTGAACAACGCGACATACATTCACATCACACGTTAGTGGTAGAGTTATACTCACGGAACACAATCACGAAAGTTCATTATTTGCATGCGTTTTAAAGCCTTGCCGGTTTCATTCGCGTGCGCGGTTTTAACATGCGCTTTTCCGAGCGCACGCACTAAACGCCTGTCAAACACGTGATTACTGGACTAAGTAGTCGTCTTACTGCGCTAATACTGTCAAATACACACAAGGTTAACATAAACACAGTCGGTTATGTCTGAAGTGAAAGTAAAATCGGTGTGTGTCTGTATATTAGATGCGCAGGTCTTAAAATGACAGCAGCACAGAATTGAACACGCTGTCCTTAAAGGGACAGTTCACCTCTAAAATTATGTCATTATTTACTCACTCTAATATTATTCCAAACCTGTATTCATTTCTCGATGACAGAATTTTCATTTTTGAGTGAACTATCCCTTTAATGTTAATACAACAACAAAAGACAGAGAAAATCACTCACTGCCCTTGAATGAAAAACTAATACAGTAGCTAAGAATCAATGTATATTTTATAGTGAAGTCTATGTAGTGTTTTATTTTTTACATTCATTCATTCAATGTCATACTTAAATGCTGCTGTACAGCTCTGAGCTGCCAGTGTAAAGCTTTATATATATTTATTTTATATTATTATTATACGTTTTTTTTTTAAGTAAAGTTTTACGTTTAAGTAAGGTAAAACAGAGGTGTGTGCGTTGATCTGAGCCTCATTGGTCTGTCACCGCTCATCAATGTCAAAATATTTGAGAAAACCAATCAAATCAGAGTAGGCGGGCTTTATGTTCACACAAAAGCTGCTGAGGCTGAGCGCAAATTTTAGCGGCAGGACTCGACGCCAAGTGCGAGATATGTAGCTAAACGAAACATTTCATATTTGACAGCTGCTTCTTTAAGTCAGAAAAGTTAAAAAAATGAGAAAAATATTTAGCCAAATTAATAAACTTTTGTCTAATTTCGCCATTTTGATTTTAAATAGGCCTATATGTAATGTAATTTATAATATAATTAACAAACAAGAAATATTAACAATTGTTTTCTTCAGATTTCTTTCAAATTACGCATACAGAGAAATAAAAAAATAACACACAGAGAAATTCTGCATGTGCAGTTGTTAAAACGACACCGGAAAGACCTGCACCAAACATTTTCAGTACAATTACACCCCTACTATCTATATTAGCATCTGCTCTCATGTGAAGTAATAATGTTCCATTCAAACTAAGGCAGAAATGTGAGCTCCTGTGCCGACGCAGCACTGATGGTCCAGGAATATTTCCACTTTGCCTCCGGAATGTTCTCACTCTTCTAAAAACAAACTGCTGCTGTAGATATATGATAATGACGTGGCAGGAAAATGATATTGTGGATGTCACTTTATCTGACTCTAGTATGTTGCACTTGCAAGAATTTTCTGTTTTCACTTGGTCCGACATTATTGCAAATTCAAATGTGTGCTACTTACTACTTACCTATTTATAACATTAAAGTCTTACCAACCCCAAACATTTGAACGTAGTGTATTTTTATGCTGTAATTAAAAATTATTGTCTGACATTATGTATTTGCTCTACAGTCAGTTTTCTTTTTACCTTACATTGCACTATTTTCCTTAACTTTCGCCTCATCATTTTATACCGGCAATAATGTTGTTTATAGTCACAGAGGAATAACTTTAGAGGTGGGAAATTAAAGGTGTAGAGCATTTTAATTGTTCCGCTATAAACAAAATTAGTTTCATTTTAGGATACCATGTCAACATGAGAAATTATCTCATTATATAATGTGGTGCAATTTTGTTCCCAAAAACTGAAGTTCATTAATTTAACTAAATTTATATTATGCTCTCTGTGCCAGATGTTTCCTCCATTGATATCAGGCATTCTGTCCTCCAGTGATATCAGGCATTCTGTCATCATAATCTCAGTGCAAAATGTTTTAGAATTAGTGAAGGACACACATGAGGACACAGTGACACATCCCAGTGAGTCTGATGAGTTGAGTCAGGAAAATCACCTCACTCTTTAGTTCTCTGTCCATTTTCACTCTCACCTTAATACCTTTGTTACTAGGAAAAGAAGGTTTGTCAAATGGTTCTTTATAAGTATATGTTAGCCAAAATGACTGAGAATTGACTGGAGCGGCTTAGGTGAAGGATTTTTTGCCAGAAAGAGCTGTGACCTCCGACATAGTGCTGCTTCCCTTATTGTTTAGTTCTGGATATTTAATCTTGTCCTGTCTTTCATTGCTCATTATATTCCTACTTCTTGTCTCTCTCCTTTTATGGCTGAAGTGAAACACTCTGCTGGCTGGCAGTAGAGTAGTCCCTTTTTTTCTTCTCAATAGTTTACTTTGTTGCTAATATGTATGCAACTTCTGCATAGTATAGTAAGTTAGGGCTGCTCGATTATGGAAAAAATCATGATCACGATTATGATATACACCGATCAGGCATAATATTTTGTGTTGGTCCCCCATTTGCTGCCAAAACAGCCCTGACCCGTCGAGGCATGGACTCCACTAGACCCCTGAAGGTGTGCTGTGGTATCTGTCACCAAGATGTTAACAGCAGATCCTTTCACTCCTGTAAGTTGCGAGGCAGGGCTTCCTTGGATCAGACTTGTTTGTTCAGCAAACCCCACAGATTCTCGATTGGTTTGAGATCTGGGGAATTTGGAGGCCAAGTCGACACCTCAAACTCATTGTTGTGCTCCTCAAACCATTCCTGAACTATTTTTGCTTTGTGGCAGGGCGCATTATCCTGCTGAAAGAGACCACAGCCACCAGGGAATACTGTTTCCATGAAAGGGTTTACATGGTCTGCAACAATGCTTAGGTAGGTGGTATGTGTCAAAGTAACATCCATATGGATTGCCGGACCACAGGTTTCCCAGCATCACACTGCCTTAGCCGGCGTGCCTTCTTCCCATAGTGCATTCTGGTGCCATGTGTTCACCAGGTAAGCGACGCACACGCACCCGGCCATCCACGTGATGTAAAAGAAAACGTGATTCATCAGACCAGGCCACCTTCTTCCATTGCTCCGTGGTCCAGTTCTGATGCTCACGTGCCCACTGTTGGCGCTTTCGGCGGTGGACAGGAGTCAGCATGGGCACCCTGACTAGTCTGCTGCTATGCAGCCCCATATGCAACAAACTGTGTTGCACTGTGTATTCTGACACCTTTTTATCAGAACCAGCATTAACTTCTTGAGCAATTTGAGCTACAGTAGCTTGTCTGTTTGATTGGACGACATGGCCAGCCTGTGCTCCCCACGTGCATCAATGCGCCCTGGCATGACAGACCGGGAACACCCCACAAGAGCTGCAGTTTTGGAGATGCTCTGACCTAGTCATCTAGCCATCACAATTTTGCCCTTGTCAAACTCGCTCACATCCTTAAGCTTGCCAATTTTTCCTTTTTAAGCTTGCCCATTTTTAACTTTGAGGACAAAATGTACAGATAGAGATAATCTCTAAATGTGATAGAGATAATCAGTGTTATTCACTTAATCTGTCATAATGTTATGCCTGATTGGTGTATATTTGCATCTACATTTCATTAGTGAAATTTCACAATTCTCAATAACAATTTCAATACCACAGCAGCATACTAGTCTAACTAATGCAGGTAAAAAAAGTCCTCAAATTATTGAAAATAAGTAAACAGTCAGTAATACAAAAAAACAACCACCAATTTGTTTTACAAACAACAGGACAAATACTATAGTTTTTTTTTTTGTCACTCAAGTCTAGAAGTATTCCGCTCTAACAGTCAACTACAGATATTAAATAATCAGATGTAAAATAAAACAGAATAATTTTCACTGTAAGAGTTAAACTTGCTTTAATTCTTAATAAAGCTACAAAAGTCCTTCAGTCGAGCAGTGAGAGATTTTTCTCTGTGTTTTGTTGTTTGATTTAACAGTAAGGAAACCGACTGCAGCAGGATTGTTAGGTTAAAGGACAACTCTGGTGAAAAATGAACCTAGGGGTAATTAACACATGGTTACCGAGTAGATCGTTCTCTGGGATGCGTTTTCATGAAAATCGAATGTAAAGAGTTTTATCTCTAAAAACAGATTAGCTTATAACGCTAGTATATGGGGCATAGAATAAGTCAAATTAAATCGCTAGTTAATACCACTAACAAGGCTCAAAATAGCCTCACACTAACGGTAGCATAACGAGGGTCCCTACATGCAAACCGAAGCATTGAGAACTCTGTAAGTGTACAAACAGTTTAATAAGAAGATACTTTATAAAGACAGGACATTACGCATATACAGACAGGAACCATCTTGGAAAACAGTCTTGACAAGTCGAGCCACGGTTGAATAATCCGCCATCTCTTTAGTGTGTATCCTTTGGAAGCACTAGTCTGTTGCGTTCAGTTAAAATTTTATTTATTTTCTCTGTTGCGTTAAGTGCTTTCTTCCGGAAACAACGGACCATATGAGATTCCATCCCAGAGAACAATCTACTCGGTAACCATGTGTTAATTACCCCTAGGTTCATTTTTCACCGGAGTTGTCCATTAAGACTGAAAGCACAGATCCAATAAATTGAGACACATCCGATTTTAACCCAACTGTTTACGTACACTGAAGACATAATCGACTGCGTTTACGTGAATACTCCCCATGCCTGGCATTTTGACACTTTTTTTGTGTATGAGGCCGTTTAGGGGGGCAGCTGAAGCTCAGTTCACTTTGCTTGTCCGTGTTCCGCTCCATCTCGGAACGCGCAAATAGTTCTTTTTTGTTTACGTACACTGAAGACATAATCGACTGCGTTTACGTGAATACTCCCCATGCCTGGCATTTTGACACTTTTTTTGTGTATGAGGCCGTTTAGGGGGGCAGCTGAAGCTCAGTTCACTTTGCTTGTCACAGCCTCATTTGCTCCTCCATTCCTGACACTTTGGACCCTCTTCAGTTTGCCTATCGTCCCAATAGATCGACTGAAGATGCCATCTCTCACGTCCTTCACTCCTGCCTCACTCACATCGACAGCAAAAGTGGGAACTATGTCAGGCTGCTATTTATTGACTATAGCTCAGCCTTTAACACCATAGTTCCCATTAAGCTAACACACAAACTCCTGGATCTAGGCCTGAATTCTTCTCTCTGCCTCTGGATTGAAGATTTCCTCACTGGCAGACCCCAGGCGGTGAGAGTAGGCCAGTTCACCTCCACCTCCATCACCCTGAGTGTTGGAGCTCCACAGGGCTGTGTGCTGAGTCCCCTGCTCTACTCTCTCTACACCCATGACTGTTTGTCCACACACAGCTCCACCTCGATCATCAAGTTTGCTGATGATACTGTTGTCCTGGGTCTCATCTCCAACAACAATGAGACGGCATACTTGGACGAAGTGGAGCAACTGACATCATGGTGCCAGGACAACTGTCTCTCTCTGAATGTTAACAAGACCAAAGAACTGATTGTGGACTTCAGGAAGAGACAGCATCGGTCATACTCCCCTCTCATGATCAGCGGGACACCGGTAGAGAGAGTGAGCAGCTTCAAATACCTGGGTGTGAACATCTCAGAGGATCTGACCTGGACTACACACATCCAGACACAGGTGAAAAAAGCCAGGCAAAGACTGTACCACCTGCGCCAGCTGAGGAAATTCAGGGTTTCACCAGCCATCCTGAAAACTTTCTATCGAGGGGCGATAGAAAGTGTCCTGACTCAGTGCATCACAGCGTGGTACGGGAACAGCACCAGTCACGATTGCAAAGCCCTGCAAAGAGTGGTGCGCTTATCCGAGCGCATCTCAGGCTCAGCTCTCCCGCCTCTGCAGGACATCTACACCAAACGCTGCAGAGGTAGAGCTACTAAAATCATCAGAGACATTAATCACCCTGCAAACTCTCACTTCACCCTGCTGCCATCTGGTAAGCGCTTCCGTAGCCTGATGGCAAAGACTGAAAGACTCAGGAGGAGTTTCTTCCCCCAGGCCATCAGACTCCTGAACTCAGTCACGTGACTTCACTTCACCCCCGCACACACATAAACATCCAGTTTAAACATTAACATCCACATACTGCCATTGCACTGCACTTTACTTTCCTATTGTTACTGCGTAACAACCTGTAATAAACCTTGCACATTATACTTCTTTATATATACATATATATATATTTATGTTAACCACTTATTTCTAAGTCTACAGTTTCTCACTTATCATATCCACTTATTTTTTTATATTTTTATATTTTAATTTTTATATTTTTATTTTTATCTTATTTCCTATTTTTATCTTTTACTTGATTTATTTATAATTCTACTTATGTTAATACTTTTTATTCTAATTTTATTCTATTTCTATTTTAATTTCTTGTAACTGTTATTTGCACTGTCCATGGAGCGGACCTGTTTACATTTCACTGCCAGTTGTATATTGTGTATATAACTGTGTATGTGACAAATAAAACTCTTGAATCTTGAATCTTGAATCTTGAATCTTTTAACAACTCTTTAATATCAAGCACGTCATGTTATATGATTTTACTGATTTGCATGTTATGTGTGGGCTTTTATAACTAGGAGTGAAAGAGCACTGCTGGAAAGGAACGGAATGCGGCCCAATGGTTTTATGTCGATTTATTATATTTTCATAATCATTAGCCAAAATTAATCGCACAGCTCTAGAATATAAGAAATCATTTAGACAACCAAAAGGCTTAATTATTAATGTCTTTCTGTTTCTCTTTACAGATGGATTGTGGATATGGAAGGAGCTTCTGGTACTCTTTATGAAGGGGAGAAATTTCAGCTTCTATTTAAATTTAGTAGTCGTTATCCCTTTGACTCGCCTCAGGTAAGTCTAAATATAATTTATTAACGGTATTTAATACTAAATAAAGTTTTATTTTTAGAATATATATTTATTGGCAGCAACATTATTAGGAATGAATATATTTTTTTTATTTTTGCAGAAATTCTGACCAGTGTTATTCTTTTGTTATTTCTATACTATTATAATACTATTTTGAATTTAGCTTTTATTTTAATATTTTCAGTTATCATTTAAATTTTCGGTAATTTGTTATGCGCTTATGTATCATTTGTATTAGTTTTTGTTTAAAATATTTCTAAATAGTTAACTTTTTATTTCAGTTTTAGTTTGTTTTAATATCTTAACCTAAACTTATTTCATTGTAAAAATGTATTTAGTTCGTTTTTCATCTAATATTTATATTTCATTTCATTTTAGCTCTCTGTTAACAAAAATGTTTTCGATAACAATAACACTGGTATTCTATAAATGATGATTTTCGGTACACATGTACGCCGCTGTCTGTTCGGTTCTCGGTAGTCTTATTGCTGCTCATTTGCATAAAATCAAACTTTGTGCATTGCTGGACTCAATATAATATTCATTTGTAGTAGCAAAGTGAACATTCAAGGGTCAACTGAAGTCTATTTTGCACATACAACAGTAAAATAATAGGATCAATCTGCACAAGGGCATTTTGAGCTTGAAGATTGCGGATTTAAAGGCTACATTTGAGGGGATTAGCTCCGATCTTATTTTACATATCAGTCCCACTATAAATACCAGACCAAATTAGATAAACAAGCTCACACACCTTTAAGGCTTTTAGAGTTAAGAACTGTATGACTGTATGGCGGCAGGGACTTTTATATTTGAAAAACACATCACAACAAGTGACAAATGATTTTGATGGTTTAGAGCTGATACAAAGTGTAAATGGAGCAAAGGTAAGTGTATGCCCTGGCTTAGTGCATGCCTTAGACTTTTAAATGTGATCGAGGACAGCACTTAAGATTAAAAGTGACTGATGAACAATGTTTTTTGTTGCTGAAGTGGCCCTAGCAGAGTTTGTGTGCATTAAGTGCATTTAATCGGAAGTGAGGGACTGGCTGTATTATGATCGAGAGCGCTCTATGCTTTTCCTCATGTAAGTCCGGATCTGGCGCCGGCTTCTCGTTCAGCCGGCTGTCTCTGTCTCTGTCTCCACCTCCTAATCTAGCGGCCTCATGCCAATTGTGAGGACTAAGCACTGGCTTATGATTTAAAGGGATAGTTCACCCAAAATATTAACGTTCTGTCATCATTTACTCACCCTTGTGTTGTTTCAAATCCAAATTACTTTCTTTGTTCTGTGGCACACAAAAGGAGAAGTTTTGAAGAATGTCCACGCTGCTCTTTCCCATACAGTGTAAGTGAATGTGGACTGAAGCTCTCAAGCTCTGAAAATGACAAAACATCACCATAAAAGCATCATACAATTAGTCCATTCTCGTGCACTGATTTTCAAGTCCTGTAATTGTTTATAATAGCTTTTTGTGAAGAACAGGTCAAAAGTTATTCAGGGAAAATATAGCTTGACCACCCTAGTCAAGTCACCTTTATTTCTATACCGCTTTAATATAGAGTGTTTCAAAGCAGCTTCACAGTGATAAACAGAAAAATAATGATCAATAATGCAAACTATGATACATTTAATTTTAGAAGAACATAGTGTAATTTATTCTGCTGAAGTTAGTTAGTTGTTGATTCAATTTAGTTCACAAAATTCATCAGTTATGAAACAAAGTCGAAACGGGTACAAGGCAGCTCCGCAGAAAACTTTGGTGTCGTTCAAATGGTCTCCATTAAATTTCATTGTACTAAAAAGAGCAGCTTGGAGCAAGTCAAGCACACATGGTCATATATTGTTCCATATTGAAATGAAAACAAATATGCTATGTGTTTATGTTGTGTTTTGACAGGTAATGTTCACAGGAGACAATATACCTGTCCATCCGCACGTTTATAGCAATGGCCACATCTGCCTGTCCATCTTAACGGAGGATTGGTCACCAGCTCTTTCGGTGCAGTCTGTTTGTCTTAGCATTATTAGCATGCTGTCTAGCTGCAAAGAGAAGGTAAGTGTCTCGCTTCACAATGCTATAGTTTTCAAGATGTGTATTAGAGCTGCACAATTAAGAATTTAAAAGATTAAAATCGAGATCATGGTTCTCCCACTATTCTCTGGCAAAATGTTAATTGCTGCAGTCTACTTTAAAAATTATAATAATTTTTTAATGATTCAATGACTCATTCATAAAAACTGTACTTGTTTAATTGCTGGATGAGTAATCTGGTGCGTCCGAAATCGCATACTTTATAGTAGGTTTGAACATTTGGTTTAAAACGTACTTTGTGACCGTTAAAATGTATGTTCTTAAATGTATGTGTTTAGTTTAAATAAAATTCAGATATACTATATCCGCCATGTTGTCATTAGCCCCTTTCACATATAGTCTTTACTGGTAAATTACCGGTAACAGATCATGTGTGAACAGGACCTTTTCAAAAATAAATTGGTACCAGCAATTTACCAGTAAGGGAAGTTGTAACATTACCCGTAAATTACCGTTGTGTGAAGGCGGAATGGAGATTACCGGTATATTCACGTATTAAATCAGTACACGCTGATGTAAGAAGTCTGCTTTAGGCCAATCATAAAGACTTATGAAGATGAAGATTACTCTATGCTTTTTACAGTAAGTTTTTTATTTATTTTTCTATTTAAATATGCACTAAATGTTCGTCTTTGACCATTGCACCAGGTCTCACAGCTTTTTCAACGTCCATTCATCAGCGCTGTGGCTCTGCTGTTGGTTACTATTACCCGAGCGTCGTGTTTTTAAGAGCAAACATCCCCTTATACCTTTCACTCAGACGTCCAAAAGATGTTGTCAAATTGAACAGATGGTAAAACTAAAGTGCTTCTCCTCATGCGGTTGGATGAAGACAACAGTGCAGCGTTTAAAGATAATTTCTGATGACTGACATTACAGAATTTACCGGTATTTTGCTGCTGATGTGTGAATGGTTTCTAACGGGTAAAAAGCCAGAACGCCTTTGCTTGTGTGAACAGCATATTTGTGTATTTACCGGTAAATTTTACGGTAAATTACCGTTATTGCTCTGTGAAAGGGGCTATTGTCAGTAACCTCTCACGTGGCCTCATGGGATGGTAAAGCGTCCATTTAATGCGTACTTCAGAATCTCTCTGGAAGTAGTACGTCATCCGGGTACTTTTCACCTACTGTTTTATGAATACTACGAATTTGGACATGCTACTTGGCTCACATACTGTTTTTCGCCTACTATATAGTATGGAAGTAAGCATGTTCAGACGCAGGGAGCATTTTTGAATGAATCTCTTGACTGGTACAATGACAATTACATGTTTATAACTTATCGCCACCTATTGATATAATGATGTAATTGATACAATCTTTATTTGAAGCGTCAAATTACTTTCAAAAGGGGATTTAGTCTTTTTTGATCGCTACCTTAGACAGTGTTTATATAATAATATATAAGAACTAACTAAGAAACTTCGCTGTGATCGTACTTGGCTTAAGAGACGAAGCCGAATCGTTGTCATTTAGGAATAAGATCATGTGGGTGTCATGCAGCTCTAAAAGTATTTGTTTGTTGTATCTCTGTGGATTCTAAAGTTGCAGAACAGATGCATATGTAAAAATAGCACATTTAGTTTCTAAAATGGGACATATTAGACAGATATGTTTGTTCATTAGTTACAATAGTAAGACATTAACCACGTCACACAGCCAAATCTGGTGCCTCTCTGAATCAATGGCTTACTAATTATAGTACTTGCTTAAATGTGTCTTAACGCTGACTTTTTGTAGTTGACAGTTTATAAGATATTAGACAGGAGAGGAAAACAGTCAGAACCTTAAGCATGTATAATCTGTTCAATTTACACGCTCCAGTTCAAACATCAATGATATTTTCTTGACAAAATTTAAATAATAAAAAAACTAGTTCAAAAGTGTATAAATTTGCATAGATTTTTTGCAAGCATTGTCTCTGGAAACTAGTTTCATATATGTAATGTATACACTACTGTTCAAAGTTTTTTTAAGGAAATTAATTAATACATATTCAGCAAGGATGCATTAAATTGATTAAAAGTGACAGGAAAGTCATTTAAAAAGTTGCAAAAGTTGCAAAAGTTTTCCATTTCAAATAAATGCTGTTCTTTTGAACTTTCTACTCATCAAAGTATCATGAGAAATGCATCACAGTTTCCACAAAAAGCACAACATTGATTTCAACAATGATAATTTTTTTGATAATAATTTGAAATGTAATACTATTGATAATAATGAGAATTGTTTCTGGAGCATCAAATCAGCATATTAGAAGATTTCTGAAGGATCATGTTACTGATAATTAAAGTAATGATGCAGAAAATTCAGCTTTGGGGAATAAATTACATTTTTTAAATATATGAACTGTAATAATATATGAAAATATTCTTGTTTTTATTGTATTAATCAAATTAATACAGCTTTGGTGAGCATAAGAGACTTATTTCAAAAACAGAAAAAAAACATGCTGTCCCCCAAACTTTTGAACGTTAATTTATATAAAAATATATATTTATTATAAATACTTTTTTCTTTACAGAGGCGGCCACCTGATAACTCCTTTTATGTACGGACATGTAATAAAAATCCAAAGAAGACAAAATGGTGGTATCATGGTAAGAACTAATGTATTAGTTAGAAATAGATAAATCATCTAGTGGAAATGCATTTTAAATGTATTTAAAATATTTCTTTTTTTTCCACAGATGATACCTGTTAATATGAACTTTCTAGAACTCCCAGAGGGAAGAACTCCTACTGTCCTATAAAAGCACTTTTTTTAAATCACATGGTCTCTGAACTTTAACCTTGGACTCAAGCATGGACTCCGACCACAAACATGGGAGAGGAGGTCAGCTGTGTTACCGGTAACCAGTTGGATGCATGTTTGGGAAATAAAAAAAGACAGAAGAAGAATGGAAATACATTTTAGAGAGGATGGAAACGGATGCATCGTCTGTTTGGTGTGGAGGAATTTAGATTTATCCAGGAAGAAGGATTTTTTTTTTTGGTAGTGAGATTATTGTTGTCTTGGACCACACATGTTCCTGTTCTTTTTTTCTTTTGGTATGTTTTAGGGTTCATGTGTCTCGTGCAATAACAAGGATGGGTGCATAGCATGGCCAATAATGAGAAATCCAAATCATATTGTTGAAATCCAAAACAAATCTGGAAAAGATTGTAGTGTCCCTTTGCTCTTCTCTTTCCTTTTATTCCTACTTAAATGATATGCACTGTGAAATTGTGATGCAGTTCTGCTGATGGCGCGCCACTTCAGGGGGTAGAATTTGGATGCTCTTCTGTAAATATTTTAATTTAAGAACGGTACGGTTTGATCTTCTTCATGTCAAGTTCTGATATCATGGGGAATGGTGGTTGCATTGTCACTTATGCTTGTTAGGACTATAATTGGCCTGTGTGAGCATTAAAACCAACCTTGACCATCCATGAACTCGTATTTACCTCCACCAAGTCATATGGGATGGAAACAGTGTTCTATGTAGTTTTGGCATTAAAGCAAAGCAGGTAACCCAATATATTGAATGTTGGCAAGAAAGTTCTTATTTGTATAAAATATTTTGTATTGAGATGTAAACTCAATTCTCTTTTAACTATTCCATTTTTAAAAGTTTCTTCCTTGCTTTGGTTCACTTTTTTTTTGTTATGCTTTTACTTTTTAGGTGCAAGTAATGAAAAAGATTTGAAGAACGGAGTATGTTTTTGGGAGTACGTCTTTAATTCTGGGTACTTGTTTCATTCTCTGTTGGTTTTGAAGTTATTGTGGTTTGTATATTCTCAAGATGTTGATTATCCTGGTCATAATGGTCTGGCTCAGGTAATTTTTTCAAGGAAAAGCAAATCACAAATATTCCTAAATATATTCCATTTGATTATATTTTCTCCTAAAGGACTGTTACATA
This sequence comes from Gobio gobio, assembly GCF_949357685.1. NCBI lineage: Eukaryota > Metazoa > Chordata > Actinopteri > Cypriniformes > Gobionidae > Gobio > Gobio gobio. The sequence goes on from NC_137119.1 coordinate 20,294,818, forward strand.
GTTAAAAGTGAAATTAACTCACCTGGCAGCATGGTCTATATGTAGATAGGCAAATGAAGTTAATGCAGAGCACATATTTGGTAATGTTTGGATCATGCACTTTTTCCACAATTAAATTATTTATCCAAAAATGTGTGTTACTAGGGTCAAAGATTATCAGTAGTTTGGCATTAGAAAATCTTCTGTCCCCAACAATTATATATGTTTAATGTACGTTATCTGATTAATGTTTGATTTCACACTGTTGATTAACTTCATACACTCCAAAGATGTGTTTTAGCCATTTATTCAGAAATACTTGAATATTCCAAACCTGTTTGGCTTGTCTTCTTTTCCATTGTCTTTGGCTTCCAAGTGAATGTGTTGGAGTAGAAAAAAAATGGAGATGGCCATGACTCTTCCCTCTGCACACAATATCAGGATACTTTATTTTGTGTTACACATGTAATTGTCCTTCCTTACTACTGAAAGAAAGTGTGTGACAACAGGGCTAAACTTGAATGTGTGATTGGTGGTTGAGAATTATATTGGACCCCTGTCATCATTTGAAAGTCAATAAGTGTACATGGTTAAGTAGACTTGGGTATCTACATTTTTGTTTGTTTGTTAATGAAGGGTTCTAATTAAATATTGGTTTGAAAGTTATAAGGTGATAGGAGCTATTGTTTTCTTATTCTTTGAGTTCTCAAGAGTTTTTTTTTTTGGTATGTAAAAAATTATGTAAGTTGTGCCTGTTAATTTAAAAATAAAAATACAGGTTTTGAATGAGTCTTTATCATTTACAAACTGCATAACCACAGTTTTTCACTTTATATATATATATATATACATACATTTATACATACATACACATATATACACACACATACACACACACACACACACATATATTACATTATAAATGTCTTTACTGTCACTTTTCATCAATTTAATGCGTCCTTAATGAATACAAGTATTAATGTATTCCTCTTTTTTTAATCTTACCACAAATGTTTAATTGATCAATGTTTCTACAAAAATGTTAAGCAGCAAAAATGTTTTCAACATTAATAATAAATGTTTCGAAACAAATCATCATATTAGAATGATTGATGATCATGTGACACTGAAGACTGGAGTAATGATGCTGAAAATACAGATTTATCATCACGGGAATAAATTACATTTTTAAACGTATTAAAAGAGAAAACACGTACTTTAAATTGTAATGATATTTCACAATCTTATAGTTTTTTTTTTTTTTAAATAAACAGCCTTTGTGAGCATAAGACACACACACACACACACACACACACACACACACACACACACACACACACACACACACACACACACACACTCGTAGACTCGTAATACTCATATTTGTAGCCGTTTATAAATGAACATGTAATAATAGTAATAAGAATAAATTAAACAATGAATTTTATTTATTATATACGTTGCATATTATATTTAACATTCATTGTATGATATATGTAACAGAACATAATATCGTATTAAACACGTTTTAAAAAGTAATGTAGTGTGTGGTATTTAAATGCACAGAGCATGAATTCATCCATAGTCGCTATCAGGAAGCCGGACTGTACCATCTGTGCGACAGGGGAGGGGTGCACTCTTTTCGCTGTCCTCAAAGAACTAATTTCAAAATTGACCAAAACTGTGCTAATTATGAACTTCAAAACACACAATTCACAAAGCAGTGCTGTGCCGTCGTCATATATGACTATTTCTGGAAAAGAACGTGTTGCTCAAATGTTGGTTCGGTCCTGGTACCATCAGTTCTCTTTAGTGTTTGCCAATGTTGGAGGTGTAACTGGGGTCTGGCCCTGGACGAAGGTAAACTATTATTATTAAATGCGTTATGATTTGAAGAAGCGATGAATTCAGAATTGCTCTTGAAACTGCGCTCTGTCGTTTGGTTGTTTAGCGGCAGCTCAGACAGTGTGCATCGATGAGATGTGAGGGGTATTTAGTCGTTCAGCCATGATGTCTGCACATTCCCAGCTGAGTTCAGACCGGTGGCCTGTGTGCTGGAAGGGAAGGCTGTGCTTCAAAACCCAGATTAGGGTTTGAGACAGCCCTAGTCTTGTTTATGTTACTGTATAAGGAAATATAACACATCCTAGCATCGTGTGTTGTTAATCATAACAGACCTTTGAAAATGACACCCTCTAGTCAGAGACAACTGGGAAGAGAGTGACCTCACTTTTGAGAGAGTCAGGTTTACAAAGAAAGCTGTCTTCTGATCCTCTGCACTAATAATGTCCAGGATGGATGGATCCTAGTGGTCAAATGTCATTCCACTGTCTTGATGCCGACTTGCTTCCAGTCCGTCATTTGTCACGCTGGGTTTGTTTGTTTAAGGATGGATGTCATTCAGTTAGAGCATTTGATGTTATTGTAGTTTGAATATGTGTAGTATATTATGGAAATATACAGGCATTCTAAAAGGGTGATTTCCAGGTCTGGAAAAGCCCATGGAAGTAATAAAAAAGTAAAGATTATTGTGAAAGTCATTGATATTTTTGTAAACATATGTTTTCCTTGCTCACTTCTGAAATGGCTAGAATTTTTTCATTTTCGTTATTATAATTTTCATTCTTCATTGTTTCTGGTGCTGATTTTATGTCGATCACATGTATCCCAAATACAGCTGTTATTTTAGTAGGCTATTATTTATATGCTAATATTTTTAATATGCCTTTATTTTCATATTTTCAGGTGCCATTTTAATGTTAGTATAAAGGGATAGTTCACCCAAAAATGAAAATTATCATCATTTACATCAAATTGTTTGAAACCTGTATGACTTTCTTTCTTTTGCTGAACACAAAATATGATATTATGAAGAATGTTGGTAATCAAACAGTTGAAGGGCCTCACTGACTTCAACAGAATGGGGAAATAATATTATGGAGGTCAACGTGTGATTACCAACATTAGTCAAAATATCTTCTTTTATTTTGCAGAAGAAAGACATTCATACATCTGGCAAAAAACTTGAGGGTGAGTAAATTATGACTACCAGATAGAGAACTAACCTTTTATGAGGGACCCCCTTCCTAAAATCCATCTCTATATTTTTATGTATGAAAAAAAAAACATTTAAACTGTTAGATAAATAGTAAGTGTGACATTATAAATACAACATATTGTTTCCAAACTTAAATTGGCTATACTTAATATTGGATGTATAAACCTGAAGAAGAACATTTTTCAATTAAAAATTATTAACTTTCACAATAAATGTATGTAAGCAGCTTGAGTGTTAAGAATACTGCCTTACAACCCCAGTGAGCGAGATAAAGGGGACTATAGTGAGAAAAACTCACTAGAAAGATACAAGCAAACATACAATTCTGGAAAGTATGTATACGGCAAGAAAGGAGAGTTCAACATTTAGAAATGAAACAGTTAGAATGTTCGGTAGACTTTATACATTTTTGCTTTGCTTTTTAGTCTCTGAAATTTTCTGGGGACCACTTAGAACCTTCTGTAGGACCCCTGGGTGTCCCAGGACCCCAGTTTGAAAACCCCTACCTTAAAGGGTTCACTCAAAAATGTAAACTCTTTTATCATTTACTCACCCTCATGCCGTTCCAACCCATAAGACTCTCGTTCATCTTCAGAACACAAATGAAGATCTTTTTGATGAAATCTGAGAGTTCTCTGATCCTCATTTAACAGCTATGCAACTGACATTTTTTTTGATGATTCATAAAGAGATCGTAAAACTAATCCATATGAATTGAGAGGTTTAGTCCAAAATTTCAGAAGAGACTCGATTGCTTTATATTGTAAACAGATTGAATTTAGGCTTTTATTCACATTTAAACATTGATCAGCGAAACAGAAGCTCGCTGTGTGCGTAACACGAGAATAAACCTCAATGGTTCTTGCTGAAGCTCAAACGTGCTGCGTAACACAAGAATAAACCTCATTGGTTCTTGCAGAAGCTCAAGCGTGCTGCGTAACACTAGAATAAACCTCATTGGTTATTGCTGAAGCTCAAACGTGCTGCGTAACATGAGAATAAACCTCATTGGTTCTTGATGAAGCTCAAACGTGCTGCGTAACATGAGAATAAACCTCATTGGTTCTTGCTGAAGCTCAAAAATGCTGCGTAACACGAGAATAAACCTCAATGGTTCTTGCTGAAGCTCAAACGTGCTGCGTAACACAAGAATAAACCTCATTGGTTCTTGCAGAAGCTCAAGCGTGCTGCGTAACACAAGAATAAACCTCATTGGTTCTTGATGAAGCTCAAACGTGCTGCGTAACATGAGAATAAACCTCATTGGTTCTTGATGAAGCTCAAACGTGCTGCGTAACATGAGAATAAACCTCATTGGTTCTTGCTGAAGCTCAAAAATGCTGCGTAACACGAGAATAAACCTCATTGGTTCTTGCAGAAGCTCAAGTGTGCTGCGTAACACGATAATAAACCTCATTGGTTCTTGCTGAAGCTCAAAAGTGCTGCGTAACACGAGAATGAACCTCATTGGTTCTTGCTGAAGCTCAAAAGTGCTGCGTAACACGAGAATAAACCTCATTGGTTCTTGCTGAAGCTCAAAAGTGCTGCGTAACACGATAATGAACCTCATTGGTTCTTGCTGAAGCTCAAAAGTGCTGCGTAACACAAGAATGAACCTCATTGGTTCTTGCTGAAGCTCAAACGTGCTGCGTAACACAAGAATAAACCTCATTGGTTCTTGCAGAAGCTCAAGTGTGCTGCGTAACACGATAATAAACCTCATTGGTTCTTGCTGAAGCTCAAAAGTGCTGCGTAACACGAGAATGAACCTCATTGGTTCTTGCTGAAGCTCAAAAGTGCTGCGTAACACGAGAATAAACCTCAATGGTTCTTGCTGAAGCTCAAACGTGCTGCGTAACACAAGAATAAACCTCATTGGTTCTTGCAGAAGCTCAAGTGTGCTGCGTAACACGATAATAAACCTCATTGGTTCTTGCTGAAGCTCAAAAGTGCTGCGTAACACGAGAATGAACCTCATTGGTTCTTGCTGAAGCTCAAAAGTGCTGCGTAACACGAGAATGAACCTCATTGGTTCTTGCTGAAGCTCAAAAGTGCTGCGCAACAGGAGAATAAACCTCATTGGTTCTTGCTGAAGCTCAAACGTGCTGCATAACACTAGAATAAACCTCATTGGTTCTTGCAGAAGCTCAAGTGTGCTGCGTAACACTAGAATAAACCTCATTGTTTCTTGCTGAATCTCAAACGTGCTGCGTAACACAAGAATGAACCTCATTGGTTCTTGCTGAAGCTCAAACATGCTGCGTAACAAGAGAATAAACCTCATTGGTTCTTGCTGAAGCTCAAGCGTGCTGCGTAACAAGAGAATAAACCTCATTGGTTCTTGCTGAAGCTTAAATGTGCTGCGTAACACAAGAATGAACCTCATTGGTTCTTGCTGAAGCTTAAACGTGCTGCGTAACACAAGAATGAACCTCATTGGTTCTTGATGAAGCTCAAACATGCTGTGTAACAGGAGAATAAACCTCATTGGTTCTTGCTGAAGCTCAAACATGCTGCGCAACAAGAGAATAAACCTCATTGGTTCTTGCTGAAGCTCAAACGTGCTGCATAACACTAGAATAAACCTCATTGGTTCTTGCAGAAGCTCAAGTGTGCTGCGTAACAGGAGAATAAACCTCATTGGTTCTTGCAGAAGCTCAAACGTGCTGCATAACACTAGAATAAACCTCATTGGTTCTTGCAGAAGCTCAAGTGTGCTGTGTAACAGGAGAATAAACCTCATTGGTTCTTGCTGAAGCTCAAACGTGCTGCATAACACTAGAATAAACCTCATTGGTTCTTGCAGAAGCTCAAGTGTGCTGTGTAACAGGAGAATAAACCTCATTGTTTCTTGCTGAAGCTCAAACGTGCTGCGTAACACAAGAATGAACCTCATTGGTTCTTGCTGAAGCTCAAATGTGCTGCGTAACACAAGAATAAACCTCATTGGTTCTTGCTGAAGCTCAAGCGTGCTGCGTAACAAGAGAATAAACCTCATTGGTTCTTGCTGAAGTTTAAATGTGCTGCGTAACACAAGAATGAACCTCATTGGTTCTTGCTGAAGCTCAAACGTGCTGCGTAACACTAGAATAAACCTAATTGGTTCTTGCTGAAGCTCAAACGTGCTGCGTAACACAAGAATGAACCTCATTGGTTCTTGCTGAAGCTTAAACGTGCTGCGTAACAAGAATGAACCTCATTGGTTCTTGCTGAAGGTTAAATGTGCTGCGTAATACGAGAAAAATAGACCTCATTGGTTCTCGCACGTCAAGCGAACATACTTGAGCTTCTGTTTACCACAGCTGATGTGTGAGTTAATGAATGCTTACATGTGAATAAAACACTAAATTTAATCTGTTTATCATATAAAGTGGTCGTATCTCTTCAGAAAATTTGGACTAAATCACTCAATTCTTATGTATTAGTACGATCTCAATCTCAGCATCAAACTGTCAATTGCATAGCTGCTAATGGAGGGACAGAAATCGCTCAGATTTAATCAAAAATATCTTCATTTGTGTTCTGAAGATGAACGAATGTCTTAAAGGGATAGTTCACCCAAAAATCCTGTCATCTATTACTCACACCTGAAGTTGTTCCAAACCTGTATGAGTTTCTTTGTTCTGCTGAACACAAAATAAGATATTTTGAAGAATGTTTGTTACAAAGCAGATAGAGCAACTATTAACTACCATAGTATTTTTCCCCTACTATGGTAGTCAATGGTTGCTCTATCTGCTTTTTTTTTTTACAAACATTCTTCAAAATATCTTCTTTTGTGTTCAGCAGAACAAAGAAACTCATACAGGTTTGGATGGGTGAGTAATAGATGACAGAATTTTCATTTTTTGGTGAACTATCCCTTTAAGAGTTTGGTATCACATGAGGGTGAGTAATTAATGACAGAATTTCCATTTTTTGGATGAACTAACCCTTTAGTAATTTTGTCATGTAACTTTATCATTTTTCTAGCTTTAATTTATTACGTTTTTCGTGCTTTGTCAATGACGAAAATGCTTTTTAATAGTTGTTGTAGTTTTATTTAACATTAACAACACTGAAATACAGTCATATTTTACAATGATCATATCCATTTAAGTGGTTGTTCAGTTTGAAAACACCCCTATGAATTGAAAGTCATTCTTGAGACACTTTTCTTTACCAAAGTGGTGATTTTTCTTTTGTGTTGCATTTTGTCACTGCAGTCCTTTTGTTTGACTTCTACTTAGACATAATACTGATCTGACAGCCTGCCAGTTTATGAGTGATTATCAGATGGAGTTAACTTTGAGTTAAAAAAGTTACAGCCTTATCTGTTTTAAAAACAGCATGTTTGGCTCATCCAGTTTGAAATTATTCATTATTATGGCCTAGGCCACGTCTGTCCTATAATGGACTGGAATGGGCATTTCCATTTCTCTTACAACCTACAATACTACAGCATATATAGTTGATGTTGAGAGATTGTTTCATGTCAAATCTTGTTATTGTTAACAGTGATAGAGCATGGCTCAAGTGAAAGTGCAGACCTCAGCCCCCTTGTCTGGACCTGGCCTGACCGCCGTGGTGCCCGCTGTGGCCATGCCCAGCCCAGGAGCTCTGGGTCTGCAGCCCACCATCAATGGCACAGTGCCAGCCACAACGCCCACCTGCCCCAGCCCTGCCTCTGGCTTTGTGGACTCCACTGTACCAGCCAGCCCATCAGGTACCGGGATGCTAAGTACAAATCTGATGCATTTTGCGAGTTTAGTCAATGTACACTTAGGGTTAGTTCAACTAAAAATTAAAATTCTTTCCATTTTCTCTTTTTTTAATCTTACCACAAATGTTTAAATGGTATCAGTGTTTCCACAAACACTTAAAGGGTCAGTTCACCCAAAAATGAAAATTCTGTCATTAATTACTTACCCTCATGTCGTTCGACACCCGTTAGACCTCCGTTCATCTTCAGAACACAAATGAAGATATTTTAGTTGAAATGTGATGGCTCTGAAAGGCCTCCATTGGCACAATGCACAGTTCACTCTCAAGACCCTTAAAAGGTACTAAAGACGTCGTTACAAAGTCCATCTCACTACAGTGGTTCTACAATAACTTTATGGAGTGACGAGAATTAGTTTTTGTGCGCAAAAAAACCCTAAATAACGACTTGTATAGTGATGACGATTTCAAAACACGGCATCATGAAGCTTCGAAGCGTTATGAATCAGTGAGTCGAATCATGATTCGGATCGCGTGTCAAACTGCCAAACTGCTGAATCGTCTCACTGATTCATAACGCTTCGAAGCTTCATGATGCCGTGTTTTGAAATCATCATCACTATATAAGTCGTTATTTAGGTTTTTTTTGCGCACAAAAACTATTCTCGTCACTCCATAAAGTTATTGTAGAACCACTGTAGTGAGATGAACTTTGTAACGATGTCTTTAGTATCTTTTAAGGGTCTTGAGAGTGAACTGTGCATTGTGCCAATGGAGGCCTTTCAGAGCCATCACATTTCAACTAAAATATCTTCATTTGTGTTCTGAAGATGAACGGAGGTCTTACGGGTGTCGAACGACATGAGGGTAAGTAATTAATGACAGAATTTTCATTTTTGGGTGAACTAACCCTTTAATACATGTTTCTTGAGCACCAAATCAGCATTTTAGAATGATTTCTGAAGGATCATGTGATACTGAAGACTGGAATGATGCTGAAAATTCAGCTTTGCTATCACACATTTTCCAGTTTCCAAACTTTTGACAGGAAGGTTTTTTTTAGGGCAGAACGCACTGCGTTTGTATATCTAAAGACTTTGGTTTAGCTTATGATGTTTATAGTGGTAATGTAGCTGTGTACATGTAAAATACTGTGGTAAAACTCGACATGCATTTGTTCATTCTTGCATGGGTCTCTTTCTGACAGGCCCTCCTCAAGAAAACATGGCAAACCCTAAAGAGAAAACTCCCATGTGTTTGGTGAATGAGTTAGCCCGTTTCAACAGGATTCAACCTCAATACAAGCTGCTGAATGAGAAAGGGCCTGCACATGCTAAGGTACTGTTAAAGGGTCATGAAACCCTAAAACACATCAATAAAAACGTCAATAGCACTCATTATGTTTATTATAAAAGGAAAAGTGGTTATTAGTTTTTCTGAGCTATTTCGTTCTTCTGGTTAAAAAGCAAAGTTGAACCAACATCACTAAAAGTGAGGTATTTGCATGAATTCGAAGTGGTGATTGGTTGCCGTGGGCGGTCATCAGTTTCTGAGATATTCTCTGCATTATTCATTAGAATTAACTCTTTTAATCCATTCACTGCACATGAGATCACCTTACAGCAGAGAATTCAAATGTCGCAAAAGACAGTTTCAGTGCTGTTTGTTCGCCTGCCTGTTCATATTTGTATTTGGATGCATGTGTTGTGTTTTTTTCTTCTGTACAGTAGCACAAAAGTGTTGTTTGCATCTTCCCCCCACGATGTGGTCAGAGCTTTAGTGTGAATTATTAGCCCCCTTGGTAAATATCAAATGTATCAAAGATATAAAAATGTAACCTTTCATTGAAGTGAATTGAAAGGGGGGAGTAACTCACATTGAAGTAAATGTTTTTCTCCAAAACACGGATACAATTACTGGCACCCCTAGAATTTTTTATGAGTAAATTATCTCTGAAGTATAATCCCTATTCATTTTTACAATTTTTTGTATAGCTCCGTATAAATATGAGGAAACACAAAGGCCAAATTCCCTTAAATCATTCATCACAATGAGTAAAACCAAAGAATATAGTTCTGATGTCCAGCAAAAGATTGTTGAGCTTCACAAAATAGAAAGTGGCTGTAGGAATATAGCTAAAGCATTGAAAATCCCCATTTCCACCATCAGGGCAATAATTAAGAAGTTCCAATCAACTAAAGATGTTACGAATATGTCTGGAAGAGGATATGTGTCTATATCATCCTAATGCACAGTGAGGAGGAGAGTTCAAGCGGACAAAGACTCTCCAAGGATCACAGATGGAGAATTGAGTCTTGGGGTCAGAAAGCCTAATTTCTTTTTTTTAATCAAAAAACCCCTACATCACCACATGTTGTTTGGGAGGGTTTCAAGAAAAATCCTCCTCGCACATCCAAAAACAAACTCCAGCATATTCAGCTGTCTGACACAACTAGAAATTCAAAAGGAACCTGGTTCTGCGGTCAGATGAAACCCCCCCCCCCCCCCCCCACCTGATGGGTTTGGTGCTAACTGGGATTCTAGTAAATACCAGCAAATAAAAAATCAAAACCTAAGCGCCTGGATCTTCCATCAGGACAACGATCCAAAACAAACATCAAAATCAACACAAAAACGTGTCACTGTGCACAAAATGAAGCTTCTGCCATAGTCGTCCCAGTTCCCTGACCTGAACCCTATAGAAAATGTGTGGGGTGAACTCAAGAGAAGAAGCACCAACATGGATCTGGGAATCTGAAGGATCTAGAGAGATTGTGTATGGAGGAATGGTCTCTGATATCTTGTCAGGTGTTCCCCAAACTCATCAGGCATTATAGGAGAAGACTCAGAGGTCTTCCCTCAAAACCCTCAAAACCCTCAAAAGGAGGGTTAAAAAGGATTTAATAAAAGGGTGATCATTATCTCCGTGTTTTGGAGAAAAACATTTATTTCATAATATGATTTCCCCCCCACTTTTAGTTATTTTACTTAAATGAAAGGTTAGATTGTTTTTTTGTTTTTTAAATGAAGGATCAAATGGATAAACAATGCAGATTTATTTACCAAGGGAGCTAATAATTCTGGCCTCAACTGTATGTAACAACATCGCGAGAGCACATGAGAGCGTGAATGCCACGATGAGTTATCGTCCATGTGGATATCGTGGATATCACCATATGTATCTGCATCGGAGCAAGTGTTTCAAGTTTTTATGGACATATTTCATATACTCCAAACATGACCCACCACTGTGTACTATACGCACATATTTCATCATGTCGTCTTCAACAGCTGTACGTCATATCATAAATGCAAATTATTTTGATACACAGAAGACAATGATGTAGACTGAAAATTCAAAGAAGAATGGACAAAAAATACCTCTGCAAAGTTATAATGCTGATTTGCCGATATTTCTAAGAATAGTTTATTATAATGTATACAATTTGTTAATAATAGATATTTGTAGTCTCTAATGATTCGATTTTTGTGTGTTTGTTCTCAAAGAGTTATATTTCTAAAACGACCAGTGCTAAAACAGTGTGGTTTCATGATACTTTAATAAGGAACTGTGTTAATGGCTATCCTATTTAATGATTAAACATGTATTGGTTTAGACTAATGAAAAAATAGCTGAACTAATGAAACCATGTCCTTTTAATAATGTCATGTGTTAACTAGATTTGCACATCCCAAAGGAAAAAACACTTGCAATGCAGCAAAGAATAGTTCTGGATTGTTCACCATGTAGTGAAAGCATTGATGACAATCTTTTCATAATGAATTGTGATTGGACATATCTTTCTTGCATGATTTAACCCTTTATAGCCTTCATATTTACCCTGTACTGTATGTTGGTTATTGTGTGCTTGAGGTACAGTTAATAAGGAACTGTGTTAATAGCTCTCATGTTTAATGATTAAAAATATATTGACTTGAACTAAAGAAAATGTCATATTAATAACTTCATGATATGGTAACTAGATTTGCACATCCTAATAGAAATAACAGTGCAAAACACTTGCAAGGCAGTAAAGGATAGTGTTGAATTTGATGTAATCTTAGGCTTAATTTGATTTGGTTCTGTGTAAATTAAGTTTTTTGACTGAACACATATCATCAGTGTACAGAGTAAATGCATTGTGTTATATAAAGGCTATAAAGGGTTAAATAAAGGCAAGAAGGATATGTCCAATCACAGTATGCAAATGAAAAATGTATAAATGCAAGATAGTTGGAGATTTTAATCATAAACTTTAAGATTTAAGCAAAAAACTTTAAGGAAAAATTAATAGCACATATCCGGCTGAATATATTAAATTGGTAATATTTTATTTGTTTACATTAGTTAATTACATTTAGTTAACATGAGCTAATAAAGAACAATACATCTACAGTTAAATATAAATTTAAAATTCAAAGTTGTATTTGTTAAAGGGGTCATGAACTGCGTTGTTTTATTGTTTTATGATGTTTCCTGGGGTGCACTTATAATGTTAGAATGCTTTTTACATAAAAAATGTGTCATAATTTATAAATAAAAGGCATTTTTCCTACCCTGATTTTAGCCCTCTGTTCTGAACACTCTGCTTTAAGGGGCGTGTCTGCTGTGAGACTTCATGAGACTGATGTGATTGGCTAACGTCTTTCCATTTGAAATAGTATTACTCTCTCTTTTAACACGTTTTTACTATTACTGCTCTCATGGTTAACTAATCGTGAAAAGTTTGTGCATTACATTTAGATCTATGGCATTATATTTAGATCTATGGCATTATATTAAGATCGTGGCATGAAAGGTTCCAGTGATGATCATTGTAGCTGATCACAGACATGTTGAGCGAATGAAAGCAGTGATCTCATCATTGCAACTCAGTTTCTGTACGCTAACGAATGCTTTCATCTTCACTAACAGTGCAAACGTGATATAGTTAAGAGATTCCTTGAATAAAACGGGAGTCACTGATAAACTCTCGCAGTTTGATTGACGGCTCCAGCGCGCACTGCTCCAACGATTGCAAAGGGACCTTTCCTTGATCGCTTTCTTTATAGAATTGAATCACTGTTAAATAACAGATCATTTTCATCCTACTAAGAGAAACAATGCAAGTTGATGTTTAGTCACTGGTTTGATTTACTGACACACAGACAAAGAACATCTGACTGTACATGAATCATAACATTTCAGATCAGGCATTAGAATGAACACAGTTAACACATGTTGCATTACTGTCGAGCCCAGGCACTGCACAATATTTTGTAATCCTCGACAGCATGTTTATTGCTTGGTAGCTCAATCTGGTTTGGCTCGATCTGTTACTTATTCTACCTACTCTATTGCATGTCATGCACAAATCGGTGGGTGGGGCTAAACAGGCAGTGATGATCTTCTTCTGCAGAGGCGGTGCTTTCCTCCCTTTGACGTCATAGATCCCCACTTTGAAAAACCTGTCGTTTGCTGGGCCTGGCGTCAATAAAAGCTTTTATTGGACTAACAAGGAAGTCTTCAGTTCTGAAACTTACAGGATATAGTATGATGACCTAGCCTGACGTTGTCATACTCAATTCTAGTCAGAATATGAGTCTGATACTGCTCCGTTGGGCTGTGATTATGGGGCGTGTTTCAACCGAACCAGGAAAGATCTAAATTGGATAGACCTACAACCAATCAGAGCAACGGAGCGACGCATAACATTAGTTGTCAAATGTCAACAAAACTCAACTGCACAGTGTTGCCGGCTGTTTTTCCGCGGGTTGAAGCGACCCCAATTATGTGATGTATAGACCCAGGCAACCCTGCCAAAAAACACATATTTTATCCCCCCCCAGAAAGCTAATGGGCTTGTTTTGGGCTAGTTTTGAGTAGCAATTGGGCGGGTTTTGTTGTGAAAACTTGGCAACCCTGTCTGCACGCACGCTGGAAGAAGTGAGTGTAAACAATGTTTGTTTTGTAAAAAAGAATTTAAGGATACACGGAGTACTTACCAACACGATCATCATTTCTGTGAGAAATAGTGAAGGAGAATGCATATACGAACAAGTTCTCCGTTTAGGATTAGAACAAATTCAACCAAGCGCTCTTTGATGACGTGGATGATTACTTTACTGTTTATCATCTGTCCATCATCGTATAAATCCCGCCCTTACAATTTGATTGGTCCGAACAGCTTCTGTTCAGGCATAGTTTCCAGACCAAACTTTCCGAACTCAAATGTTGTGGGCGGGGTTAAGTTCGGCTGGCATCCTGGCTAATGATGACCTCTTACATGTCAAAAGCAAGGAAAATTTGATTTCTTAGTTCATGACCCCTTTAACATTAGTTAATGCACTGTGAACTAACATGAACAATTATATTTTTACTAACTATTTAACAAAGATTAATAAATGCTTTAAAATATATTGCTCATTGTTAGTTCATGTTAGCTAATGCACTAACTAATGTTAACAAATGAAACCTTGTTGTAAAGTGTTACCATTAAATTGAATACATTTTAATTTAATTAGGACATTTAGGGACCTATTTTAATGATCTGAGCGCATGGTCTGAACCATTTTGCTAGTTTATCGATGGGAAAAAACGGTCGGTGTGCCAGGCGCATGGTCTAAAACGGTTGTCCCTAGTCTCTTAATGAGTCATGGGTGTGTTTTGGGCGTTACATGCAATAAACCAATCAGAGTCTCATCTCCCATTCCCTTTAAAAGCCTTTGGCGCTTGCACCATGGCGGATTCGCTATTTACATGGTGGAATTTGTGAGTGGACAGACTGAACGCTTCTCCAGAGTGGAATCCTTTAATTTTTTATATTTAAAAATGTGTGTGTGCTGCTGACCATCCCGGTGTCTGTAATAAGCAGAGTGTACGTAACTATATTTTATATTTGACTTTAGACCAGGTTTTTGTTAGTCAATGGCTCAGTCGTTTTCAGTTGCCTCAAAATACCAACACGCCAACAATGTGAATGAACACACCTTGTTTTCAGACCAGCTCGCCCAGCTCTTTAAACAACGTGGCTCTGGACATGAAAATAACTGCGTCAGGCTGAAACTAGCAAAAAACACTTGCGTCGCGCCTTAATTAAACCTAATACAAATATTTAACCAGAAAATATTGTGTTGTCTTGCAAGAACTCAAATCATGTCAATAAAGACATTCACTCAGCTGATCCTTTTGGATCATCTTGCAAAAGTTAGGTGTATTGCTGGCAAGAGCCCAAATCTGTAAAAAATGCTTAGCAAGTATGGGCAGTCATTAAGGCAAAATAAAACCTGAAATGGCGGATCTTGCATAATTTTGAAAGCTTTTATTTTGCGAAAATGACTTGCTGACGGTACATTATCCTACTTTATTACATGGCTACTTAGCTCAATAAATAAATGCACGGACATGAAATATTGATTTGAGTAGAAGTTATATTGTTATATTCTGCTGGATTATGTGTGCAGATCTTCACGGTGCAGCTGTGCTTGGGGAACCAGGTATGGGAGTCTGAAGGAAGCAGCATCAAAAAGGCCCAGCACTCCACAGCTACCATGGCCCTGACAGAGAGCAGTCTCCCCCGACCTCCTCCCCGCTCCCCTAAAGCCGACAGCAACAGCAACCCAGGTACCGACATCTCTAAGGGACATTATAACTGTGCATAATAAAAAGCAGAGCAGCGTGGGATTGTAGGTAAACCATTTGAAAGAGTTTTATCTGCTATAAATATTTAGCCAAATGAGGGATAATAAAAATACAATAACAAAAACATGTATAGAAATATTAGGGACACACTACTACTGGGTATAATAGTAATTCATTATAATAATAATATTAATAATTTGTTATATTTTATATAGCACTTTTTCTCAATACTCAGAGCTTTATATATGGAAGGAGGGAATCTCCACATCACTATACTGGGGCGTTAGGACCCACACAGACCACAGGGTGAGCACCTCCTGTTGGCCTCACTAATACTTCTTCCAGCAGCAACCTATGGCGCTTTTCCACTGCATGGTACGGCTCACTCTTGAGGGGTTTTCCGCTGTGGACAGTACCTGGTACTTTTATAATACCACTCCTGTTGAGGTTCCAAGTGAGCAGTACCGAAACTAAAATGTGACGTGTAAACACTGCAGATCACTATCTATGTTTACATGGACACTTTTTGTTTTAATCAGAATGAAATCATTCCGATTGATGAATCCGAACACAGTAGGTGCGTTTACATGGAGCACTGTAATCGGTTTAAAAGTCCAATCCGAATAAAAATATTCCATATAAACACCTCAATCGGAATAAAAATGGCCAAACCGAATGAAATTGTAATCGGTTTGAGAGGGGTGGGATAAACCTTTTCATGAACCGATCAAACGAAAAAATCCACCATGTAAACCACCTGATCCGATTATTTTGAGTGCACGTCTTTCTGTGACGTGATATACAGCGAGCGCCTCCTCAACTGAAGAGTGCGCGCCACGCTCACACCAGGCTAATGTTGACAAGAGAGGAAAGTTAATTTTTCTGAGGTATTAAACATTTTATTTCGTAACATGTTATGAACATGATGTTGGAATAATGACACAGACATAGCCTGGCTACACCATCTCATCTTGACAGCGTTTGTCCTAGGCTTCAACTGCGCCTGACAGAATAATTTATTTTTCTGAGGTGATTCTTACACTTTACGACAAATAATAAATAGCTTTTATAAAACTGTACAAGTCCTGGTGGCCGTTGAGAGCTGCCATTTCAACGGGGAACATTCAAGCTGCTCTCTGTTTCTCGTTAGTTAAGTTAGCTATAAAAAAAAAAATTCAACAACTGCTTCAAATTGGTTAAGTAACATTACCCACAGTCTACTTTAATTACTTTTGTTAATATTTATACCTTTGTGATGATGGTATCTTTCCTTAATCATCTGAAATATATATGTTTAGTACTACTAGTAATGATGCTGAGCACGTCTTGAATGCTTCATTCATGTTTCACCGTATATCCTATGTTTTTATTAATAATTTGAGTGCATTTTATTGTTAATTTTGTGTTTTTCAAAATAAATGAATTGAATTCATTTTTGATTCCGCATTCATCATTCACAGCTGTTTAAATAGCCATTGTATAGGACATAAATTAGGTTAAACTACTGCATGTCCGCCCACAGAAAAATAAATAAATATAAAAATTACCAACACAGAACTATTGATCCACGATATGTAACGAATCTGAGGCGGCAGACAAACTGTGTGCGCATGTCACAAAATGATTCCTACTGAAAGTCAGCACATGTAAACACCAGATCGGTTTAGATAACGTCTCATGTAAACAGTCCACCGAATCTTTCAATCGGAATGATTTTAATCGGAATGACAAAAAAGTGCGCATGTAAACGTGGCTAGTGTTTACATGAACGATAAATAAAGTGATCGGGTTGATGTGCGTGTTTGTATGTCACAAGCTTCTAATCAGAATTGACTTTTTGAGTTTCCCTCTGTTTGTGCATACCATTCACCTACATTGCTTGTTTTCTTTGTTTTAAAGAGCATGCTTTAAACGACGAGCACATGAAGCTTTGTGCCATGCTGCTTATGTTTATCAGTAAAACACCCCTTCCCGTGCCCGAAACTACGACTGGTGGGACGTTGTTGTGCGCCACAGAATTCTAGAATGACACGACAGTCATTTATGCGTATTAGGATCGTTTGAGATGCGCCTTGCCTCGCCTGAAATATAGACGAGAGTAGCCGACTGCAGGAGTGAAAATCAGACACCTGCAAGATCAAAGGAGGATATCGTGGAATTCACACTCATGCAGACATGCGCTGCTTTACTAATAGGCTGGGTGTAATTTAAGTTCTGTTGCTTTTATATGAAAATAAATATGATGAACAAGACACCCAACATTTGAGTTATTTATTTCCATGCGAAAGACGTGTTAATCAGTCGTTTTTACTTCAATTATATACATGTTTTTTTTATATATATTTAAAAAAATATGACACCAATCTTCCCCTTCAATTTGCCTACAGGGGAAATTACGTTAGGATTTTATTCATAGATTTTAGTTCAGCTTTTAATTTGATTCGGATTGATATTGTCCTGCAAAGATTAATTAATTTAGGAGTAAATGGTGATCTTATTTGGTGGATTAAAGACTTTCTTTTAAATCGTCCTCAATGCGTAGTTGTTAATTATATGGTGTCAAAGACAATCATTGTAAACACAGGAGTTCCACAAGAAACTATTTTATCACCTTTACTTTTTTCGTTGTATACAAATGAATTTAAAAAAATCAAGGATTCATATTGTAGTAAAGGTTGTTTGTACGGGAAGAAGGAGACGGGAACCGGCGGACAATCAAAATAACTTTTAATAAATAAACACAAACTAATAATGGTGGCGACAGCCCCTCGCGGTCGACTGCCGCCTACACACAAACACCCACAAAATGAAAATAAAAAGCTGCAGCCCCTCACGGACGACTGCAGCGAACACAAAATAAAACATAACACAAAATCCAGGCCTGGTCCTCTCTCGTCCCTCACTGTCGTCGCTCCTCCTTTATAGTCCCTCACTCCTCCGCGAGGGCCGAGATCGCTGCGGCGCGCAGCTGGCGCTCATCCTCCCTGATGAGCGCCGCCTCGTCCCGCCCTCACGGTCCCTCGGCCTCGCTGTTCGCCACACATATTTTATCTTATTTAAATACGCGGATATGTTATTGGTTGGCCGGTTGAGTAAAGCTGGAACAGAAGGAGATGTATTATATAAATGCTGTATTATAGTCACATAAATTAGCTTCAAAACTGGTGTAAATTGAGTTTGTTGGAGATAAATATGAATAAAATCAAGGAATTGATCATTGGTAGAAATAAAGTAGATTTTATTGAAGGGTTAAAACCTTTGATACTTGATGGATATCAAATAGAGATGGTTGGAGGTTTTAAATATTTAGGAACATTTATTGATAGTAAATTGACATTTGCTGGAAATGTTGAGTATGTCTTTAAAATAACAATGCAGAGATTATATTTTAGGAGGTTATGATATTTTGGTGTGAGTCAACATATTTTAGAGATGGTTTATAAGAATCTTGTATAGAGTATTATATGTTATGTATGGTGAGATGGACGTCAAGTGGGTTAAACCATGGAATTGAAATGCAGAAGGTTGCTGGTTCGATCCCAGCGGTCACCACCAGTGTGTCCTTGAGCAAGGCACGTTTCTCCAGGGGGATTGTCCCTGTAATCAGGGCACTGTAAGTCGCTTTGGATAAAAGCGTCTGCCAAATGCATACATGTATATATACGTTATATGTGGTATGGACTATTGCCATTTACAGAAAAGCAAAAACTAGTAGTTAAAGGGATGGTTCACCCAAAAATGAAAATTCTGTCATCATTTACACGCCCTCAAGTTGTTCCAAACCTGTATGAGTTTCTTTGATCTGCTGAACACAAAAAAAGATATTTTGAAGAATGTTTGTAACCAAGCAGATAGAGCAACCATTGACTGCCATAGTAGGGGAAACAAATACTATGGCAGTCAATGGTTGCTCTGTCTGCTTTGTTACAAACATTGTTCAAAATATCTTATTTTGTGTTCAACAGAACAAAGAAACTCATACAGGTTTGGAACAACTTGAGGGTAAGTAAATGACAGAATTTTCATTTTTGGGTGAACTATCCCTTTAAAATTGCTAGTGCAATTGTTGGAAAACCACAAAGACAATTGAATGAAATTTATCAAACAAGAGTCAAACAAAAAGCACAGGTTATTATTGAAGATTGTTCTCATCCCTTGAATATTAAATTTCGGCTTTTGCCATCAAAAAGACGCTTTAGGCAACCTCAAACAAGGAAAAAGGTGTATCAAATGTCATTTGTGCCAACTGCTGTTAGAATTTTAAATACTGGGATCTGAGTGTGAGGGGTTATTGTGTTACTTGTTGTCTTTTTATGTGATTTGTGTGATGATATTGAATGTGTTTCTTTGCGGTGAAGCCAAAGACAAATGTCCACTTGACTAACTAACAATCACATAACCCATAGAGAGATCGCACTGTCAGAGTTTGGGAATATTCACACATACTTTATACACATAAAAACATGATATCAGAGTTTTAAAATCAAACCTTTTAAAAGATAACAATATATCATGGTTGTTTAAACCAATGAGCATTAAGCTGTGTCATCAGCAAGTCGTTTCCCATCGTTTTTTTGATCAGCGCAGTCGATGGAGAGCAACTGCGCCGATTGCAGAATCCGATATGTCTGCCTCGCTGTCACGAGGTACACACACACACACACACACACACACGCACACACACACACACACACACACACACACACACACACACACACACACACACACACACACACACACACACACACACACACACACACACACACACACACACACACACACACACACACACACACACACACACACACACACACACACACACACACAAATATTTAAGTATTTCAACTTCAACTAAAGCAAATATCTTCGATTAACAACCTTGTAGCTCACAGTAGGGCTGCCTTTAAAGGTTTATATAGAGAAAATGAGTGGAATTTATACTTCCGGAACCCGACTGTTGCACTTGGTTGGTTTGAACAAATTTTTGCAAAGAAAAACAAGAAAATCGAAGGTGTTTAACCACTATAAATATTTAGCCAAATGTGGGATAATAAAAATACTACTCTAAATTGTTATAAATAAAATAAATATTATATTTATTTTATTTTAATTATATTACAAATGTTTGTACCATATGAAAAAGTTCACTGATCCTTCGTATTCCTTTTTGCAGGCAGCATCACTCCTACTGTGGAGTTGAATGGCTTGGCCATGAAGCGAGGGGAGCCAGCTATCTACAGACCCCTTGACCCCAAACCCATTCCCAACTACAGAGCCAATTACAACTTTAGAGGAATGTTCAACCAGAGGTATGTGTTTAAGCCCTTTTTAGGACATCATTGTCTTTGAAGAAGAACTGTTATTGTCAAGAATGGGAGATTCTCTAGCAGTTTTATTTTTTGGTAGATGTATTATTTGTTTTCACTGCCATCTAGTGGTGTTATGCTGGTGTTAGGTCAAACATAAAATACACACACACTCACATTGGCTGTCTAAATAGGGTCAACTAGGGTCTAATTTTAGAGATTGACCACTGTATGCAACGTTTTAAAGATTAAGATATGTGGTGTGATTTTTGGAACTTTTGGAAACGTAAATAGAAATTCTGCTCATTACCATAAGGTGGCACTATTGCCCTTTTTTTCTTGTGTAAGAGGACTTTGACTGCACTACCCGTATTTTACATTAGACATCAAGAGGAAACCCAGCACACTAACAGAAGTATAAAAGTAAACACAACTGTGCTTAATATAAAACAATGACATTTATTAATATTGCCATATGTTTGGATGATGCTGTGTTGGAAAAACTGACTTATCTTCATGTCTTGTTTAAATGTTTGCTTTCTAAATATCTTTTGAGTTGTGATGCTTTCACTCTCTTGACAGACAATAATTCACAGCACACAAATTGCAAGTGAAGTCATATTTATTGTAGTCTGGGTCATATTTTCTTGTATATTGCCCTTTGTTCATGTTTTTTTCACACAACATGCCCATGTTTGAATTGTGCTACAAATTATCTAATTAGATACTTAAATAAATGTAATTTAATTCTATTTCAAGATTCACTATACTTTTGTCTATGTCTAGCGCTTGAGTGAACATTTAGCTCCTCAACTTTGGAAAAAATTTGTTTTTGCAAACATCGAGTCGCTATTTGTTAGCCAGGTTTATCCCAGCTAAACTGGCAAGAATGAAAAGAAACACGCCAACGCTGACGTATTCCCCAGCTAAAAGGCACAAACAGTGAGAAGCAACGTTGACGCTAATAGGGAAACTGCACTACGTTACAAGAAGGGCATTACACCTTAATCCTGTTGTCATTTGAAGCTTTTATTTAGACATTTGCTTTCGATTGAAGCTCAATGGACACTGTGAGAACAAAGACGAGGTGAGAAACCTGAGTCTTGTAATGCTAAGATCTCAACCTGATATCAAGAACCTTTAAAGGGCCCGCGTGTAGTGATTTTTTGGAAAAAATTTATTTATGTTTCTTCAATGCACATCTAGAATTTCTGTGATGTAATCTTTGAAATAGTAATACAACAAGGAGCCAAAGTAAATCAGATCCTCCGTGTGATTGCATCATTTTGGTGCGGAGCCTGGCCGGAGACCACCGTGAGGGCCTGTTGTAGATATTAATGGTGTTGCAAATGTATTCTACCTTTGAGTCATCTGCCCTCTCCTCAATCAACACAGATCCTCTCAGAGGTGTTACAAGCCTCACATAATTTAAACACAGATTCACTTATTCACAGCTCTCTAATTGATAGTTTATTAGAGTATTGATGTTGTGTCTCTACTGTTCATTATGGAGAAGAGTAATTGCATGGCTGTAATGAATCGAGTGATTATAAGACTGAGTATTGGCAGATATGTATGAATATGTGTGGATATCAGGAAAGATATTGAGCAAAAATGATTTATGAATTGTTACTTAGAATCAGAATCTGAATCAGAAAGAGCTTTATTGCCCACACAAGGAATTGTTCTTGGTGCTGAAGCTTCCAGTGCACATATACAATACAAACACAACAAGAACATAGTAATGCAAATTCTAATAATAAAAATATGAAAAATAGTATAAAAAAATAAGGTCACAGTTACGTTTAGTCAGAATAAACATTTACAGGTTATATGAACATATTTACAGTATTTGAGTAGTATGAACATATAAATATAAATAATCTCCTGAGTTTAGAAGATTGCACTAAACAGTCAGAGTATTGCACTTAACTGTTCAAGAGGGAAATGACCTGTGGGAAGAAACCTGTGCCTAGATGTTCTAGTGGCCAGTGATCGGAGTCGCCGTCCGGATGGTAACAGTTCAAACAGGCGGTGTCCAGGGTGAGCGGAGTCTGTGATGATTTTCCCTGCTCTCTTCCTCACTCTGGAAGAGTACAGGTCCTGGAGAATTGGCAGGGGAGCACCAATAATCCTCTCCGCAGTCCGGATTGTGCGTTGTAGTCTCTTGATGTCAGATTTGGTAGCTGAACCAAAACAGACAGTGATGGAAGTGCATAAAACAGACTCAATGACAATGACTCTCCTTAAAGGGGTCATAGCCTTCTGATACCCAGGAATAGACTTTTGTCCACTGCAGTGGACATTATATTGTAGTGAATTTCTCTGACATCATACATGGCACATGCATGGTTTTACCAGGACAACAACTTCTGCTTGGTCTTTAAAAACAGCTGACATCAATGTTTAGCACTCATATGGAAATATGATAATATTTTGTAGTTATAATTGGATAAGTGGATAGGGAAAGAAATTACATATTATTCCTACGAAATATTAGCTATTATTATGAAAATGTTGCCAATTATTACACTTCTATTTTCATTACATATTGCACCAAGAACACATTAATATGCAAATTAGATGCAGTGTATAGATACATTGTATTGAATGGGGAAATCCATGTATGGCCATTTTACCCACGTCGCATAAAGTAAAATGGTATATCAATGCGTTCAATTATATCTTTCATAACATAGTTCAGAATCATCTTTAAACAAAGTTTGTTTAAAAAAAATCCTGAAACCTAAAAATTGATTGGTGAATTAAAATTAAATCCCATTGTTTTTGCCGATACATGCAATTTCATGTCCTGATGTCAACTACAGAGGACATAGCATAACATATGAATAAAAAAAAAAAAAAAATATATATATATATATATATATATATATATATATATATATATATATATATATATATATATATATATATATATATATATATATATATATATATATATATATATATATATATATAAAATTCCCATGCGTTTCTTATGCTCTGAACAATGTAATGACATGAAAAAATGCTAAATTCAAAAAACTTTTTTTTCTGGTCCCAGGAGGATATCGTGAGGAAACTTTTGAGATATATAATAACATACTCTGATTGAAATTTTGTTAGACAGCTGAATATATTTAAGTGCATTAATAAGAAGGAAGTGGGATGTTCTTATCGGAAAATCCATCAAACATTGTGCCGTTCTTAGTTTGGTGTAGCATCTAACGCTCTGCATAAGATCCCAGAAACAAGTGACTGAAGTTTATTTTCAAGATTTTTCTGAAAATAACTTTTTTGGCTAAATTTAAATTAAACAAACTTTACTAACATTTTGAATGGACCAAAGAAGAAATATTGAGTATTAATAAAATACATTAAAAATACATTAAAAACAGCTTTTTCTACTTCAGTAAGTGTATTTACAAGTTGATTTTTAGTAATGTGTCTTTTTAAAATGTCATGGAAACAACTGGAATTGCTGGTCTGGTTTTTGCATAGTCATTCTAACAGACCGAGATAATTCTATTGTACACTGTAACGCTCAAAATAATTAATTGGTTTGAGTAGAGCCAACTCATATTAAACAAATTAGTTCAATCAAATTAATTATTTTTAGTATTTAGATAGAACCTTCTTTTTCTTTTGAGTTCACAAAACTGGCACATTTTTAAAGGAGTAGTTCACTTCAGAATTAAAATTTCCTGGTAATTTACTCACCCCCACGTCATCCAAGATGTTCATGTCTTTCTTCAGTTGAAAAGAAATGAAGGTTTTTGAGGAAAAAATTCCAGGGTTTTTCTCCGTGGACTTCAATGGGGTACGTACAATGGTTTGAAGGTTCAAATTGCAGTTTCAGTGCAGCTTCAAAAGACTCTACACGATCCCAGACGAGGAATAAGGGTCTTATCTAGCAGAACGATCGGCCATTTCTAAAAAATATAAAAATGTATATACTTTTTAACCACAAATGCTCTTCTTGCTATCACTTAGGAAAGGTCGCACAGTAGGGTGAAAAACTCCATCGCATTTTCTACTCCAACTTCAAAATCGTCCAACATCGTTGCTTTTTTTGTGAAGGCCATTTGACGTCATCTTTGCACATTCTCTTTGTAAACACTTGATTGGTACTTTCGCATATGTCACATGTGACCTTTCCAACGTGAAGGCATAATGCGTGGCACATCGCAGATCAGAGCAAGAAGAGCATTTGGGGTTAAAAAGTATATACATTTTTATATTTTTTAGAAATGACCGATCATTTTGCTTGATAAGACCCTTGTTCCTCATCTGGGATCGTGTAGAGCCCTTTGAAGCTGCATTGAAACTGCAATTTGGACCTTCAAAACGTTGAAGTTCACTACATGGAGAAAAATCCTGGAATGTTTCCCTCAAAAACCTTCAATTTCTTTTCGACTGAAGAAAGAAAGACATGAACATCTTGAATGACGTGAGGGTGAGTAAATTATGAGTAGTGAACTACTCCTTTAAGTAATCTGAATTGTTTCATTGTTTTGAGTTTTATGATCTTGTTTCTTTTAATTTACACAAACTTAAATTGAACTGAAACTGGGCATGATTAATGGTAAGTGGGATATTTAGTAGTGTTAAATTGTTTGCTATAATAGTTCAACTTTAGAAGAGCTTCTGTCTTTTGGGGGTTATCATGGTGACAAGTTCAGTATGAGCGTAGTTTGAGAAAAGATATACAGTATGTTAAATGTTCTATAGCTATTGCTGTACTCATTCAGTAAGTGCTATGCTAATGCTATCAAAACATTGTGTTACCAATTAGCAAGGTAACATTTATTGAATTAGCTAGTTAAAGCTAGCCAAGTTTTCACTACAAAAAATATTTAAAGGTGCTGTATGTAAGTTTTTCACTTTACTAAAGCATAAAAATGCCATATGTTTGCAGATATTTAGGAAACATGCTAAATTCACCAACTTGTTTCTCAGAAAAACAATGCTACAACCAGTTATTCTACTTTGAAATGTGTTTTCCGTGTCGGAATGTCTGTTCTTGTTTTGGTCTGTGCGATAACGCGCGTTGCCAATTTACCCAATACTATTTCGACACCCCAGGTTGTCAGTTGACGGAAAACACAGCATATTGCAGCAGCCATGGAAGCCAGCAAACAGACTGGGTCAGAGTTCGCAGATTCTACCCAACCTAAAAAGCCTCGGCATCCATCTAAAAATCTCTATGAATGGGAGCTTATTAAAACGCGGATAAATCAACTCATCAACTTACAGTGTGGCTTTCATTGTCAAATGCGCTCGCTCCTGTTGTGTCCTCAAAGCTGGTAACCCCCTTGAGCGTCGAGTTAAAGGAGGAGGGGCCGGGGGAAACAACGATCTCCAATATTTAAAATTTGGACTGTTGTACTTACTTCGACGACTAGCTGTCAAGCCAACATACTGCACCTTTAAGTTAATAATTTTATGTTAAATGTATGAATTAGCTTCCTCAAATATTTGAAGTAAAGAGCAATTAAAATGTACGAGTACAAATAAAAAATCTGCAAGTTCTGCTTACTTAAACTTTAAATTTCTTAACTTAAAAAATGTGACGTAACGGAATTGCCTCAAATTTGAGTTTTGCCAACTTATTCGGGTTTACGGTATAGAGTTGCTTTGTCCGGCATGTATACTTTAATAAGGCGACAAGTTTGGGGTCTGTAAGATTCTTTTAAATGTTATTGAAAGAAGTCTCAAAAATAAAAAGAAGGCTTAAAAATACAGTAAAAACACTAATATTGTGAAATATATAATTCATAATTAAATTTTTATGTATTTTCAAATGTAATTTATTCCTGTAAATTTCCAGCAGCCATTACTTTAGTGTCACATGATCCTTCAGAAATCATTCTGATATGCTAGCTTAAGAAACATTTCTTATTATCAATGTTGCTTTGTATTAAACAGTTGCTTAATATTTTTGTGGAAACCGTGATACATATTTTAGGGTTCTTTGATGCATCGAAAGTTAAAAATAAAAGCATGAATATGAAATAGAAATATTTTGTAACATTAAAAATGTCTTTTGAGTGTATTCTTGGACAGAAAGATGAAGACTATAGCTTGGTTTTAACTTTGCATGTATTTACTGATATCCACTCATTACAATACTGGCTAACTGAGTCTGAGCTGTATTAACTCACTGTTCATATCCTCTCTCAGTCCATAGAGACTGCAGTGGTGCAGATTAACAAAAGCATCTTTTCTGAAAAACAAATGATTGTACCCAGGAGTTTACAGTGGAGCCATAAACTCCTCATTATCCCAGCTTAGTTAGACTCAGCCCAAATCTCATCCTGGCTCAGTTTATGTGTGGATCTGAGTAGGATTGAAGCTGCAGTCAGGTAGCATCACACAGATACCTCATTTACACAGGCGTTTGCTCTTTGTGACTTACATCAGGCTTTGCGTTCCGAACAATATTCTGTATTCTGTATCTGCCTTGTGGAGCGTCTGCATTCTTTCAGAGTCAAAATTTGGATGGGTTTTTTTCCGGCACGGCCTCACCTTCTTTCATTTGAGCATGACAGTAACATTGTGTCGGTGCTTAACTGTTACAATAATGAGGATAATTACTGTCGAGCCTCTCCAGTGATATTTCCTGGTCTGATATTGAGCTGTGGCTGCAAAGACTGGAAGCTCAGTGGAGGAGAGTTTGTTAGCCGAGCCGGCGTAGTGGAGGTGGAAATGCGTCACTGTCTAGGCCAAATCAGCACCTTGGTTTGTTTTGATTGCAATAAAGATAACATGGCTCTGAGGTAGGGTTGGCTCAATACCAGATTTTGCCTTTATTCTGGTACCTCAGTCAGTATCAATACTAAATGCATTCCTCCATGCAAAAAGATGGTAGATAGGCCGCTTAATATGCGTGATAGATAGACACTTTTATCCAAAGCGACTTACAACTGAGGAATACAGGAAGCGATCCGTCATGAAGAGGTGAAGAAACACAAAAAGTGCCTGAAATGCTAAGTTTTGGACATTATTTAGAGTAGCATAAACTAGAATAGGGAGGGAATAGAGGATTTATAAAATTTGTGTAAGATTTAAATGGAATGTTTACTAATAGGATAATTGAAATATACCGTATTTTAATCAGGTAAAGTCAAAGGATGAACAAATATCTATTAATAGTGTATAATATTTATTTCTGTTGAGTTAATTTCATTTTCATGGACTTTTAAGCCGGGTGCACACTGCGATTTATAATAGTCCTTCACAATTTTTTCTTGTCAGACTGTACGAGCATGATCCCCGCTGTAAGCCATGTCACACTGTAAGATCTAAATTGTCATTAATGTCAGACTGTACGATAGGGATGTTAACCGATGACCGCTTGACCGATGGTTGACCGTATCAACGTTAACCGATCAAAGTTGTCGGTAAAAAAAAAAAAAGTGATCTCTAAATTAGGCTATTATAGACAGTGGACTAAACGCTATTACAGTTAGCCATCTCATTCCAAAATCTTTTTGTGTCAAGTGAACAAATCCCTCACACTCAATTTTTCATAACTCGCCTGTTTGTACTTAATAAACCAATAAAAACATTTGGCGCGAGGTCACAGCGTTTGGGTTTGCGCGCTCACAAGGTTTGCAAAAAGTAAACACTCAAGGTTATTGTATACAACATTCCGCATAAGATGGGCTTACATTTGGAAATATATTACATCTACATTTCAGTGGTAACACATAAGGTGTTGATCATCATCTTTCTTTATTATTGTTAGCACTACCTCAAACTAAAGCGGCCTCTTTTCGGAGCTGTCATTTTCTTAAATGAGCCGCGGCAATGTTTCAAATGAGCTTCTAACGCTAGACAAATGCCTTTATTTTCAACGCGATCACCTTGTACCCAAACCATTTCGAAACAAAGGAGCCATTTGTCCTCCGATTACAAACAAGCTCCTCGGCGCCGCGTTTGGGATTTAAAAAAAGTGACGTGAGTGGAAGGGAGGCGGCGGCGCCGGGACAGTGTGTGTGTGAGAGCGGGAGGCAGAGCGGCAGAGAGATGCGACAGAGTTGCGAAATTGCAGGCGGAGCTCGGGGTTGTTATTTCAAATAGCGCAGAATATTTTAAACTAATCGGTTAACCGGTTTCAATCGGCTAATGAGGCTCGGTGGTCGGTCAAGAAAATGTTTAGTTTTCGCCATCCCTACTGTACGATAGTCAAGGCACGCAAAAAAAAAGGGAAGCACGCAAGAAAACTCGTCCAGAGTTTTATATCATCAATCAATGACGTGTTCGGTGACAGTGAGCTACATTACATGCAGGATTGAAATGGTGGCTCCAAAGAAATCTCAAGCGCTCATTTTGGTCATAGTTTGTCTTGAAAAATGAAGATAATTTGACGGTCGTCGTAGGAGAAGTCACACTGCAGGATTATGCGCCAAATCTTCTGATACTGCCAGAATTTTGTGGTAAAATTTGATCGCAGCGGTCATTAATCGGCTGCCGGTGAACATGTCAAACTAACGATCAAAGACTTTCGATTTTAGCCTGGGATCAGAGGAATCTTTTAGGATTTGCCAAAATCGCACAGTGTGCACCGGGCTTTAGTTTGTTTTTTTCATTCACGTGTTCCTTTGTTCAGTTTCCCACCACTTATCAGTTGTCATGGTGATTTAATTTTATCTGCCCAGGTGTTTATCAATTGTCCCTCTTTTACCTGTGTATTTAATTACGTTCAGTGCACTGACTCCTCAGTTGTCTGGTGTTGCTTGTGTTTTACCACACTGTTACGCTGTTGGATTATCTACTGAGTTCTAAAATAAACCTTGTTTGATTTTTGTATTCATCTTCGTCTTCATTGGAGCAACCTGTGACAATTATCACAAGGCGTGTGTTTCAGCATGTTTTCAAATTGTATTTCCAAATTGGAATATTCTACAAATATTCCATGATACAAAAATATAATGACTGAGCAAGAACATGATGACCATTATACTACAGGGCTGTTGAATGCTTGAATGTGATTGTCTGACGAGCATTCTAAGGTGTGCAATTATTTTAAGGGAAACGCACAGCAAAACTAGTTCAAGACAGGTCTTTCATGACCGCATTACAGTTCCATATCACTTCGTCAAATGTTATTTCAAATGTCTTTTCAGCCGCAACATCAAAATAACCAAAACCCACTGTGACACTGACCAAGCAAAGAAATATAGTAAACAATAGGATAAAATTATGTACGAAACGCACATACTCTTTCTCCCACTCTCTCTGCTGTCTCACTCAAACACACACACATGCACACACTACGGACACACACTCGCACAGAAACATGTTGTCAGTGCTGCTCTGACAATTTTATCAGTAAAAAAGTTTAGCAACTTAAGAGCTACATGACATTTCTCACTAGCGAGGTAATAAAGGCGAGGTAAGAAAGTTCCATATTAGTAGACGTTGCTGCCGAACACTGTTAAAGGAGACGCACAGACAGAGGTAATTCACATACGCTCTCTCTCTACGGAATACGGAATTAGCAACAGAGGCTTGGTTTTGGGTTGTCCTGCACACAAGAGCCTTTTAAAGACAACCTGACTTATGTCTTGAAATAAATCATCTGAACATTGTTTTGTGGTGTGCTAACCGTAGTATAAGCGGAATAATTGACTCCGGGCCGTTGAATTATTCGAAAATGCACATCTGCTTTGCGTCGTGACCGCATTACCACCTCGGGTGTGCATTATTTTTCAACTAATTCAACGGCCCTTCTTCAATCATTTCTTACTTAACTTAATTGCTCAAATGGAAACACTTGAGTATGAATAATGACACTGATACAGTGCAACTCGACAGGGAGTTCCTCAAGGTTCCGTGTTGGGCCCAACACTGTTTAGCATAGATGCTTTCACTTGGGCAGATTAATAGGATGTATGGCCTTGGGTATCACTGCTATGCTGATGATACTCAAATTTGCATTACCACTAGCCCTGATGTCAGCTGCACGTTAGCTCTTTTGAGTGAGTATCTAGAAGAAATCAGAATTTGCATGCAGCATAATTTCCTGAAACTGAATTGCCGACTTGTAAATGACTCTAAAATGCTGACTTGTACGATGGCGGCTGCTCTGAAGGTTGATCGTATTAGTTTGGTTGTTGATTCCAACATACTTCCCACTTCACAGGTATTGAATTTGTGTGCTCTGCTCACCCATACTTCTCCACATGAACACTCAATCTAAATTTCACTGGCTTCTCATTCACTCTAGAATTTATTTAAAAATTCTTGTTTTAACCATAGACTGTGAAAAAATATGGACGTAGTGTCCGTGATGTCACCTACAGGATTCTGAAGAGTAGTTTTGAAGCGTAAAGTAGGTTCGAGCTGGCCGTTGCCATCTTGGCAGCACGTCCCGGATAACTGAAAATGGGCAAAGAGGCGGGACATGGGTGGAGCTGAGGTGACGCAATGACTAACAGACAGCAGATGAATGGCTATCCACCTGTCACTCAAAGTGGCCATGCCCTTAATTATGCAGAACTATAAAGCTTTATATAATATAAACGAATGAGTTATAAAAAAATTCACCCCCTCACAGTTTTCATGAAGGGCAAAATGAGCCGTATAGACAAAAAACAAATTTTTTACCAGGCTGTAAACATGTTTTATTCTGCTGTAAAGTTTAAAACATTTTAACATGTTAAAAACATTTTAACATGGGGCTCAATGAGATTCTGCTCCCTTCTGGGTCCCTAGTGGCCAGTCGATGAATTGCAGTTTAAGTCACTTCCGTATTGGCTTCAAAAGAAACTGCGGGAGGTTGCCGCTTGGTTTTAACATAAAAAGCATTACCTGGGTAACTTGGCAGCAGTGTACCTTTGTTATCTCATTAATCCATATACTCCGCCACGTTCTCTCTGTTCTGCTCACACTCTTTTCATCAGCCTTCATTTAACTTAAGACCATGGGGGAATAGCATTTTCTTACAAAGCCCCCAAGTTATGGAATGCTCTTCCCTTCACTATCAGAAATGCTCCAACTCTGGGACATTTAAAAAAGTTGACACATTTATTTAAGGGTCTTTTTAAATAACTGTTTTAGCTCTTTTATTCTTGTTGCTCATTGTTTACCTTTTTTGTTTTTGCTGTGCATTATAAATATTTTTTTAATTATTTATCTTAATTTTATTTGCTGCCTTTTTATTAGTCTTACAGGGAGGGTTTTAATATTATTAGTTAATTATTAGTAATTAGTGATGCACCATATTATATACAATATCCTGCAAATCGAGCAAGCTGGAGATGAAGCCTGTTTCCACATGGTATCAAGTTTTCAGTGAACCGATCACAAGTGGTCAGCCAAGACACATTACCGTTACATCTAGTATTATCATGCGTTTCAAATGCGTCTTCTGTGACCACTTGCGTTCGGATTTTGTGGAGACCCTCGCCTCTTTTTTTTCGTCACACTCAACATCGCTTTCACTTTCAGTGCACGAATTGAATGAATGAACCTGTGTTAGATGACTTGCACAATTAATATTGTAGCATTTTTTTTTTAATGGGGGGGTGGGGGTGCGCACAGATAATGGTGCGCGTATTGAATTCAATTCTCTTTTGCCTCTTTTGCACTGGAATGGTTTAAAATCGCTTGAATGTGTAAATTGGCAAGACAAAACACGTGCAAATTATAAACTTTCACTATGTTGGTTAGTTTGTGAATCACTTGCGCTCGGAACCGTGGGTCCTGGTCCATACGGATCTCGGTTCGTACGATCCGTTTAAACCCTACCTAACAGCCAATAGTTACAATAAGTTTTGTGCTTGTTCCTTTTGATATGAAAGTCTTGAAGTCTCAGCCTTCAACTGTCAATTTATCATGAAATTCAAACAATAAATGTGGTTTTGAAACGCTTTATGTTCACATTTTTGACAGGATTGGAAATCTGCTAAACTTTTTTCCTACTGTGTACCTCACAACCCTACACTAAAGAGCAGAGATTGAGAATTAAATATCATCTACAAACCTGTTTCTTGCTCTTGAAGACATTACTTTCAGAATGAGATCTGTCCTTCATGACTGAAAGTAGTTTTGTTTTTAGTAGGTTGCTTTTACCTTGTTTTTTTGGCAACTGTTTTAGATCCTCTGAATATACTGGGAAATCAAATTATGATTTATGTTTGTGGCATTGCTGTTGGAAAGATAAGATAAGGACGGTGCTTTTCACTCAACACCTACTCCCTCAACCATGAGCAAAACATACTGGCTATAAAGAAATACATTGTTTAGTCAGTACACTATACGGATTTCAGTTTTTCAGTGTTTCTCATCAAAAGGAATTTTGATCAAGGGAAAATCTTTTTCCAGTGGATGTGATTTATCTTTCAAGATTCAAGATTCAAGAGTTTTATTTGTCACATACACAGTTATATACACAATATACAACTGGCAGTGAAATGTAAACAGGTCCGCTCCATGGACAGTGCAAATAACAGTTACAAGAAATTAAATAGAAATAGAATAAAGTTAGAATAAAAAGTATTAACATAAGTAGAATTATAAATAAATCAAGTAAAAGATAAAAATAGGAAATAAGATAAAAATAAAAATATAAAAAAATATGTGGATGATAAGTGAGATAAACTGTAGACTTAAAAATAAGTGGTTAACATAAAATATATAATATGTATATATAAAGAAGTATAATGTGCAAGGTTTATTACAGGTTGTTACGCAGTAACAATAGGGACGTAAAGTAAAGTGCAGTGCAATTGCAGTATGTGGATGTTAATGTTGAAAGACCGTATGTTTATGCGTGTGCGGGGGTGAAGTGAGTCACGTGACTGAGTTCAGGAGTCTGATGGCCTGGGGGAAGAAACTCCTCCTGAGTCTTTCAGTCTTTGCCATCAGGCTACGGAAGCGCTTACCAGATGGCAGCAGGGTGAAGTGAGAGTTTGCAGGGTGATTAATGTCTCTGATGATTTTAGTAGCTCTACCTCTGCAGCGTTTGGTGAAGATGTCCTGCAGAGACGGGAGAGCTGAGCCTGAGATGCGCTCGGATAAGCGCACCACTCTATGCAGGGCTTTGCAGTCGTGACTGGTGCTGTTCCCGTACCACGCTGTGATGCACTGAGTCAGGACACTTTCTATTGCCCCTCGATAGAAAGTTTTCAGGATGGCTGGTGAAACCCTGAATTTCCTCAGCTGGCGCAGGTGGTACAGTCTTTGCCTGGCTTTTTTCACCTGTGTCTGGATGTGTGTAGTCCAGGTCAGATCCTCGGAGATGTTCACACCCAGGTATTTGAAGCTGCTCACTCTCTCTACCGGTGTCCCGCTGATCATGAGAGGGGAGTATGACCGATGCTGTCTCTTCCTGAAGTCCACAATCAGTTCTTTGGTCTT